>NW_026138144.1:600000-1049887 GCF_025592945.1 Manacus candei
CAGGGCCTCCCCACCTTCACAGGGAAGGATTCCTTCCCAATATCCCATCTAACCCTGCCCTCTGGCAGTGGGAAGCCATTCCCCCTTGTCTTGTCCCTCCATCACTTGTCTCAAGACAAGTGAAGCCTTGTCTTCTCCAGGTGAACCCCCCCAGCTCTCCAGAGGGGCTCCAGCCTTCTGGGACCTCAGTGGCCTCCTTTGCACTTGCTCCAACAGCTCCATGTCCTTCCTGTGATGAGGACAGGCTCTTCTTGGCTGCTACTTTTCACCAACTCTTTTTTTAAGGAATTCAGGTCCTCTGAATTACACCTGTGTTGAATATCTCACTGACCTGTGCAGAGCCACACGATGACTCTTAAAATGAGAGAGAATTACAAGTGGTTGCTGAGTTTCATCCTCTTCTGCTACATATTGGGACTATCCACCTGTCACTTAAAAAAAAATGGGGATGGAAATGTCTCCTAGTTTCATTCTCATCCCACCAACACTGTAAATCGTCCCAGCTTGAGGAGAAGGAGGGAGAAATTCAGGCTCAGGCAGTTTCCACAAAATCTATATCACAGCCCGGAGGATTTTTGCTTTCCAGCCAGCCAGGGGGGATGTAACAAGCTCCATCACAATAAAGATTTTATGATTTGCCTTCTCTATCTGTTTTCAAGCATGAAATCACCTTGTTGGGCAAACACGAGCAAGAAGTGTGACTATCTGTAAAATCAGGCTATTACCACATCCCTCCACCTCGTGCAGGGCTCGGGAGCCTTTATGTTAAAGCACTTCTGAAACAGCAAAGACAGAGGCAAGAACAGCTTATTTTGGTCACTGTAATCTGATTAGAAACGCTGCCCACTCCTATATTTGCAGTAACAGAAAAACAACAGCAGCTTTTCCACTCGGCAGCAGCTGATCCCTGAGTCACGGCGGGACGAGGGGACACAGCCTTTCCCTCAGCACCACTGGGACACACTTGGCTGCCGTGGAGTCAGACAACACCCACCCTCTCCCCTGCTCCAGACTCATCCCAATCCACGCCAGCAGGGCTCAGGGGGGGCCATACCTGGTTCTCGTCCTGCACCTCCATGCTGTACTGGGGCCCTGGCTGAACCTCCGTGACTTTCTCTCCGAGGAGGAAGCCCAGGCGAGTCATGAGTGTGTTTGCTGCCTCATCTACGGATGGAGGGGGTCCCAGCTCCTGCTCAGCGTCACCTAAACGGGAAGAAAAACCAGATTCAGACAGGAATTGTTTACCTTGGCTGCTGCTCAGGGGTTTTGCCAACGCGCCGCCGCCACCTCTTCCCGCTGCGCCCGTGGGATCCGGGTTTTCAGGTTATTCATGTTGTTCGGGCCTGTTTTACCCATTCTGTGCTGGTCATTCATTGTCAATATGTGTTTTTTCCAATGGTTAGCTGTAGTTCCTCCTCTCATTGTTTGTTATTGTCTCCCATGGAAGCAAACCCCAGCATCCTGCTGTCCCACAGCCGCTGGAGAATGGGAATTTCTGGAGAAAGGAGAGCATTTGTTCTCCTCCCTCACGCAGGAACTGCCTACAAGTTACTCACAGAGAAGCCAAGGCTACAGGTGCTGTTTGGAAGGGATTCCATGAGCTGCAGAGCAGCTAACCTGTGCTTCTGAGTGGTTAAGAGGAAAGATCAGGACAAAAAATCCATGTGCACCTTCTGCTGTCACCTACTGTCCCCAAACTTGCTCATGGTTATATAGAAATCAAGCCTCTCCAGACTCCAACCCACCTTCTGCACTCACCCTGTGGGCCACAACTCAAAGTCCACCTGCCAATTCCCCATCAAGTCTATAAAATAGACCAAAACCAACACTCCAGATAATTTTTCCTGATTTTTTCCCACCACCTGAAGGAAAAGTGGCACAGAAAAGCTCCCAGCTAGCAATGCACACCAGGAAAAGGCCAGGCATGGCTATTGGCACTTCTGCATCCATTTAATTTTATAACAAAAGTCCGTGGAGGTTTTTAACTTGCATTTATCACACAGAAATTGGGTTCTGAAAGTCAAGTTCACATCACACCAGCAGCAGGGTCAAACCTGAAGGTCAAGCTCTTGCCACGTTACACTGAAGCAATACTGTGCTTAGTGCAGTTGTAGGAGACTAATTAGGATTTGCAATTAGTCTACAGTTAATTATTCATCTGATAATGTACAATCTGGAAAAGAGCCCGTCTCCATTTCCCAGCTCTGTCCTGGTTTGGGCTGCAGCTCCAGTAAAAGGATGTTACCTTACATAAAATATTGCTTGTTGATAACTGTAACTGAAACCCACAGATCACAGAACGTGGGATATGTACAAAAACCTCAGGAAATTCAAGCCAGTTGCTTCCAGAAATTCCCATTTACTCCCACAGTGTGCAGCTCACCCAAGGTTACAGCGATTTTCTGGTGTCTCACTGCTGCAAATTAAAAACCCCAGAGCGTCTCCCGTGCAACCACGGGCTGTGTTCCTCCAGCACCAGCTCTGGGGGCCGAGCATCTGGAACAGTCCTTCCAGGGTGGCTTCACTGTTATGAAAATGGATGATACAGGAGGATCACAGGAGCCTTCCTTTAAGTTATTGAATCCCCACTGTACTGCTGGAACCAACGGTGACGTGAATCCCATAGATTTGAGAGAGACAAATTTAGATGGATGGCCCAATTTGCTGAACTGCTGACCACCCACAGTCAGTCTGGGGGCATTTACTGTCTCTGGGAGCCCAAGCCAGAACACAGGCACTTACGTAAAATGAAAATTAGAGAGACTTTTGTTTCCAAGGTTATTTTTTTGTTTCCTTGCAAAAGGAAGACTTTCAGACTTTACCCTGAATAGCTGTACCCAGGATATGGAGGTTCTGAATCATTACAAGTTTATTGTGCATTCCTTGTTCTGCCTTCAGAACTGGGGTATTAATAATACTCAAACAGCACTGGTTACACATCTGGGCAGAAAGGAACAGCTGGATCTACCTCTGCACTGCCCACCTGGGAGGATTTGGGAGTGCCCAGGTGATGCTGGGGCAGCTGCAGGGCACTGGGCACAGCCAGTTTCCTTCAGCTCAGCGTTGGGAACTACTTCCAAACCAAACTCACTCCTCGGAGGTTGAGTTTAAACTTGTCCTTAAACTCCTCTTTTTCTTTTTTTTACTACCCCCTAAGAAATCCCCACCAGGCACAAAACTGGCTTTCACCTGCAAAATAAAGAAAATTCCAAGCTTATCCAGGTCACTGCATTGGAATATGGAAGATACAGAGGATAATAACTGTCTGCTTTGATAAGAGTCCTCATGGAAGGGGGATGGAACCACAACATCTCTGAGGTCCCTTCAACCCAAACCATTCTGTGATTGAAATTCAGAGAATCATGGAAAGGTCTGGGTTGGAAAGACCATCCATTCCCACTCCCCTGCCATGGGCAGGGACACCTTCCACTAGCCCAGGTTGCTCCAAGCCCCATCCCACCTGGCCTTGGAGACTCCCAGGGATCCAGGGGCAGCCACAGCTTCTCTGGGCAACCTGTGCCAGGGTCTCACCACCCTCACAGCCAAGAATTCCTTCCCAATATCCCATCTAAACCTGCCCTCCTTCAGCTTAAGGCCATTCCCCCTTGTCCCATCACTCCATGCTCACGACCTGTGAGATGCTGCTCGTGGCTCAGGGTATCAACAGCTTGAGCTCTGAGAGCTCCACATTCCATGTAGAACTATCAATTATTTTATTATAACCTGGCTTTCAAAGTACAGATCACTTTGAACATAAGCAAAGCTCCACTGTACTGGATTATTCCCTCCTTAGGTCTTAAAAAACACGTGCAGTTGTTTAACTGAGTGTCAAAGAAGAGACAGCACAGCTCCGAGGTGCCTTGAATGGGTATTATGGAAAGAAGCTGTAAGTTGCCTTTCAGGGCTGACAGTAAGACCTAATACTCTCTTCCTAAGTTCAAGGAAAGGGTAGAAGTTGTTTTTTTCTCCCCTCCCACGTGTGCCATCCAGTCGGTGCCGCAGCCACATTTTACACTCGCCTCAGCACACTCGGTTCCTGCAGCCTCACCAGGGAAATCTGAGCACAGAGCTGATAACTGAACTGGCCTGAGGTATTTTTAGCTGCTCTGACACCACAGCTGTAACCAGCTACAGCAGCTCAAACACACCCCCAGCCAGCTCCAGCAAGCAACCTCTGGTACATCCACAACCAGTAACACCCTGCCCAGCTGGGCACGTGCAAACCCCAAATCCATCAGTGCATCCAACATGCTCACCATGGTCTGGAGCTGCTGCACTTGCTGCACCAGCTCATGTGCCTCTGCATCAACAGTCAGTAACACTAAAAGCACTAAAAGCTCAGTGCCAGGAATTTTGAAGAAGAATAAAAAACCCTCCCTGACTCATTGCACGTGCACGAGGGTTTTTAAGAGTTCTGTGTAACTTGCTGTCCCTTTATGTTCAGCACAAAGCTTATAATTTTATATAAACACACATAAAACTACGGGAGGAAAAGGGTTCTTGGGAGCTGATGTGCTGCTGTGCTGGGAGATGACTCAAACCCACCCACCCACCCACCCAGCCAGGTCTCTGTCAGCTCCCTGTGGCCATCAGACCACAGAACTTGGGCTTTCACGGCAGCTGACAGCATTCCTTGGCTGTTCCTGTCGTTTGTGCCTCATGGAATTGTGCTCAGGGACTCTCTCCCAACATTCCACAGCCACGTAAGTGCCACATCCCATCTCCAAGTCAGCTGCATTTGCCTGTCCAGGTCTTCCAAGTGCTTCAGAGCAGACAAGTCTTGAACACATCCCTAACTCGTGGTAACTCCTACTCAGCAACTTCACCGTGGCAGGGAGGGCTGAGTTCAGTTCTTAATGAAAACAAGGGAAACAATTCTTCTTTAGGAGGGGGAAAAAAAAAAAAGGGGGCAATTCTTTGTTTTCCACGATGGAACTTTGGATTAACACAAATGGTTCTGGAGTGCTTTGGTTTGTAGCTCAGGAAAGCAGAGCTGGGGTTCACCAGAGGCTGACAGAGCCCAGTTGGGCTGTGAGGGAGAGGATTTAGGGAGAAGACTCTGCAGGGAAATGCCCATGGAATGGGCACAGCAGTGACCCAGCCTGGTACCCACCAGGAACCAGCCTGGCTCCGAGGGGAACCACAGAACACTTTGGGTTGGAAGGGACCTTCAATCAGAGCAATTAAGCCACATTTATGTTGGATTTTCCATTGCTTTTCCATCACCATGAAGACAGGACTTCTCCTAAGGGAGCACTGGGCACAGGGACAGGAGCCTGAGGGGCTGGTTTGGAATTCCCTCCCTTCCCTGGCTCTGTGCTGGGAACGGGAACCTCTTGCCCTCCTGATTTTCCCTTCTGTGTGTCCTGCTCTGGATCACTCCAGGCACGGAGCAGTGTTACATCTGCAGGCTCTCAGCTCCTGTTCCCAGAGTTCTTATGCTCTGGGAGATAAAAATGCCAAATAACCTAAACACAGGCAGTATTTTATTCTAAAAGGACACCCTGTTTCACGTCTCTTTGAGAGCTTTTATTTATTTCTGCCATATAATCCTGCAGTTACCTGCTTTTTCCAAAGATTAAGGATTAAGAGAAGTATCCTTCAACATCATTTCTATCAACTACCTAAAATTCAGTTGCATATCTCATACAATCTTTTATTATTATCTTTCACTCTTTAGAGGATACCTTTCATTTCTGTACAGCTCACTAAGAAAGACTCCGAATGTCTTATTTTTGCATTCTTTTGCTTTTGCAGTGCAAAGGAGGGCTGGTTGCTTACATTTTTCTTACCAAAAAATAATAAATAATCCCTGTACTCCTTGGACAAATTACCTCTGCTTCTAAGCAGGCTGCAGGCTTTGGAGACTAATCTGTCTTGGAGCTGTTCATGGATTTTTATTTATGCCATTAGAAATAAGCAATTCCCTGAAATGTGTTTGTGCTCTGCACAGGCTGGATCTGTGATGAAAGTCCTTGGACCAATGGCCAACAGCTCGTAAATCTCTGACTTCAGTACCTGAAATGCTGACTCCAGGCTTGGAGCACTTGGCCTTCCAATTAAACACAGCCAATTCCAAGTGGGGAGAAGTTTCCCTATTAAATTATTGGGGAATCATTTTTAGTAACGTTTAAAAAAGGCGTTTTTTTGTGGGGGGTCAGTAAATGTAACAGTGGGTGCAAAGGGGACACCAGTGGAAGTGGGTTTTAAAGGTGATTATAGACAAGGTGAGTCGTGTTCTGCTGGGGTTGTCCCATCCCTGGAATTGTCCAAGGCCAGGTTGGACAGGGATTGGCAGGGGGTGGGACTGGATGGGCTTCAAGGTCCCTTCCAACCCAAACCATTCCATGACGTACAAAACTAAAAGAAACAAGAATATGGGATTTTTCCACTTCTCCACCATGATTCTTTCCTGACTGTTTATTTTGCTTCTGGATTGAATGACACTGGAACAGATGCCCCAAGAGGTGGGAAGGGCAGGGAGAGCAGCAGAAGGTTAATTAGATGGGGGGTCGGGGACGCCGGGAGGTTGTTTGGCCAAGGAGAGCACGTGGAGCCAAAGGCAGGGCAGGCTGGGGGACAGAAAAGCTGCTGGGGATTGACTGACTGATCCATGGATTGGTTGGGAGAGGGCTGGGAGCGGGGCTGGATCAGCAATGAGGTCACTGGAGCTCCGTGGGGTGAAGGAGAACGTGGGATGCAGGAGGAGACAGAGCATCTCCACCACCAACCTGCCCGAGAGCTCCTCACCCGCCTGACACTGCAGGATAACAAACATCTCAAATATGTCATTGTCAAATATTACACTTAACTAATTGCTACTAATAATTAAATCCAACATTCAACTATTTAGACACTTCAAAAAGAGTGAAGATACCCAAGGCTCACACATCCACCTTTTTTTTCCCTTTATTTTAAACAGCTGCAGCAGATCCCAGCAGTGCACACCCCCACACCTGCCAGCTACCTCTGCCATCCTTTTAAGTTAATGACTTTTTCTTTCTTTTTTTTTTTTTTTAAAACTGAACCGCAAAAAAATGCAAATTAGAAACATCACAACCTGAGCCTGTCAAGCCAATTTCTACCCCTGGATCCTTCCTCCCTTCAAAAAAATTCAACCCACTTTAAACCCGTCAGCAGAGCTCTGCAATTCACCCTGGAATTTACCTGATTTAGGCCATTTAGGAGCAATTTTACGGAGCCTGGCAGCTCTTGCACACGTCTTACCTACAAATACCCTTCGGATTTTGGAAGGGGTCAGCTCTTAACACCTCTGCCAGCGTCAGAGGCAGCAGGATGGAGTTCATAAGTGCTCATAAATGTTCAGAGCGTTCCTTGAAAATCAAACATAGCGTTTCACAACAGTTATTAGGGTCGCTCTTTTCAAGAAACCATTCAAAACATGCGATGGTTTTGTACGTGATAATTTTCAAACAGTGTTTCTCTCCCCTCCTTTCAATTCCTGCATGAAAGCTGCCACACATTTCAGCTGCAATTGCTTACAAGCAAATGAAATTTCTTTATGATTTATTTGGTAATGCTGTGACTGGTTTGATAGGCACCATCATCTAATTCCAGATAAATGATGGAGGGCAGTGCCCCTGGGAGACACTAACAATGAGTCTGTACTCCAGAGAATATTTTGGGTTTAATGGCTGTACTTTGACTTCCAAAACATCTGAAATCTATTTCAGTGAGTGCCTAACAAGAAGAAATGGGTAAGAGTTCCCTAAGTGGCACCATCCCTGAATTTGCCTGAATATGAGACTGAATCATCTTAAAAAAATGAATAACTCTTAAATTAGCCAAGAAAAAAATAGAATAGTTCTGTGCAGAGAGCAGGCACCTATGGAAGGGCAGAAATAAATGAGACCATTTTGGATTTTGATCTTCAATTACATAACTGCAGAGTTTTATCTAACAACTTCCCTCTCTCCATGTGACCTGAATCCGTCCCGTTATTATGTACATCTGCTTTAAATTATTCTGGATACACTTGAGCTGTATTTGGAAAACGTCCTTGACCATTCCTGCATATACCCCTAATCTCAGAATTAATGGAAGATTTTTTTATTAGTCTTGTTTACATCGAGAAGAGACTTTTTTTAAAAAAAATTTAACCACTGAGGGATGAAGCTGCCCAACCCCAGCACTGTAAATGTCTATTTTTGTACCACTGCACCTCCAACCCTGGGGTTGGTTTGGGCCCCTCAGGACAAGAAGGACATGGAGGGGCTGGAGAGTGTCCAGGGAAGGAGCTGGGGAAGGGGCTGGAGCAGCAGGAGCAGCTGAGGGAGCTGGGGGGGCTCAGCCTGGAGAAAAGGAGGCTCAGGAGGGACCTTCTGGCTCTGCAACCCCCTGACAGGAGGGGGGAGCTGGGGGGGGTCGGGCTCTGCTCCCAGGGAACAAGGGACAGGAGGAGAGGGAACGGCCTCAGGCTGTGCCAGGGGAGGGTCAGGTTGGACAGCAGGAAAATTTCTTCACCAAAAGGGTTGTCCAGCCCTGGAACAGGTGGAGTGCCCATCCCTGGAAGTGCTCAAAAACACGTGGATGTGGCACCTGAGGATGTGGTTAATGGTGACCGTGGTGGTGCTCGGGGAACAGCTGGACTTGGTGATCTTAAAGGTCTTTTTAACCTTAACAATTCCATGAGTCAAATATTAATAGTTCTGTGAGAGCAACAGAAAACAACCTGACCAACTCCAATCCCACCACTGACAAGTGGTAGAGTAAATATTCTTCTGGATCTTGAGCCCAGAGCCCCCTCCTGTGCCAAAAAACAGCCACTGAGCTTTGGGTGGGTAAAACTGCAGCTCCAACTCTACCTGTGCCCCCTGTGCAGCTCCCCTTGCCCCACTGCCTCCTGCTCCATCCAAGAATTTCTATAAGAAAACTGCCAGGATTCCCACCATTAATCCCACTCCATCAGCCTCTTGCACCACTTCCACAGACACTTCCTCTCAGAAGAAATTCAAACAAAAGGAATTCTCCTCGGCCCAGCACGTAAATCCTGCTCCCTCCCCACCACCTTTCCTCATGATGTCCTTTAATATTCCTTCAGTCCTTTAATATTCCTTTAAGCCTTTAATAATTCCTTCAAGTGGATTGTCAGAAAGACAGTTATTTTTAATCCCAAACCCTTCTGAGCCAGAGCAGGCAGTGAGTGGAACTTCACTGCTCTCACAGGGTCTAATTCCATGCATTTCATGTTCTAGAGATAAAACCACCTCTGCATGTACATGGGGATGAGTTTTTCCTGGATTTCAGGACCAAAGAAAAGGGAATGGGAGAAATGAGAGGGTATTCAGGGCACTGATCACAGAACAATATGATATAGAGGAAAAAAAGGCCATGATTATCATGAATATGAGCCTGGGCACGTGGAACATCTCCTGAAAGCAGGATTACACTTCGATCCCTGCAAAGGTTCCTGAGCTCTTTAACAAATCAAGGACAGGAGGATGGAGGCACAAAGTCCCCCCCTGATGGAAAGCACAGGTGAAATTAGTTCTTCCTTTAGAGCTTTGGCATTTTAGCTCTAAAACATCCCCTGACCACAAACACAGGTCTGTGCTCCTGGCTCTGAACACTCACCACTGATTGATTAAAGGCCTTGGCTCCTAAATAAAGTTGTTTGGTATTTATTTGTAGGTCTTTCAACTGACCTTTTATTCCAGACAGGTTTGAGGCTGGTGTCTTACACTCTTAGTGATGCAGGTGTGGGGGGGTTAATATCAAAAAAGGACAAATACTCCCTTAAATACTATTTGTTTGATAAAACCTGTTTTTATTTTGCTATATTAGGCATGTTGCATCATATACACCCGAATAATATCTTTAATTTCAGCAACTGGTTTTCAAAACCTCTCACATTCCCTCCTCCTCCCATTTCTCACATCATAAAACTGAGAGAAATCTCACAGGAATTTTGCAGAACCTGCTCCCTCACGGTCAGGCCAACCCTGCCCAACTAACAGGGGCAAAAAAATACATACATTTATTTATGTATGTATAAAACATGATATTTCCATCAACGTGAAAAATCAATTTAGATTTCCATCTGCAAAGCCCACACACTCCTTTCCATCCTCAGCAGCTACAAGAGGGGCAGAGCCAGCTCAGACCCTTTTCTTGTTCCCCCCAAGGCAGCAACCAGCCCCAATTTCAGCACTTTGGGAAGAAAAATCTGCAGAAGGGCATTTTGACAAGCAACTTTCCTTCTCCCAAGATGGTTTTGCCAGGTCAAACCCCAACGAGTATATCATGAGCCAAATCTTTATTGGTTATGACTTTTCTGTCCCCCTTTGACCACTGTTAACTGGGAGGTCGTGGGGTTGTAGCTGAGCAAGAGACAATGACAGCCCAAAGGCCTTGTCATCACCTGATCTGATCTATCAGCACATCCCCAGAGCAAATTTATTAAAAGCAAATCAGACTAAACTGTGACCTTCCACTTGCAACACTGACAATAATCTCAAAAACCCACTATACCATCACAGAGCTAAATAAGATTTCCAAAGTTCTGTCTGGGTATAAAAACTGCTACAGAGGTGGAAGAATTACTGTTGTTACCAGTTTTTAGAATGCCAAGCCAGGTTGGAACAATCTGGGCTAGTGCCAAGTGTTCCTGCCCATGGCAGGAGGTGGGACTGGATGATCTGTAAAGCCCCTTCCAACCCAAACCATTGATGATTCTCTGATTCTTTTCTGTGCTATTTTCAAACAGAAACAATGTCCAGGGCTGTTCTAAACATCCTTTCAATGATTGGAGAGGGAAGACTACTGTCCATATGGATGAGATCCATTTAAAATTTACTGCTTCTCTGAAGCATAAACTACATTAATGAAAATCTTACCCCACTCAAACAAAACCCCCCCACAGCACAGTGAAGTTACTCAGTGTAGGATCTGCAATTTCACCCATAACATTTGCCACAGTCTCAGCTCAACTACAATTTTGGAGCCTGCAGTAAGTTCCTGACCACTGGAGGAATTGCACCAGGCTGGTACAACCAGTGCTTCCCAGCAAGGCTGTGCTTCCAAACTGGCAGCTGGCCACAGCAGTCGTGTTCCCATTCAAAGGAATTGTTTCTGAGCGACCTGGAGTCAAATAATTAGCGACATAAAACATCAAAACTCCTGCTTAATGAAGCAGAAAATCTACTGTGGTCCAGGAGGTTGTGAGCAAATTGATCTCCTTTCTTCAGGGGTCCAAGTGCAGCTTTGCTGCCCCGGAGAACGGAGCAGACGGGATGGGGGAGACCCGATTTCACAGGGGCAACGACAGCCAGGCTGGAGAAGGATAAAGAAGTTCTTGTTCTGCGGGCCTGGGGAGGGTGAGGAAGTCAAGGCAACTGGCAGGAGAGCACCAGTCATGGTGTGGCTTTCAGAGAGCTGCATATTTTCACTCAGGAGCAGCTCTCCATAGCGTCGCTCAGGCTCAAGGACTGTCATCGCCTCGGCTCGTGTCGGCACCGGGACATGGGAACCAGGCCTATGGAAGAATGGAGCACTTCCCTACGAATGCAACCAGCCCTCCTTCTGCTGTTAGAGCTGGTAAAATCAAGATGGAAGGGTCTGCCTCCATGAAATGCTGAAACAAAATGACAGCAGCCCAAACCATCGTGGGGAAAGAAGAAGTGGAGTTACTGAGCGCTTCCTTTGGACTGCGGAGTATTTGGGAATAAATATCTGAGCCATGAGGAGAAAGGGAAGGCTGGTTACTCATTAATTAGTCACTAATCAGCACAACCATGACCAAGAACTCCAGCAACCATCATCTCCTTCCTTTCTGCCTCCCTTAGCACCCCAGTATTTCCACTTAGGACAGGCATAAACACAAGGTGAAGTCTGACTTCTGATTAAACTTCGCCTAGAGAGCTCCTAAAGACCTCAACAGCTGCAGGAGCTGAAGAGGAAGATGAGGTTTGTAAAGTCATTGAGAGCACTGTAAGCAGGAGCCCAAAGGCAACTGGGACAGGGCTGTCACCACCAGGCCAGGTTGTCACTGCTCCGGGACCCCTCGTGTGCCAACACACGGCTAATCCAGCCTGGCAGGGGCTGAGCAGGAACATCCCCACAGGATGCACAAGGCTGAAGTGAATCCCCAAATCTAGTTTGACAGGCAGTATCCTCCCCAAACTGGAGGTACTGATGGGTCTTTTCTCCAAAAGAAGGGAAAGTCCAGAGGCAATGATTTAGTTTTGGCCAGAACTGATACTTATAAAATGCAAGTGCAGACCAGAGCTCCTGTGACACTTCAGGAAGACACTGAGAAACACCAGAGCCTTCAGCACTGAGTGGGCAGCACTTCTGGGAGTTCAAAGGGCACATTTTACCATTCTGCCAGCAATAAACTGAGATCCTGAAGGTGGAAAAGCAGCTGAAAATTTCACTTTGAATGATACTGGCAGCAGATGCCTTTGATTACCAAGTGTAATAGATTGTCCAAAAGAAATTAGGCAGAAGGCAAACAGGAGAGAGATTTGTTACCTGAGACCTACAGGGGAAAAAAAAACTCCATTGCAACTTTTCAATATGATTTCTGGGTCTGAGACAGGAGACTCTGGACCTGTGCAGAATCTGTCAGGTTTGAGATAAATCCATGTCCTGTGATCTAAGCCAGAGCTAAAACTGCTGCAGAGTGAAATTCCAGGTATGTTATCCATCATTAGAAGGTCCAGTGACTCCAGTGGAAGACACAGTGATGTCCCATTATTAGCCATGTCTTTGTCCCATCCAGAATAGATAACTTTGCTTTACAGGTGGATGTATTTGGCCAACAAAGGAGCTGAAGATGGAGCCCTTTGTAGAAGAGGTGATTTGAGGCACTTGAGCAAGCAGAGACTACTGGAATAGTGCTGGAGATCTGGGCTCAGAGTCCAGGACCTGCCATCATCCCATGTACCCCATCCACTGGAACAGTCCCTGAACTTACCTAAATCCTCCCCTTTGCCTGCAGCACAATGTTCTACACCCAAAGTGGTACAGAGAGTCAGCACTGGAACACAACCCCAGAGCAAAACAAACGCTCCAGGCCCCATCCAACCCGGCCTTGGACACCTCCAGGGATGGAGATGTTCTCAAAAAGACAGAATTTATATGCATTCCTGCAAAACCTGCCCTCTCCTTCAACAGTAATGACTTCAAACTGCCAGAGGGCAGGTTTAGATGAGACAGTGGGAAAAATTCCTTCCCTGGGAGGGTGGGGGGGGCCCTGGCACAGGTTGCCCAGAGAAGCTGTGGCTGCCCCTGGATCCCTGGAAGTGTCCAAGGCCAGGCTGGATGGGGCTTGGAGCAACCTGGGCTGGTGGGAGGTGTCCCTGCCCATGGCAGGGGGAGGAATTGGATGGGCTTTAAGGTCTTTTCCAACCCAAACCAGTTTGGGATTCTATGAACTGGAAACACCAGTGCAGGCTGCCTTTGTCTTCAAAACATAATCCACTAGAAAAGGAAACTCCTGGGGCAGCAGCCACTCAATCAACAGGAAATCTGTCACTTGCTCAGATGTGGAAGGAGAGGAGGTTTCCCACTGATCCTCCCAGGCCCAGCAGTGGCAGCTGCAAAGTGAACAGGGTTGCTTTGCTGGTATAAGACAGAAAGCTCTAAACATTCCATAAGCTCAAGTATCAGCACAAAAAAGTTACTGTTCCCCAACAGGTAGCTCAAAGCAAGCACCCCTGCTTGATAAGGCAAAACAACTCGTTAAGATTGCCTGGGATCCATGGGGATGGGCAGCCAGAGGTGGAGGCTGCAGGAACTTCTGTTGCTGAAGTACTTGATGTGCAACACACCATCCAGGTGACATCTTTGGCAGCAGTCACAACACTTTGAAGTTCTTCACATTAATGGAATGTGGATCATTTAAGAGCCTTTTCCCCTCCTTTTTCCCTTTTTTATTTTTCTCCCAGGGAGATGAACCCAAACCCTGGGTTGTAAGGGAAGCTGGTTGTTCACAGATCACATCAGGAAGCTTCAAGAATACCATGACATCTCCAAATATTTAACAGTTAGAACATATGGCAATAATCTGTGGGATTCATATTATTTTCACTTCTTCTCTTGAGCATCTCCCCTTTGACAAGAAGATTCAATAAACCCTAAACTCTGAACCCAGTCACTATTCTCCAGACTCAATGATACCTGACAGCAGGTGGTCTGTGGCCAATCCCAAATGGATTCACACCTGGAATTCTACCAATGCCTTCAGCATTCCTCTCTCAGAACCAGAATTTCAGACCAGGGTGGGGCTTGTTTTGTCGATCCAGGAGTTCATTCTGAAGCTGTTTCCATCCCTTGATATGGCAGAAGGAACCAGCAACGTCCCAAGAGCGGCTGGAGAAAAGTCAATCGCTGCCATGGCAACCGATGTGCCAAATTACTGCTCTCCTGCAATGAGGGCTGATCACAACGATTTCCCATTCCCTTCAGGTCAGTGGGCTTGGTAATGCTGGGACAACCACAAGATTCAGCAGTAAAACCCTCTGTCAGACCACGGCTGGTTTGACTGTTCCCTCTCCTTCCCCCAGCCCATCGCTGTGCAGTAGCACAGAGGTTGGAGCAGGATCCTGCTGGCTGAAATTCTGTGGCTATTTTTGCCTCACTGCCTGTATTTTCACCAGGAAACATCAGAGCACAATGCTGGTTCCTGCATTCCCTCTGAAAGAGCTTTTTGCAACACCTGAGAGATGTTTTGTTGCATTCAGGGGGAGCGTGTGGATCGTGTAAAACGAGAAATACACATTTTACATGGTGATAAGAAAGCAGCAGCAGCAAGCAGACAGCAACCTCAACGATCCTTCAACCAAAGGAAGAGAAAGAAGGAGTGATGAGATGAACACAAGTGCTGCTGAGATGGTAAATCACCCCTCCCTGTCCGTGGTTCCTAACTCAATCAGGGCTGGAAACAGATGCCTGCCAACCTAACGTGGAACAAGCAAACAGCCCCTGAACAGACACTCGACATTTGTGTCCCAAAATTTCTGAAGGAGGAGTTAATCAAATTAAAAGATAATGTCATAACACACTTAGCCTTTGGAACACGGCGCCAAGGTGATAAATCACACAAAATGCAACTGCAAACATTAATCCGAGGCAAAGGGCTGTTACCTGAAAGCACCATCCATCTCTGACCATTGCCAAGAGGTTTCCTGAGCACTCAGAAGTCAAAACATGTTTTAGCCACCATGAGTAACAAAAAGCAGCTCAAAGGAAGATGCCCTCGTGACCACAACTAAGGGAGTGGGGGTGGTGAAGTGGGGGAAAAACCTACACGCTACACTGAGTCACCAGAACCACTGCAGAGGAGGTTTAAAAGTTGAACAATGGAGGGTTGAAGGTCTACAACTGCTGCTCTTCCACCTTCTCCCCCTTGAAGAGCAGTGATGGTTGTGGGGGTGTCATCCCAAGGGTCCCACTGCCTTTGGAAGGCTGACAGGAAGGAAAACACAAAGACCTCTGCTGAGCAGTGTCTGCAGGATCAGGAGAGACAAGGAGGGAGGATCAGAAACCTTCCAGATCCTCTCAATAAAGTCTCTGTTAAGTCACTGAGTCACAGAGGGGTTTGGGTTGGAAGGGACCTTAAAGCCCATCCAGTGCCACCCCTGCCATGGGCAGGGACACCTTCCACCAGCCCAGGTTGCTCCAAGCCCTGTCCAACCTGGCCTTGGACACTTCCAGGGATCCAGGGGCAGTCACAGCTTCTCTGGGCAACCTGTGCCAGGGCCTCCCCACCCTCATAGGGTAGAAACAAGGAACCAATTCCTTCTCCTCCGCTGACACTCCAAGGCAGAATGTGCTGGACTGAACTCTGAACAAGCACTGCAATCACAAGAACAGTCACAGAAATATAATTCTGGTACAAATGGGTTTCTCAAAGCCGTGAAACGGCTTTTTTGTCATCATGTGACATGCAACAACTATAAAATGTGGGCCAATTTCTGCTTTCACCTGAAAAGATTTAATTAATTTTTAGCCACCTACACTCTTTCCTCTAAACAACGAATGTAATTTAAAAAAAAAAAAAAGATTATACCAAGCTTAAAACTTTAACCACATCCTTGCTATTAAAACTTCCCTCAAAAGACACTCAGCACCTTGATGTTCTTTCTTTTTCCTCGAAGCTGGAACGTCGGGAGCGCGTCACCCCACACACACTGACTCACCCTGGAGATGTCACAACCAATCCTCCCCCCAGGAGCACGAGAGGCCACTGGTGGCACCGTGGTTGCTCAGGAAACCACCTCCCTGGAATGTGCTGAAATTTGCCTGAAGCCTTAAAATAAACATTTTTGGGACTGAGCAAAAACTTCACCTCTCGGCATCTCCAATTGAAACCGTCATTCCTGGGTGCAGAGCAGATAATGTTCTCTTTTCTTTGCTAGTTAGGGTTTTAAACTGCCTTTAAGCATATAATTAATTACATTTCTTGTCAGGGATCACGTTACAAACCACTCCACCTCCACTCCATTGCCAGGCAGACCTTCAGCCAGATTTTCTTCCTTCTCTCAGCTCACACCATCATTCCTGGAGATGCTCAGGATTTAGCCCTGTGTGCTAATTAATCCTTCACAGGACACACACGTTTTAGAAGAGGGTTAGACTAAGCCTAACACTGAAGAAAGGAGCTGTATTTCCCTGGAAAACTGACTGCAGGCAGTGCCTGAAGCTTTGCCATGGTCCAGGGTAGGACTCAGCCCCTCTTCCTCCACCTTCCCATCAGGAGCTGGACCCTACACCCAGACTCAAAGTCCTTTGGTCCCTACAAGTTGTCCATATCTTTGTTCTTTCTTTTTTTCTTTACACAAGGATCCCCCTCCAGCCACCTGCTTCCTTCCAAGGGCTCACCTCCTGAGCTCCTTCAATCCAGCCTTCCAGCCCAGCAAAACCTCCAGCTCTCACATTACTGCCACCTTCCCAGCAGGATCCATCAATCCAGGCACCTTCCATAGATCCAGGCACCTTCCATAGACCCAGGCACCTTCCATAGACCCAGACACCTTCCATAGATCCAGGCACCTTCCATAGATCCAGGCACCTTCCTTCCATGAACAGCTTCAGAAACCCTTCCCCAACAGACTCCTCCCTATTCCAAGTACACCAACAAGGCACTTGGGGACGTGGTTTAGTGGTGCCCTTGGCACAGTTGGGTTTATGGTGGGACTTGATGATTTTAAAGGTCTTTTCCAAGATAAATGGTTCCCTGATTCCACTGGGACAACCCCCCTGCTGTCACTTTTCCCCCTTCCTTCATGTTCCTTTAACGACACTTCCAGGCAGTACAAGACTCCACTTTTCCTTTCAGATCACTCCACTATCAGCAAGAGGAAATCAAACAGCAAAAAAAAGGCATTAAAGGAATTGCAGATCCCACTGCCAGAGCCCAGCCCTGGGCTTGGCAGGAGTCCTGCCCTTCAAAGCTGGGGCAGAGGGAGACAGACACACGTGCAGGCACGGGAATGTGGAACTGATGCTTTTCAAGCCAAACTTGCAATTCCATTCTAATTCTCTGTGGATGCAATCATAATAAGTTTATAATTATTAACAATTATAAACATGAGAGAGGAAGCCATTCAGTCAGGAAAAAAAGGGCTGCAACAGCACAATTTTAATTGTAATTCACGGTGATTGAAAAAGGAGCAGCACTTTTCAAGGCAACTGTGGCCTCAAAGGAGGCACTGCCAAGCACAGAGACTATCTTTTTATTTCCTAAGACAACTCCTCTTTCAGACACAATACATTAAAGCAAGCCCACATTCAAAATTTGGACACCATTCAATTAATCCCTCCAATTTTGGGTGCTCCAGAAGCTCTTCCACGAGTTCACCAGCCACGGAAATAAACCCCCTGATTCCACAGAGCCATTCATTAGCATGACCTTGGCTACTGTAGCTGCAGATTTCAGAGGCACATGTCCCACATTTACACACCATTTCAACACATCCAAAGCCTGCAGTGAGCACGGATCCCCTCGGCTCACAAGGAGGGAAAGCCAGGGCAGGGAAGTGCAGGATTCACCACAAAACCCACCCAAACACTGGCTGCTGCTGCTTTCCAGCCCTCCCCAGGTTGCCCAACTTCCAAGTTAGGAAGAAATGTGGGAAATGAGGCCGGGATTCCAGGCACTCACTCACACATCTGCTGGCTCTGCCTGGGCTCAGGGGGGATTTCGGAGCCCATGGATGAGAACGGGGTCAAGCCAGGAAGGGACATGACCCACTTCTATTTATGTTTCAACCAGAGGCCTCGAGCAAGATGAATACTTTTCAGAGCAACTACTACAGGATGCATAAATCAAACAGTGTTTCTTTAAAAATAAAATAATAGTAAAAAAACCCCACCCCACCCCACCCCCCCCCGATATTCCTGGCTGCAGGTTACAAGGTCCCACGGTTTTGGCTTTTTAGCTGATTTAATGATATTTCTGAAATGTGGTTTTATTGCAGCCTCTCTGCAGAGCAGCATTAAAAATTAAATTTAAAGCAGTGCACTCACTGGCTCGTTTTTATCCTCTCTAAATTATTCCGAGGGGAGAGCGGCCACACGCAGGACTGAGAGAAACAAATGGGCAACAATTCCAAATTATTCCTTAGTCAAGTTTCCAAGCCAGTGAAACTGGGGCTGGGGGAGGTCCAATCAACCACCTGGGCAAAGTGATATTTTAAAAATCCTTGTGGCTGGACTGGCCTGCTCTCCCTGTTCCCGCAGAGCCTTCGCAAGGGGCTTACCAGGGCAGAAAGCATCAACGTCCAGCTTCTGGGCTGCAGAGAGGGTTGGGGAGCCAAGCTCAGACTCTGGGATTCGAGGGCTCTCCACAAACTTTGCTTTCCTCAAAGGGGCTGAAGGAGAAGGAGGGGGAGAGAGAAAGAGAGGTCATGAGTAAGGGAAATAGCAAGCAACAGATGGAAGCACTTAACTAAACGACACTGTCAGACTCATATCAGGTTACTCTTTTTTTTTTTTTTTTTTTGCCAGGAAAAAAAAAAATTATCTGCATTCTTTACAAAGGAGATGGCTCTTGGTTAAACTTTCAATCTGCACAGGCTGACTTGAAAGTGTGTGAGCACCGAGGCACATTCCTGATACTCTAAAACACTTCCTTTTCTCCTACTTTATTAATTTGTTTTTTTTTATAGGAAGCAAACGAGCAGCTGTGGAAAAGCAAAGATCACAGAGAGGTACACAGAAGCCCATCAGGGTTTAAGATACTTAACTCTAAATATCTGAACTGGACACACAAATGCTGTGTTCAGTAATTGTTTCCTTTGACGTAAAATTTCAATTTCAAAAGATTCTCAGTGTTGGAGCAAACAGGTTCGGTGTCCAACACAAAAGAGCAGAGCAAAGCTAATGGTGCCCAAGCCAAAAACAAGCAGTCCAATTTTATCCTTGCAAATCTAGAGGAGATCAAGAGACTTAATAAAGAACAGGGAAAAGGTAAAAAGGGTCTGTCACAAAGCAGTGCTGACCACTAGTACTAGAAAAATGGGATTTTCCACATGTTTTAACAGCCTGAACTCTAAAAGACATGAAATTCTGCACAACATTTGTTTGGAATAAAATTAACTAAAATAGAAGTGGTTTAGTAAAAGTCTTTAAACACGCTCCTGCCAGATCAGAGAAAGAGAACCAGAGAATAAGTTCTATGCAGAGATTATTGTATTGCATTTCCAAGTTAAACTCTCGTGCCCATTACAGTGAAAGGCTGATTTGAAAAACCACTCAGCAGCAGTTCCGGGGGTCAGCACCCCCTGCCCCTCCATTTACATAAATTATATTTATAGTTCCCTGTCCCACAAATTAAATTTGGGCTCTGACACTAAAGATGGGGGGTTGTTCTTGTGCATCTCCTGCAATAAAAGCTCAACGGGGCAGGGAATGACCTCAGAGGCAGCGATAAATCTGGGTTTTTTAGGGAAAGGCTGAGCAGGTCCAGGGTGGGGAACCAGACAGACAACACACAACCAGCTCTCAAACTGAGCTGTACATCCACCATCCCAGGAATCTTTAAACAAGGGGTGTGGAAAACAGAGGTAAAGGTCGGGGTGTGGTTTTCCAACAGAGTCCCTGTGGAGCAGAATGAAGGCAAGGAATCAACCCTCCCATCTCTGCACCGAAAGAGGTGCTAAAAACCCCTCTGACTCTCTTCCTTCCCCCTCCTGATCCATCCCAGGAGACCTGGAGAGGGCAAACAGGTGCCACTGTGCACAAGGAAACCCTGGATGAGGGTGAGGGATTTCCAGCACGTTCCCTGGGAGCCCCTTGGGGCTGCTGGAACAGGAGCTGTGCCAGGCAGGAGGAATGGGGGAGATTCAGGGAGACAAGGGCAGCCTGGAGCCCCCTCCTGCCCCCATCCCACTGGATGTGCAGCCCCTTCACACAAACAACCCCATGCCAACTTCTGTACAAACCTCCCCCCCAAAAATCCCACCTGTGCACACACAACACCCCACCAGCTGCAAACCAGCCTGGATCAGTGAAAAATCATTCCCAGCAAGGACTTGTGCCAGATCCTGATGCAATGAAAACACTTAAATATCAAGATCATTCTCACAGCCTGAAAATTGTTTAGAATAATAACCCTGCAGTGGCCAATCCTGTAATATTTCATTTGTAATTGCAATTTTAATAAATATGGTTGTTTCAAATGTTTTACCACGCTCCCCCCCCCCGTAACAGTCATTTTTATAACATATATTAGAAATAGCCCATCTTTCCTTTCTTTATCATTCCTGGTTGACCCCAGGACCACAGATCATCCCGTGCCCACGTGGCTGTGCTCTGGAACACAGAACTAACAGAGTTCTCACAGTTCTACAGATGCCAATGACTGTGATGGGATTGTCACCAGAAGGCTCTGCCACTACAGTTTATTGCAAAAACAGAGGAAGAAGAATTTTAATAAACAAAGAGAGGGGGATGGTACCACTACACACAAGTCCAGAAAGTGCAGGACCTGCACCCTTTGACAGATCCAGCACTGAACAGGTTGGCTCCCCCCTGTAAGGGATCAGTCAGTGTCCCATCTCAGTGTGGGTTTTATTTCTGCATCTCCTCTGGATCTCCTTTCCTCCTCCCTGAGGAGCCCCTCACCCCATCAGTTCCTGCCTTCTCCAGAGCACTGACTGATGACAGCACAAGTGAGCAGCTCCTGGATTCAACAAGCTGATGGAGCTTTGAGAGCAACAAAGAACTTCGTATCACCCATGAGGTGGATCCTCACTGCACTGCAAGTTCAGGCACACACATCATTTTGCTGGGTTTCAGAGAATGGGTTGGGTTGGGAGGACCTTAAAGACCACCCAGTTCCAACCCCCACACCTTCCACCACACCAGGGTGCTCCAAGCCCTGCCCAACCTGGCCTTGCACCCCTTTTATGGTTTTATTCCCTAAAAAGCATGACTTGAGCCTTAAAAACATGTTTCCACCAGCCAAGACACACCTTGTAAACATGACTCACACACAACAGTTTGCTTTAAAAAGTCAATTCAATCCTCTCTGTGCAGCTGCAGGTTGGGAAAAGCCACAGAGCAAAAAGTCTCTGTTACTTCAAATATCCTGAACCTGTAAAAGACAAAAACTCCTCCTAAGTCACATGTAACCTGATTACAGGAAAGGAGGATTTTCCCATGCAAGAATTAAGCCCCCCCTGACTCATGTCCAAGTGAAGATTATCCTGACAGATTCAGATTTAGGGAATTTAGTCTTCTCCTGGGATAAACAACAAATGGAAACGCCATGAACTCAGAAATCTGCTTTTGACACTCTTCAGCCAAATGTTAATTGATCTCTTTATAAAAAAGTGACTTTTTAGGCCCAACTGTTTGCCTTGGTCCTGAACACCCTCCTGTGAGCACAGGCCAGTCTCACCATCAAAGTCATGGGACGAGCATTTGGCACAAACTATAAAAACCAACAAAAGCATGAAACAATCATTTGAAGGGCTCTTTACCTTCTCAGTCCCTTCAGCCTCTTATTCCTGCAGGATTTTCTGTATGGAACAAACCAACTCCGGGCCTTAAACAGCATCAAAATATCCCTTTCCTGTTACACAACTGCAGGTTTTTGAGCAGAGAACATTATGTCTTCCAAAAACACCGGGGAAAAAAGGGTCTGTGCAACAGCCAGCTATAAAAACGTCAGGGATTAAGGGAAGGTGGCAGTCGCTGCCTTCCCAGAACTGCAAAATGAGCCTTTAACTCAGAAAAACATATGGATTCCACGGAGCCTGGAGTCCCAACCTCGTCCCTGGGGTGCCACCACCTGTCACCAACGACAGCCCAGGAGTTGATGGGCACTGTGTCCACCCAGGGACCCCTCCTGTGCCCAGGGGCTCGGTGACAAACACCAGGCTGGCATCAGATAGGAACTGACTTGTGGTACCAGTGCAGGAACTCGGATTTCAGGGCCTGAGAAGTTATTTCAAACCATTGCTGCCCATTTTCGGGGCGAGTTCCGCAGTTCTTAGCGAGATTAATCCCCATCAGTGGCGGAGCCAGCGGAGCAGAACTGAAAATCCTTCTGCCAGTGCAAATAAAAATTCTCATTTCACTTTGCCAGCGACTCTTCCCGAGCAAGGAAAGCGATGCTCATTCCAGGGTAGGAATTAAGCACATAATGCAACACAATTAGCGGGGCTGGAAGTCAGAAAGTTTAATTAGCTGCTCGTTTATGGCACTTTCTGTAGCAGGTCTTGTGTCTTCCAGAGGGGACAAGGATTTCTCCCTGGGAGGGTGGGGAGGCCCTGGCACAGGTGCCCAGAGAAGCTGTGGCTGCCCCTGGATCCCTGGAAGTGTCCAAGGCCAGGTTGGACGGGGATTGGAGCAACCTGGGCTGGTGGAAGGTGTCCCTGCCCATGGCAGGGGGTGGGAATGGATGATCCTTAATATTCCTTCCAACCCAAACCATCCTGGGCTTCTGTACTAAACTAACACTGGGGAAAGTGTTTCCATACCAGCTGCAATGGCAGCAGCCTGGCTTTTGAAGAGCCTCCTTAAAACCAGAGATTATTTGGAAAGTTCTGTTTCCACCTGGCAAACACAAACCATCAGCCCCATCCCTCAAACCTTCACACCCACACCAGTGGCTGCTGAGGCTCCTTTTCCAAGGCTGGATGAGCAGTTTGGAGAGTTCTGTGGCCCCTCCAACATGGAAAACACTTCAAATCCAGGGATCTGCTGATGGTTTATCCTTCTGAACATCTGCTTGGAGCGCTGGGATCAATTCAGTGCTGTTTGTGATCAATGCCAAGCATCCACTGCCACATCAAACCAACCCTAAATAAAATCAGGATGTGCTTATTCTCTCTGAATAATCATTTTATCTCTAGTAGCACCGAGTTCTCCTTCAGCCCATTGAGCTCCCTAATTCTATTGCATTTTCTCTGACACCATTTCATTGTCACATAATTTATAGATGAGTTAGTATTTTAATTAGAAAAAGGCTTTTCTTTAGATTAAAAGGCGCTGATAAAAGGAAATTATCGTGGATTAGCAAAAGGCTTCAGCTCTGAAATTCAGTTTGAGCTCTGGCAGCAATGTTTCACTAACAAGGGGTTATTAACACCTAATGAATTGATTGAACAAGGCTTTATTTTGGCAGATCTGAATTCATACCGTGCTTTGACTACAATATATACACACATCTACACCTTTTTTCTATGCTTACACCCATAAAGATACACATGAATTTATCCATGGCCAAGGAAGATGCTGGAGCAAGCAGCTCTTTTCCCATCACATGGATGATGGATTGATCCATCCCAGGGTTCCTGGGAGCCTCTCCATGCACCAGCTCCTTCCATGCATCAGGAAAACGTCCCATTACTGCCCAAACTGCATTAACACAAAGCACTGGAGCTTTTTACTCACAGACTCACACACTTTATCCCTACAAAATACAACCTAAGTGTGGCCTGAGAGAGTCCAGCCAAGGAGCTCGGCTCAAAATCAGCTTTTCTGCCCAGCTTTGTCCTCTCTGCACCTCACACAGCTGAGTTTCACCTGTACTTTGAACCTCCCTCTGCCACAAGAGGAAGAACTAATGACATTTGTGTAAAAATACTGGTTTTATCACCACTAAAGAGGTGAAAATGTGAGGGACACCAGTGAACTTCTCTGTGTTTCACAGAATCACAGAATGGTTTGGGTTGGAAGGGGCCTTAAAGAGTTCCTCGAAGTTCCACCCCCTGCCATGATGGGGTGGGGGGATTTGCCAAACATTCATCTCTTGTGACTGGTTCAGCTGAGGAAGAGCTGAAATCTGCACCTGGATATTGTATTTTTAATTGTGGTAAGCACAGTATTATCAGAGGATGTTGAGGGGTTGGAATGGACCTTAAAGATCACCCAGTCCCAACCCCCTGCCATGGGCAGGGACACCTCCCACTAGAGCAGTCTGCTCAAGGCCTTATCCAACCTGCCTCTGCAGGGGTGGGGCAGCCACAACCTCCACGACCCTCTTTGTAACATAAATTCAGCATTTGAATGAAATCCTTAAAATGCCCCAATTTTACAAACCCCTGCCCGAGCTGTGCTGTGACAGAGCCATGGTTTGAGGAGCGAACTTTGAAAACTTGGATTTCCAGAGAGGAAAAGTGGGTGCTCAGCACATCCTTCCCTCCCCCCTTTAGCTCATCCTGAGGCTGTGCCAGAGCCTGACTCACGTGCTGGAGCTGGTCCAGCTCCCTCAACCCAAACTGCTGAAGTGCTGCAGAGCTATTGATCCCCAGAGCTGCTGGAACAGAGAACTGTCACATCCAGCACGGCTGGACTGCACCCAGCACACCAGGGATGGATGGATGAAGCTCTGTCCTGCCCCAGGGCCCAAAGCACTCGTTGGTTTGCTGAGCTAAGAGCCATAAAGGGGGAATTCCAGACCACGGGATCATTCCTGCTGTGGCACCAACCCCAGAGTGGTTTGGGTTGGAAGGGACCTTAAAGCCCATCCATTCCCACCCCCTGCCATGGGCAGGGACACCTTCCACAAGCCCAGGTTGCTCCAAGCCCTGTCCAACCTGATGCTGGAATAAGAAAGCAGCTCGTTCAGAAATGCATATGCACAATATGTACTTGGAAACGAACCAAGAGTCATATTTTGGTAACAGAAAATAAGTTATTTCTTAATGAACTGCATGGGGAGGGATGGATTAAACTACTGCATGTTTTGAGGTGCCAAGAGCTGCTGGTGAAGGTTTCTGGCAACATGTGGCACACAGGTATATCCCAACACAGCTGGGATGTTCTGGGCCAAAGGCATCTTTGAGAGAACTCCAAATAAACTTAAACCAGCCATTAATCACAGAATCCCAGAATGGTTTGGGTTGGAAAGACCTCAAAGCCCATTCAGGGCCACCCCCTGCCATGGGCAGGGACACCTTCCACCAGCCCAGGTTGCTCCAAATTTATCCAACCTGGCCTTGGACACTTCCAGGGATCCAGGGGCAGCCACAGCTCCTCTGGGCAACCTGAAGAAATAACATCCCAGCTGTGTGTACTTCTGGTTTTTAAGGATAAATCAAAAAGAATAATTAAAATTCAAACAGTGGCAACACCTCCAGTAAAGGTTAACATCCTCTTTACATAACCCAGCATTATTTTACAGGATCCATTGTGGAACCAGGGGTTTTTTCCCTCTTCTATTCTTTGAGCCCATAAAAGCTTTTTGAATTCCCTTTGCCAGCCTCTCTCCTCTCATCCCACGTTATCGCAGGGGCAGCACAGACAAGTGGGGAGAACAATGTGTTGTCTGCAAACATCACACTTGTTCCAAAACTTGCAGAAAAACACGTTTAGTTTGGGAGATAAGGCCCCTGAAAAAAAAAAAAAAAGAAGAAAATTGCAGGAAATGAAGGTGGAAAGAGGAAGAGAATGAAAAAAAAAAAAAGCAGGAAGAGAATCCAGCGAGCCGGTGATGGATGAGAGCAGCAATGGGAAAGGACTGCTCAGAAAAGCAACTATCTTAATGTAAAAGTTCTTCTTTAAAATGTAGACATGAAGGTTTTGCCTGTTCCTGCTCCTGAAATTTATCTTTTCTTTGAAAAAAATGAGGAATATCCTTCTCCAGAGAAGTGGATTCTGCAAATCCTGTGGGACCACAGAAACCTCCTGGAACATTCTTTCCCCCTCTCTGGCTCTCCCCAGGTGAACAATGCACAGAAAATATCAGCAAGTCACAGCAGTGATGTCACAAAAAGGTGTTCAGTGACCTCAGAAAGGAGCAACTCTTCTGAAAAAGTGTCTTAAATAAATCAAATTATAACTCCTCTTCCTGAAATTATTACAAACCCTCCCAAATAAAATCAAATAATTGATCAAAACTGACATCTGTATGAACAGACATTTCTAATCAATGCTCAAGGGAGAAAATCCCCTGGTTTTGAAAGGCTTATATGGTTTTTAAATACATGTAGAATAAAATAATACAGATTTCTGCCTGGAGTGTTCAATAATGGCCAGTACAATGATGTTCCAAATAAATTTCTGTATTCAGAGAGAAAATAATTCTGCCTAAAACACAACCTGCAGTCTGCAGTCTGTGCTTCCAGAACGAATTCAGCTCAATTCCCATTTTGCTTATGACTGTGCAACAATTTTCTGCCATTTGGAGCAAATGGCAATTTTTTTTAATCCAACTTCTCACTGCTGGAGACACCAGACAGCAAAGTGCCCTCTCCCAGTCAGCCAGAGTGGTTTGGTTTAGGTTGGACCAGTGGGAGCATCCCAGTGAACCTGCTGAGCAGCTGCTCCCTGGAATATTCTGGCAAACCTCTGGGAAGGAAGTTGCTCCTGTTAATGCTCCCAGAAAGACAAACCCACCCTCCCTTTCCCTCTAGATAAGGTTTTTTCCCAAATGTGGGCTGCCAAGAAGTCTTTATCCCTGCAGGGGAGAGCTTTGAGGAGCAGGAAGTTGTTTAATTAACATCCAACCATGGCAGGAGGAGGAGATGGGACTTTCATCTTCCCATCCAAACCTGTCAAGTGGCTTTTGACTCCTCGGAGCTGAGGCACACTGTACACCTCCCCATGTCATTTCCCATCCAAAATTCCTCTTTTCAGCATCTTCCGAAGCCTTTTCAAATTGCCTTTTTTAGTAGAAATTCCTCATCTGTGACTCAAGGTGAAAACTTGTGCATGAGAGGAGGAGGATGAAAGAGGAGAAAGGGAGGCAGCACCACTTGCTCCAGTTCTCTAAGTCATCTTGTTATGAAAACAAGCAATCTCCCCCCTGATACTTTCCATAAATTTCTGTTGCAGTCAGTTTTCCTTTTCAAGTTTCAGACTTTGTACTAAAAAAGACAAAACAGTGAATGCAGACTTGGGACTACAGGACGAAACCACGTCATGAAAATTTTAAGCCTACGTAAGATCTGCTCAAATACCCCCAAAATGCTCCCACATGGCAGAAACAGGGTAGAGCTGGAGGGGAAAACGTTCCTCAACTCCTCACATCCCTTCTCCCAACAGTTTTATTTCATTAAATGTTAAATTCAAAACAGATGAGACGAGAGTGCCACAAAACATGAACACTGAATTGCGTTATTCCCATTCAGTCTCCTACTATCCCGAAGTTCTTTCAGTAATTCAGTGACTCAAATATCACACAGAAAATGAGGAAAACTGTTCAAAAGGACCTGGATATACCATAAAGGACATTTAGTCTAAAGAGAACAGCAAAGAGCTCGGTCACTTCAATCAAATTCCAGGTAATTCAGGGTTGGAAAGAAATTGGTTTCACCAATTTCTAAACATAAAGCCCAACTCACCCAAACACAGCACTCAGATTTCAAGCTAAACTTTAATGACAGAAATCAGAACCTAATTAAATATCTACTGAAGCCAAGGCATTTTCCTCTCCTCACTGAAGCTGATGGGAAGATGGAGCTCAAAGAAAAGTCCCCGGTGTCACAGTGTCCCCAGCGTGGGACTTGTGTGTTGTGGGGTTTCTTAAAACAGTCTGTGCTGAGCGTGGCAGGCTGAAGAAACCTGACTGAACACTGACAAAGCTTAACTGAGCTCAAGGCACAAGAAAAAGAGAAAAATATATTTAACTTATGATTCTTCCCAGAGAGGAAAAGCGCAAGTGCAATACAACTGCTCCAAAACGCAGCTGATCTCCCCAGTACTGAGTAATTTTCACTCTTCTAGATGAGCTTTAAGGTCACTTCCACCCAAACCATTCCAGGACTCTGACTCTCTCCATTCTAATTTACACAGAGATTTGAGTACAGCAGGATTTGAATCACAATGTGCAGCTGTGAAGGCACCTTAAACACGAAGGGGTTTGGAGTCACTGCTCTCCTGCCCCACTACAACATTTTTTCTAGTGCTTGAGATGCTCCAGGTGAGCTCAGGACACCGGGTGTGCCTTTAGGATCTGCTCTCCTTCCTGTAAGAATGAGAGTCAGGCTCATGGAGGCTCAGCTACCTGTCTCTAGCAGTGAGGAGCAGACACTTGGGAAAGAGCACAGGGAAACAATCCAGAGGGGAAACACGTCCAGAGGGGAAACAATCCAGAGGGGAAACACGTCCAGAGGGGCCGTGAAGATGCTGCAAGGGCTGGAGCACCTCTGCTATGGAGAAACACTGGGAGAGCTGGGAGTGTTCAGCCTGGAGAAGAGAATGCTCCAGGAAGACCTGAGAGCCCCTTCCAGGGCCTAAAGGGGATCCAGGAGAGCTGGAGAGGGACTGGGGACAAGGGATGGAGGGACAGGACACAGGGAATGGCTTCAAACTGACAGAGGGCAGGGTTAGATGGGATATTGGGAAGGAATTCTTCCTTGAGAGGGTGGGGAGGCCCTGGCACAGGTTGCCCAGAGAAGCTGTGGCTGCCCCTGGATCCCTGGAAGTGTCCAAGGCCAGGTTGGACGGGGCTTGGAGCAACCTGGGCTGGTGGAAGGTGTCCCTGCCCATGGCAGGGGGTGGCACTGAATGGTCTCTAAGGTCCCTTCCAACCCAAGCCATTCTATGACTCAATGCCCTTCAGACCCCTTTCTGTCACCATGTTCCACACACACACAGGTCTGGAGTTTCCCAAAGCTCCTCTGGAGCACCTGATGCCACAACAACCACCCGGTGTTAAGGAAGTTCTAGACAAGAGGTTACCCAGCAGAGACAGTGACCCAGCACCCTGGAACACCTCCTGCTCCTCAGGCCTTGTCCCAGTTTGCTTTTATGACCCTGTTGCCACCAGAGACAGATCAACCTCTGCCCCCCCTTTCCCTGCTGCCCCTTCCAAGGCCGCCCGTGATTTCAGGCTGAATTCCCTGTAATCAGAGGGGTAAAAAGGGAAAACCTGCACTCCAGGCTTAGAAGGGAACAGTAAAAAAACAGCAGAAATGAATTCTTCTCTCTGGACAGCGCTGAGAGAACGCTGCTGAGTGTTCTACAAGCAGCCAGGAACGATCAAAGGTGGGGATCAAATTATACAGGCAAATTAAACTGGGACAGGAGTGGTGGGGCCAAGGCCAGCAGCAAGCCTGGGCTGCACATAAACAAGCTCTCATTCATTCTCCCACCATATCTTTCAGATCATACCAAGATACTGTAACCATGAAAGAGAGAAGGCTAAACTGTGAAATATCCCACTATTCCCAGCCCAAGTAATCCCAAATTAGAGCACGTGAGAGACTGGATCCTGTTCCCTACACAAACCTGTTTATGACAGGATTACACAGCTCCAAGCCAATATAAATTCATTGCTTGATAACAGCATTTAAAATAAAGGCAAGGGATGTGACTGCAGAAGGTAATTTTATTTCTATTTGCCAGCCATTCAAATCTTGCTATGCTAAAAACTAATTTAGGTGGGTTAGCTGGTACCAGCAGAGCTGTAATTACACTGACACAGATGCAAAACTGTTCCATTCATATGAAACTGGATTTAGAATCCATGTTTCTTTGCTGGTAGGAGCCTCACAGAATATTCTACCCTTAAAATGCAGCTGCTTATCTGACAAGGCACAAGCCTGAATTAGCTGCACTTGCTTGTTAACACTTAAAAACCTGCATTATGCTCCATTTAAAAGGTGGATTTCACCTCAGGAAATCGCTCACTCAGCCGCCTTTAGTTTTCAGTAATTGATTTGCTTTTCAAATTCTTCATTTCCTCATAAAATTAAAGGAGCTGTTAAAAGTTCCTGTTTGGAAAAGTGATGACTGCTCATCAGCCTTCCCTTCCATGAAGGAGGAGCAGGGAGGACTCATGGCAGGCCTGGAGGATGTAATTAAAACATCTAACGAGCAGGTGAGGACTCTGTGAGCACAGAGGGTCCGAGCAGACCCGCTGTCAGGGGCACAGCTCCTCAGCACCAGGGGGACTGAGACCCAAAATCTCTACAGGGAATGTGCATCCTGAGAGTGAGATGTCCCCCCAGAGGAGCAGGTCTGGTCCTTTAAGTGAATGGCAAGGCAGCACTCTCAGGGTCTCTTCCCAAACAGCCCTGGAATGCAACAAGGCCAGGAGCATTTATCCACACAAAGGCACCAGGCTGGTGCCTTCCCTTCCAAAAACACCTTCTCACTTTCACCCACTCACTTCCATGGCTGAGAAGATAAAAAGGAAAGTATAACAGGGATAAAACCTGTATCCTCCTAAGCCTGCCTTTGGCTCTGCTGAGAAAATCTTTGCAGGAATTCCAAGTTTCGACCTTCCACAACCTGCAAATGGCACCACACCAAAGGGACCCCAGCTCCTTCCAGCCCTGAATCTCAGCACACAGAGTGGCTGCTGGTCTCCCAAATGCAGCCACAGGTGCCTTTGTGTGCCTGAGAAGAATCAAGCTCCATTATTTACACATTTCTTATAGCAGGGGGGAAGAAAATAAGAAGCTAAAAATCCACCTGTAATGCAAGAGTGATGCTCAGTCCAGCTCCAACATTTAGATTTATATAAGTTATATATATCTATCTATCTTTATCATCTAAAGATTGTACGTATAAATATCTATTTTTATATATATTACCTAATATAGAGATTGACATAATTCACATTTTACTGTTGCTCTTATGAACAATGTGCTGGATAAGCCAAAGAGCCACTGGAGACTCCAGGTTTAGTTGCTGCTCCTGCTCCCCCCTCTGTGTTGTGATTTTCCTGCCCACACAGAAACCTTGAAGCAGGACATTACCATCCTGGACTCAGCACTGGTGAGGCCACCCCTGGAGTGCTGTGTCCAGCTCTGGGCCCTCAGCTCAGGAAGGACATGGAGGGGCTGGAGCAGATCCAGAGGAGAGCAACGAGGCTGGGGAAGGGACTGGAGCACAAGTGCTGGGAGGAGAGGCTGAGGGAGCTGGGGGGGCTCAGCCTGGAGAAGAGGAGGCTCAGGGGAGACCTCCTCACTCTCTGCAACTCCCTGACAGGAGGGGGGAGCCAGGGGGGGTTGGTCTCTTTTCCCAGGCAACCATCAGCAAGACAAGAGGGCTGGGTCTGAAGCTGTGCCAGGGGAGGGTTAGGTTGGAGATTAGAAAGAATTTCTTTGCAGAGAGGGTGCTCAGCCATTGGAATGGGCTGCCCAGGGAAGGGGTGGATTCTCCATCCCTGGAGGTGTTTAAGGACAGACTGGATGTGGCATCAGTGCCATGGGCTGGGAACCACGGCGGGGTTGGATCAAGGGTTGGGCTGGATGATCTCAGAGGTCCCTTCCAACCCAGCTGATTCTGTGATTCTGTGAGAGGGTCAGAGATACACGTGCTGCTCTGGGGGCTCCAGGGTGGGCAGTTCCACCCAGGCAGCCCCAGAACACACACGTGGATCACAACCAGCCCCAGAGCGCTGCCTCACCCCAGCTCGGTTCTTCTCTGCGCCCTCAGAGCCCCTTCCTCACTTCAGCCTTTGTCAAACCAGGTGTTCTTTCTCCCCCTTGGAATCCAATACTTTTTTCCATCTGCACTTTCTCCCTCCCCACCTTTCACAGTACCCAAGGGCTGTCACATCTCCTCACAGCACTGAGGCCTTCATCTTCCAACCATCCCATCCCATCCCATCCCATCCCATCCCATCCCATCCCATCCCATCCCATCCCATCCCATCCCATCCCATCCCTCCTCTTCTGCCACTCCCCAACTGCCCATTCTGGGGGCTCCAAAGCTGACATTTTCCAGAATTAGAAAAAGAGAAAGATAAACAGAAATTCAACAGAAAATCTCCGGAAGGAATTGTTCCCTGTGAGGGTGGGGAGGCCCTGGCACAGGTTGCCCAGAGAAGCTGTGGCTGCCCCTGGATCCCTGGAAGTGTCCAAGGCCAGGTTGGACGGGGCTTGGAGCAACCTGGGCTGGTGGAAGGTGTCCCTGCCCATGGCAGGGGGTGGCACTGGATGATCTTTAAGGTCCCTCCCCACCCAAATCAATCTGTGGTTGCAGTAGAAGCTCAGCTTGGCAAGAGGTTGGATTTCCTGTCTTTTTGGTACAGCTCCTTTAGATTTATATAATTTATATTTTATATATATTTATATAATTTATATTTTATATATATTTATATAATTTATATTTTACTGTTGCTCTTATGAACAGCGTGCTGGACAAGCTTCAATCTGCTTCCAGAAATTTCAAAACCTACCCTGAGAAGAACTGCAGCAAACAAAGCACTCAGTCTTTATTTTTTTTTAATTTTTTTTCCATGACATAAAGATGCAAACCTCTGGTAAAAGTTTAAGGGGCTCTTTAAATTCACTCACAAATCATGTCCATTCATCATTAAATAGGAAATTGGACATTTTAATAGGGAAGAAAAAAAAACCAGCACAAAGAATTTAAGTAAATAGAACTTGATTTGAATGATTCTACCACTGATCAGAAGGAAAATAGTGAGCCTTGCTTCCTACAGAAACAGGGCAGACAGGGATCCATGGACATAAAGTTTGTCCATGTTGGATTTATGGAGAAAAATCACAGAAAGGATGAAAGAGCAAACCCAGAAGGCAGAGGAGGAAAGAACATCCCTGATCTCCTCGTGAACTATCATGACACCCCAACACATCCTGTGACCACAAAGGGACAGAAACAACCTTTGCTTGCTTAAGAGGTGAAATTTTGACTCCCTGGGAGCAAAGGACGCTGGGTTTAAATGAGCAGCTGCTAATCCAGGTTTACAAAAGCTGGCAAATGCATTTCCTCTGCTGAAAATTCACGGTCTCAGACACTGTAAAACAAAAAGCACCGCAGCTCTCGAGCAAACCTCACATGAAGCTCAGCTATAAACGTGTGATTATCCTGTAACGAAGCATTTACGGTGCAAACCCACTTACTTCTGAAATCAACCCCTGCACAATGCCACACATTAGGTCCTGTTTGGATGCAGACATGAAAGCAGGAATTTAATCCTGTGGCACAACCAAGTGGGCCGTGCAATGCTGAGGTGGTTCATGCTCGGCAGGGCTGGGGAGCTGGGGATCAGAACAATGCATTTCTAAACACAACAAGGTTATTTAGAAATGCACAAATGGCTTCTGCCCAAAGATAAACTTCAACCAGTGTGGTACAAGCTAAAGCTCAGCCCATATGTAGTGTAGCAGTGCCTCCTTTCCCAGGAGATGATGTGGAGTTATTCCTCCTCATCCCCTTACACAACCTGCCCTTGGATTAACTGGGTAGCAAGAACTGGTCTGTTTTCCAGAGCACCAGCAACAGGTCCAGCACCACATCATTTATTTCACTTGTGCAAAACATAAAAAAAAAAAAAAAAAAAAAAGGCAAACCAGGAAAGCTTTTAGAAATGTTCTAATCCTTCAGAACACTTCCATTTTCTACTGGCTGACCAGGCTGGTTTGGGACACCAAAAAGCATCTTTTCTAACTGGGGGGGATAGAGCAAGAGGATAAAGAAATTATCATGGGGTGTTTAAGAAATCCTGAAAAATGACTGACTATCCAGACCTGAAGCAGCACCTGCTGAGGCATCAGGCTCAGACCTCCAAACAAGCCACGGGAGCCCTTTCAAAATCAGGGTTCAGACTGTGACAGACAGTCCAGACCTGTGGGTCCTGTCAGACACGTGACACTCAGTCACAACATGGCACATGTCAGACCCTCAAGAGCTGCTTTAATAAATACAGAGGTACTGAACCAAATAAACACTGCAAGTGAGGATTTTTATTTTTTTATTTCCTTTGGTCAAAGTACCATTTCAAGCCAGTTTGGGTTAATTTGTTTTCTCATTTCATTGAGCTGAGGGGATGTTCCTTCTCTGTCGACAGGAAAAATGCCCATCTCCACCTGCAGCATAAAAACCTCAGGCCATCAGCTGCAGCTCAACAAAGAGGGTGCTTAGAGGGGGATTATTTTGCCTGTTAAAAAAGCTGATGCTGGAATAAGAAAGCAGCTCATTCAGAAATGTATATGCACAATATGTACTTGGAAAGGAACCAAGAATCATATTTTGGTAACAGAAAATAAGTTATTTCTTAATGAACTGCATGGGGAGGGATGGATTATACTACTGCATGTTTTGAGGTGCCAAGAGCTGCTGGTGAAGGTTTCTGGCAACATGTGGCACACAGGTATATCCCAACACAGCTGGGATGTTCTGGGCCAAAGGCATCTTTGATAGAACTCCAAATAAACTTAAACCAGCCATTAATCACAGAATCCCAGAATGGTTTGGGTTGGAAAGACCTCAAAGCCCATCCAATCCCACCCCCTGCCATGGGCAGGCACACCTTCCTCCATCCCAGGTTGCTCCAAGCCCCATCCAACCTGGCCTTGGACACTTCCAGGGATCCAGGGGCAGCCACAGCTTCTCTGGACAACCTGTGCCAGGGTCTCCCCATGCTCCCAGCCAAGAATTCCTTCCCAATATCCCATCTAACCCTGCCCTCTGGCAGTTTGAACCCATTCACCCTTGTCCTGCCACCACATGACCTCATAAAAATCCCCTCTCCATCTCTTTTGTAGCCTCTTTATCCAGGACTGGAATTACACAGCACCAACAGCTACTCAAGGGATGTCACCCTGGAGCAAGGAAAGAGATGCCAAGTGCCAAGGAAAGGTTCAGAGCCAAAGATCCAGCTCAATCCTCAACCTCCTGTCTGGTCTGGGCATTGGTCAGGGATCTGGGATGAGAATCCAGCCCGTGGCTCTGCAATGACCCACCAGAACCCTGCTCATGTGCTGCTGGAATGTTTCATGAGTGGCACCACCCCAAAGCTGGTGATAAGACCCTGAGTCTTTCTGAGCCTGACCAGGGCCTCCTGCAGGATTAGAGCCAACCAGGAACAGATCCCACCAGAAATCAACTTCTGCCAAAGGAATGCTGAGCCTTTGGGAAGTGACCCAACCCAACACCCCAGTCATGAGGACACAGGGAGAGGTTTCCAAACCAGGCTGTCCCGTTGTGACAGAAGTAGGAGAAGACCAGAGAACATGCCCAGTTGGAGATGATGGCTTTTCCCCAGAAAACAGGCAGCCCAGGAGGACACAAGGGCTTATTCCAAAGAGGATCCTGTGAAGGTTCTTCTGCTCCCAAGTGCACAGGACACCTCCGAGGGCACGTTCCGGGAGCAGGAGGAGGAAAGATGTAGCCAAGGGAAGAGAGATGGCCTGATTTAACTCCACGGGAGGCTTTCTACACCACCTCCTCTTGCTATAGAAACCTCTTAGCTACGTCTAAAAATTCAAATTCTCACACAGCAGAAGTGTAATCGTGACAGATTCTCCATTTTGTGCAGCCCCAGTGTGAAATAAGGACAATTCCTATCCCCGAGCCTCTGAAAAAGTCATGGAGGTTCACGACTGGTTTTTTTGCCTTTTTAACGTTTCTCTGCACTAAAGAAACTTTTGGGGTCCTTCCTTTGTTTAAGCATCTACGGAATGATGTGAAAGGCAGAGCTGTTATCACCTTCTCCCAGCTCCAGGGCTGTGATGACATGTTTACCACATCCTCTGCAAGGCTGAGCAGTCCAACAGCCTCGATGCAAATAAATACAATCCGTGGGAAGAGCAAATTCTAAAGGTTCTGCAGGGCTGGTGGGCAGACAACAACCTCACCAACACCGAGGGAAAATGTGGGATTTTCTGCATCTCTCGCTTGCAATTCCTGCTCTGTCAATATGGAAGGGTGTCAAAACAAGACAGAATAGGGTTTGTCTTATAAACAGCACTGGGGCAAATCCATGCTAGAACTGGACTTTCAAAAGCCAATAAATATGATCTGCCAGTTTTTTCCTTGCTTTCATTCAAAAAAATAAAAGTTACGTCCAAACTACGCAGAAATCAATGCAAAAACGTCACAAGTTTGACAGATCTCCAGCAAAAAAAAAACCCCTCAGTGCAGGATTTGTTTGAATGCCAAAAGTTACAAACAGACATATTATTTATCTGCATAAATTTCAAAGACAGTTTTGGAGCTCCAAAAAAACCTAAGTGGGAAATTTCCCCCATTTCACACGAAGAGTTCTGTTGGTTTAATAAAGATAAATGTGCATCTGTGGGTACACAGGGGCACGTTCATCCACCTGTTTCATCTCTGCAAGCCCAGTTGGTTTCCATTTAAGTCTGTGCCTGTCAAAACAAATCACAAGTCCAAAAATAATGGAGCAAGAATCCCAAAAATGGATAGTTAAGAACTGGCACACCAGGAAAAAAATATTCAGTGCACGTTAGTGTAACTGAACGAGGATCCTCCTTCTCCAGCAGGTTCATTGTTGGAGGCAAAATCCCAGAAATACTGAGGTTGGAAAAGACCTCCAGGATCATCCCTGTGCCCCATCCCCACCTTGTCCCCCAGCCCAGAGCGCTCAGTGCCACGTCCAGTCCTTCCTTGGACACCTCCAGGGATGGGGACTCCAAACCTCCCTGGGCAGCCCCTGCCAGTGCCTGACAGCCCTTTCCATGAAAAAATTCTTCCTGAGACATCGGGGTTTGTCACGTGAAGAGTTCAAGACAGGACTGAAAATCCATGTGCCCGAAGCACAATGAAGTGTTGCTTCTCTGTGTGTGTGTGTGAGGTCATTTTTTAAATCAATAATTCTGACAAAACGCAAGTTTTCTACTTGTGAAACCTCTAGCCAGCCTCGGTTTGCATGGCATCAGGGAAAATTCAACGGAAAATGAACTATGCCCAATAAAAAAACACATACTATGCACCTTGAAACCCCCCCCCCCGTGAATGTGGGGGCACTTCCCAGGTAACTGGGTGCCTTGGATCTGCTGTGCATCCCGAGGTGCAGGGTGGGCCTCCCACCCAACCTCCACTCCCACACAGAACCAGGAATTTCACATCAGTGTCTTGCCCACAGTATGACAGAGAATTCAATAAAAAGGAACACAAGCCTGCTGCGAACATTACGGTATAAAAATACTTTAGAAAGAGCAAAAGCTGTCCTGCCACCAACAATTTTAAGCACAAAAATGAGCTGCAACATGAGCACCAGGCACTTCAACAGCTTTTCCTCAAATCACACCTTGATAATGATTGTTTATTTATTTGTGTTTCTAGCAGCACTGAATTAAAACTCTTTGTGAAAAGCAAATATCTCCCTCTCTCAGCACATGGGGGTTTTACAATCCATTCCAATCTAATCTGTGGTCGTTTTGGAACCGAGAAGGAAAACCTTATCTCAATCCTATTGTTCTAACATTTTAAAAACAAACCACTTGGTATCTGTAGCATTTTCAACTCTCTCCCCAGCAGACCTATTCCAGCAAATGCTGAGAAATGGAATTTTTTCACTGCACATTCGTTTGGTTCTGTGGGAGGAATTCTGCACACGCGAGCGAGGTGACAAACTCGGATTATGTAAAACTATTGCAACAACAACTACAAGACAAATAAGCAGCAGCAGCATCACCCCTCCTGACACCAAATCCCTCCTAGTAATGGCTTCCTTGCCAAGCAGGAGCCCCAGAATCCCTTATTGCACATCGATTTCCTGCAGTTAGAGGAGGCCAAGGAACGCCAAACACAATTCCAGTCAAAGTCCAGGCACCACAAATTGGCCAAATACTCACAGGGCTTTGTCTGCTCTCCCCATCCCCTGCGTGTGCAGCCCGGCAGCGGAGCCGGCCAGGCTGGGAATTCAGGGATCCCAGCGCCTGGAGAGCAGCACTCCAGCCCGGATCCTCCTCTGGTGCCCCCCTCTCCCTAGCGCCGGCTCCATCCCGCCGCTCCCCACGTCAGGATGATGTTACAGGTGACACCTCCCGCCGCTGATGTCAAAGCTCCGCTCCCGAAAGCGCGACCGACCGACCGACCGACCGGCGGCTCCCTGCGGTGCCCGCCGCCCCTCCGAGCATCACCTCAGCATCACCTCGGCATCACCTCAGCACCACCTCGGCATCACCTCGGCATCACCTCGGCATCACCTCAGCACCACCTCAGCATCACCTCAGCATCACCTCAGCACCACCTCAGCATCACCTCGGCATCACCTCGGCATCACCTCGGCACCACCTCGGCACCACCTCAGCATCACCTCGGCATCACCTCAGCATCACCTCAGCATCACCTCAGCACCACCTCAGCATCACCTCGGCATCACCTCAGCATCACCTCAGCATCTTCGGGGGGCCACGGAGCGGCTCCGGGAGGATTGTGGAGAAGCTCGTGGACACGGAGCCTTCCCCTCTTCTCCAAGTCCCCCCGAGCTGCTTTAATTCCTTCCGGAACGCTGCAGCAAACGCAGCCTTTACGCCTCCCTCGGGGGGGGAAAACGGAGGATTTCTACAGTTCCTTTCTATGGCGCAGCTTAATTTGCTGTTTTCCTAGAGCGAAGTGCTGAAGGAACAGGGAAATAAAGGAGGAGTGAGTGGTTCAGGGATGCTCTGCCGAACATTTCGGAGTAAGCCGGGGGGCTGGCGATGCAGCCCAGGACCGGAGCTGATGAATGGTGCAGTGCTGCTGTTGGCATGGCAACTAAGGGAAAAAAAGCAGCACCATATAAGGAGTTGTGACATGGATTCTGGGAGCAATTTATACTAAAAGGCTCTAAGCCCTCGGATGCTTTAAAGCTGCAGCAGCCCCTTCTTGGTGGGCACAGGTTTCATTGTTCACACTGAAGGAATGGGCACAAATCTCCCGACACACGGTCGTGTCCAGCCCGGACACGCCTGCACTGGGAGAGCTGTGCCAAAACACAGCCAAACAACATGATTTTGCAGCACATTCCAATAACTAGAATTGAAATAACTGAATTTATTAATGAAGGGAAACGTACAGATGATAATAACGACCCCAAATGAACGTCTGTGGTAACGAGGGTACCACCGAGCCCTCCCAGCCCCACACAGGTGAGCAGCTCTGTCCACACAGAGTGAGGCTGAGATGAGCCAAACTGCAGCACCATCAGGTGGCTGAGAGCCTGAGTGGCACTGCCACCAACACTGATGCTGCCACTGCTCCAAGGGACAGGAAAACATCCCAAATTAACCTGTAACCCAACCGCTGCTGGGCAAGGAAGGCTGGTGGTGCCCACAAAGCATCTTCAGGTACAGCAGAGCAGGGAAAGCCAACTCACACACAGCTGCCACAGCAAGCTGTGGGCAAGGCCAGGGTTTGTATTCCATGTACAGCATGGAGCAGGAAAACCACACTATTTTCCACAATCATCATCAGCTTTTCACTTGACACACGAGCTCAAAGAGACAATGCACTGGGAGGGAGAGGATCAAACACCAACACAACACTGCAGGTCTGGAGCCTGTGCTCCGCAACTGGAATCTTAACATCTAGAAATCCTTCCCTTTGATGACTCTGTTTTATTTGAAAAAACACAGAAACTCAGAATGGTTTGGGTTGGAAGGAACCTTAAATCATCCAGTGCCACCCCCTGCCATGGGCAGGGACACCTTCCACTGGCCCAGGTTGCTCCAAGCCCCGTCCAACCTGGTCTTGGACACTTCCAGGGATCCAGGGGCAGCCACAGCTTCTCTGGGCAACCTGTGCCAGTCCCTCCTCACCCTCACATCACAGAATCATCATTAAGGCTGGAAAAGTCCTTTAAGATCATCAAATCCAACCATCAGTGCAGCACCACCATCACGTTCCAACACTGAACCACGTCCTCAAGTGCCACATCCACACATCTTCTGAACACTTCCAGGAGTGGTGACTCCACCACTTCCCACATGTGCCAGCCCAGCTGGTTTCCCCCCAGCACTCCCACCCCTGGAGCTGGGCCTCAGCATCCCTCCTGCTCCCACCCAGCTGAGCTGGTGCATCACTTTGGAGAGAGAGAGAACAAGTAGTCCCAGGGGCTGCAATCATTAATCCGGGCCTGTCAGCACTAAATAAGAAACAATTAAAAGTTTTCAAGCAGACAGAGCTCAGCTTTTTAATCCCACAATTACAACCAGCAGCGAGAATATCGAACCATTTGCTGAAGGTACAAAGAAGGGGGGGGTGACAATCCTCATGGCTATTCCCAAGAGATGCAAGGGTATCCCAAGAGGGGTGGGGAGGTGACAAGAGCCCAGCACTTCACATGACAGGGGGGATGGTGGCCCAGGGGATGTTGTCTGTGGGGACTGGGGGTTGTTGAGAACCACGACGGTGGGTCCTTACTGGTGTCACTGGGCAGAGCAAATGTCCATCCTGCTCTGCCCTGATCTGAAGGATCCAGTGAAAGAATACACATTCTCTTCAGCAAAGAGGCTGCTGTTAACTGCCTGAACACACCTAGGAATATTCCTACTCACTTCTGTGAAGTTCCCACATTCCCAAAGCACAAGGGAAGAACGTTCTCAAAGCAGAGGGTTTGCCATGAAACCAGTTCCCCGGGCCCATGTCTTTGAAGACACGGGAGCAGCTGATTCCCAGTGGATACAGGAGGGATGAGAATCCAACCCGAAGCATCTAGGCCAGCTTTTTGCTAGAAAAACACCATTTCTTTCCTAAATTTCCTGCTAATATTCCCCCCTCCTCCCTCTGAGCACACACACGTGGCTCTTTCTAAGAGAATCCTAACGCTTGCAGTCTGTCATTCAACGGGGGAAAAAAATAGCAAGAGCCAAGTACAGGGATGAATAAAATTATCCCCGCGCATATAAATGTGCAATATGCAAATGAACACTCCTTCCTGAGCAGGAGGAGGAGGAGTGGGGTGCGGCACAGGGCTTTGTGTGAACCCTCTGCACGTGCTGGGTTCCACAGGAACAGGAGAGACCGTGAGGAGCCGAGTTTTTTCAGCCCAATATCTCATTTATTAACCTAATAGGAGTATTTCTGGCACCGATTCATGAAAGCACTTAGAGACATTCATCCCTAAGCACCCCTCCTGGAAAGCAATCCTGTCCTCCAGGCAGGTACACAGCATTATTTTCCATGCAGCCATGGCTTTGAGGAAGCAATAACACACTTTTCATGTATGGGAGCACATTTAACCCCATTGTTTCGAAAGCAGTTGCTCTCTGTGCAACAAACACGGCGACTTTTAAGTGCTAATTTTCTCCCAGACACCAAACAAAATGGTGTCTTCACTTACTTATCCTGGGCTGGGGGGGGGGTGTGGGGGTTTTGCTTTCTTTTTATTATGTGTTTTTCACATTACACTTGCTAATAAAGCCACCGTTGTAAAAAAAAAATATTGAACAACATAAATTGAGGTTAAATGTGCTGATTTTAAATATGTTCTCAGCCAGTGCTAAACAAGAGGTGACACAGGCAGGAGAGGAGAGTTGATTACTTATGCTGACTATTACTTCACCCCTCAGAGCCACAATGACCTGAGTTTTCTTAATCACCAGACTATTCAGCAGAGTGGAAATTGCACCCGCATGGAATATTTATCACCCTCTGAATCCAGCCAAGTCTCCATACCCAGCAAACCCAGATACCAACATGTGAGTGACCTCAGCTCCTCTGGACAGAAAACCAACCCCCCGTGGAACGTGTTCCTGGGGCTTTTTACCAAACCCAGACATTTTAACTGCTTTAACTTCTTGGATGGAAAGCTGACTCAGTTACCAATCAGCCAGGTTAAGAACTTTAAAAGTTTATATTATCATAGAATCATGGAATGGTTTGGGTTGGAAGGGAGCTTAAAGATCATCCAGTGCCACCCCCTGCCATGGGCAGGGACACCTTTCACCAGCCCAGGTTGCTCCAAGCCCTGTCCAACCTGGCCTTGGACACTTCCAGGGATCCAGGGGCAGCCACAGCTTTCTCTGGGCAACCTGTGCCAGGGCCTCCCCACCCTCCCAGGGAACAATTCCTTCCTTATATCTAACCTTAATTTCCCCTTTTCCAGTTTTAACTCATTCCCGCTTATCCTGTCATTATAGTTCCTGAGGAAGAGTCCCTGTCTGGCTTCTCTGTATCCCCTTCAGATTCTGTCAGGCTGCTGCAAATATCTGGTAAATGGTCTCAGGAATTAAAGCTTTAGGAAAAAAAAAAATAATGTAAGAGACAATGAAGATTTTTATGCAGCAAACAGTCCCATCCTCTCCCCAGCCCCTCTGCAGATATGGAATTATGACAGGAATGGGGCAGTGCCACACAAAAGTCTGGAAGGAGCAAACAGCATGAAAAGCCCCTACAATTGGATAATTTCTCAACAATTTTCCATGCTCTGAAGGTCCCTTTGAAAAATCCATGTGGCAACTGTCAGGCAGACAAAAGCCTCTCTTTGTAACTTCAGTCTCCCAGAATCACCCTCATCCCTTCTCCGACAGAAATCACTGCTCACATTGTGTAGGATTAACCACTGGGCAGCAGAACGAGACACAGGAGAGGAGGAAACCACCAGAGAATCACAGAAACACGGAATATCCGGAGCTGGAAGGGACCCACAAGGATCCTGACAGCCAGTGAGCCTGGGTGGAACCTCTCTGTGCATTCACTGTTCAGCTCCTGGTGCCTCATTTTTATCTGAAAGCTCCCCCAGTCACATGAAGATTTTTGAATCAAGTTGCTTATCAATCCTGCCAGGTTTGGAGTGTGCTGTGATAGCATTTACCAGGCTGCTGTAAAATCAGGGAGGGTTATTGGGTGAAACTGGGGAGAAACACATCAAAAAATACATCGAGCTGTGAAGTTGTCTTCACAAATCTAATATTAACTCCTAATTTTCTTTATTTTTTTCTATCATGCTGGTATACTAATGAATAAAACTGAGGAGGGTCTTTATATAAACTGGCAGTCAACGTCCCCTAGCAAAAAATAAACCCCCAATTTTTTATCTGTTGATAAATGTCATTCCCCAGCCACCTTGTCCAACGGCATGAAGTTGTGTCAGGGCAGGGTTGGGATGGATGTCAGGGAAAGGTTCTTCCCCCAGAGGGTGGTTGGCACTGCCCAGGCTCCCCAGGGCACCAAGGCTGCCAGAGCTCCAGGAGGGTTTGGACAATGCCCTCAGGGACAGGGTGGGATTGTTGGGGTGTCTGTGCAGGGCCAGGGGTTGGATCAATGATTCATTGTGGGTCCTTTCCAACTCAGGATACTCTATGATTCTTTCTGCTGCTGAGGGATATTTCTGCTTTCTAAATCTCTCAGATTAGTAGTAAATAAGAGACAGACCATAAGGAATAGTTGAGGAAACGTGATAAATACTCTGAATAACAAAGAGCAGAAGTGCTGCTTTCCCCGCTCCTTTCCACATCACCCTATAAAAGCAAACAAATTCCTACCATGACTGCAGAAGGATGGAAAATAAACTCCTTCCTTTTACAATATCAACAGCAAATTAAACTAATAATTTTAAAAATCTACTCCACCAATGCAGGGAAACACCCCCTGAATTCCAAGTGCATGGGGAGCTCTGCTGGAGTCATCGAGACCTGGACGTGCAGAGCATGAGCAGGGGTTTGGCTGGGACAGGCCTGGGTGCAGCTGGAACAGGGGATTTCAAACAGATGGAAAAGGGAAAGCATGCAAGTAGAAGACAGATGGAGTCACATTCCCAATGCATACCCAGTGGAGTTTAGTGTGTGACCCCAAAATGGACCCCTGAACAAAAGTGGGAGCCTGCACTTTTCTTCTCTTGCTTCTGTGCAATAACAGTTCTCAGCATTTTATGGACACCACCCTGGTTTGTCCCCAACCTTTCCAGGCCTACATCTCACAGCATGTCATTCCCAAATCTCCCTGACAGAGGAATGTTTCACCAGGTGAACACCTGCAGCTCTATCCCACCCCATGGGAGGGTGAGCACAGGCTCCAGGGAGCTGCCCAACCCCTGGGGTTTGGAGGAATCCTCATCCCTCTCCTTGAATTACCACCTGCAAAAGCCACTGCTGGAATTCCAGGTCTTTTGAGGAACTACTGGGATGCTCCAAAGAGCAGCCCTGCCCAATCATGGAATTGTGGCTCTGTCACAACTCAGAATCTCTCCCTCTTGTTCCCAATTTCTCCTTTCAACAGAGAGCAGGGAAAACAAAAGGCACCAAGTGTATCAGAGCTCCCTTGTAGGTCAGATTATAGACAGTAAAAATGCTTTTTGGAGGTTTCCCTCAGTACAAGCACAGGACACTGGCTGCTTTTTCTTAAAGGTGGGCACAGAGTGGGGTCAGATTTTAGGCAAAACACAAGTTTTTCAAACTGTTACCAGCAGAAACACTTTTTTTTCAGGCTTTTACATGGATGTTGAACTCCAAGTGCTTTTGAAAATCCAACTACTTTACCATCTCTAGGTGTTCAAACCACAATCCCAGCAAATCAGATAAACAAAACAGTTTAAAAATATGCATGAATAAAAAAAAAAAAGTCACTTTGCTGTAGAAGTTTATCATTTTTCTGATGTGCTCTTGGCATTCAAAATTTAAGCATCAAGTTCTTTGAAATTACTGTAACACTTCCCCTGTGCAAAAACCACAACACAAAGCTGAACTAAAACACACCTAGAAATTTCTCAGAAAAACTCGAGAACATTTGTAAACCAGAGAGATCTTTTTTTCAGAATAGAAAGATTTCTCTGTCAGCACGAAATCCAATCCATCCCTGGGTTTGACCAAAGCAGCTGCTTTAACAAACGAGGGAATGACTTGGACACAGAAGCCCTTCAAAAGCCTTTTTTTTCTTACAGATTTTTTGCACCAACGGACCTTAAAAGCCCCAGTGAAGTTTATTAAAGTCCTTACCAGTTAACTTCTTCACAGGTTGGAGCCGAACACTGATAGACTGATGTGTGAGTAAGGGGGAGGATGGAAGGGAGCGGGACATGCCCTCCATAATCCGAATGTGCTGCATACCTTCGGTCACTGGGAGAGGAGGAATTGCGTAGTCGGGTTCAAAAGCACAGTCGTTCTCTGTGGAGGTGCCTGGAGGGGAGAGGAAAACCAAAATGAACAGGTTAGAAAGAGAGCAAGGGAGAGGATCCTGCTTTGTCATTCCGAGACAGGCACTGGCACGGGGGGAGCCCCGCTCGCCCATGCTCCTCCTGAACAGTGTTGACACCTCCCTTAAAGAAATTGCACTTTGGAACAGCATCTCAGCACCCCTCTCTACAAGATGAACAGCAGGACCATGAAGAATTTCTTTCAGTATTCTTAATTTGTCTGTCAGAGTCTGAGAGTCACCAGTTTCCAACACAGCGATCGTCACCAAACTGATGGGTTTTAGATTGTGGGTTTCTAATAAAAGACTCTTCCAGTTGAACTGAATTTCAATATGAGGATCTTTAGCCCCCCCAAAATTCCCAACCCCCAAATAAAATGGAAGAACAAAAGCCTCCAACAACAAGCACCAGCTCCAACTCTCCCCAGAGACACATAAAGCCCGTGTGGGGGTTGCATCGCTGAAGATCCACATGTAAGACACAAAATAACACAAAAACAAGTGGAGATAGAACAATAAAAGCACATATTGCTAATTGGTGCAATCAATATTAATGACAAATGAAGGGCAGGTGCTCCAGATCAGCAAGAGTCAGGAGCCAGAAGGTTCCTCCCATTAGCTGCAGATATGGAAACTTCGGGGTCAAGGACACCTGGATCTCCACCTCTCGTCAGTAAGATGAACAACCTAACCCAGACTACTCATAATTCATCTGCAAAACCAACCTGAAACTGTTAACATGAATATTTCATCACTGATAATGTGAGAAGGCCACATTCCTGCCACACTGTTACGAGATGGATTTTGGCTTTTAGTGCCTGCTGATGTTTTCCCTCCATAAAGATGTTCCTTATTGGATTTCCACTGGATAGCTGTGCTGTTCTCAATGGCTAGTGAGAATATGTTTACAAGAGAAAATGTAACTGCTGAGGAGACAGACAAAAGTGGGGAGAAGACAAAAGGGCAGTGCCTCAAACACATGGTGCTCCAGAGGAGACAACGGACTCGCTGCATTCCCGATATCCAAAGGACAACGTGAACAATCCAACATGTTGTTGGAAAAACCCACATGGAAATAACTGCCAAAAATCTTGGACTGGTTCCTGAAGGGTTCTGGGAGGTTGAAGCACCTGTGGCTGAGATCCATCCATTCCAGATGCCAACTTTCAGGAACATCTCTTGGTGGTTTTGTACCATCCTTTACGGGAAAGGCGAACAAGCACTAACACCCTTCACACACACACTGGTTTTGACAGTTCCAAACACAGCTCTCACTCTCTGCTCCCTGAACCCTCTCAGATACCATGAGCTGAACCTGCTGCTGACTCTGCCAGCCCGGTCAGGCTCCCTGGGAGCTCCAGGGAAGACAAACCACCACTGCTGCCAAAACCGGCGCCAACAAAACCAGCCTACAGAGGGTTTTCAAAATGCATTTGTTGGCACCAGGCATGAAAAAAAAAAGATTTGCCACCACTGATTTTGATTCTTAAAAACAGTCTGAATTGTCTCAGGCCTGATTTTAGGGAACAATAAACCAGGGGCATCTCCTGCAGCTCAAGGTCTGGGAAAGACCTCCAAGTCCATGTGTTTTACTGGTTATTATGGTGTAAGCTCCCAGTGGCTTTCATCAATCTGCCTAAAATCAAGGGCAGTATTTTATACAGAAATAAAGGAATTATTGGTAAAGTGTTCAGTAGCATTTCCCCTCTTAAAATTCAAATGCTTTACAACAAAACAACGAACTCGCAAAACTCCCACGAGGTACCACTTTCATTCACAGATGTCAAAATTTCTCTCACCCCTTGGCAGAGTAAATGAACACACACACAAGGTCACTGAAACAGTCTGAAATTTGTTTTGGTAAGAAAGAACACTGGGTTTAACAAACCCTGGAATTAGGGATCATTCATGGCTGAACTGGAACTTGGACAGTTTGCTTACGGAATATACTTAAATAGAATGTTCCTGCAAAGTGCATATTTGAACTGATTAACTATTTCTTGGAGTTTTACAAGATAATCACAGAACTGTTCAGGTTGGAAAAGACCTTTAAGACCATCAAGCCCAACCATCAACCAGCACCATCACCATGTTCACCACAAAACTGTGTCAAGTCCCGCATCCACACAGTTTTCAAACACTTCCAGGGATGGTGACTCCACTGCTTCCCTGGCCAGCCTGTGCCAGGGCTGGACAACCCTTTCCAAGAGAAAAATGTTCTTAATATTCATCCTAAACCTCCCCTGGCACAACTTGAGGCTGTTTCCTCTTGTCCTGCCAACGAAGCTTTGCAGACACTGTGACACTCAGAGCATCGTGTGGCCAATGTGGGAGGTGGAAGAGCAAGAAGACAACTGCCCCATTTCAGCTGGATGCTTCACCCAAGGATAATAAACCCCTTTAACCCACCAGCATGAAAAATACCCATTAACACGTGCAGACAGATTGCAAGTGATGGGGACAGAGCAGGGCAAAGTTAAAAGATAATATTTTATGGAGCAAAGAGACTCCTGCCACACTGCAGAAAGTCTGCATCTACAACTGCACCCACAGATGCAAAGGGAAGCATTTAGCTCAGAAGCTTGTTTCTCCAAGAAGTTGGAAGTTTTTTTGACCTTTTCCCCTTTTTTCCCCTCTTATGGTGACACTCCTTGCTAGTTCCTGTAGTTTCTTGACCCACTGAACGGGAATGGGTTGGTGATTCTTGGACAAGGATTTGCAACAAATCCCCACATCCTCTGCTCAAACTCGCCCCTTTCCCATGGCAGGGAAGATCCTGAATATCCAGCCTGAAAGGGAACCTGAGAGAGCAGAGTGTGTGCAAGGAGTGTTGGAAGCAGCTCCCAGCAGCAGCTCAGCTGCTCTGCTCCATAACAAGAAACCACATGGGCCAGACACAGGGAAGGACATCCCAGGGAGCCACGGTAGAGGAAGGCTCAGCTTCCAGCAGGAACACAACAGCAACTTTATGGGAGCTCAGAATACGTGGGGAAGAGCAATATCAGGGTTCAGTCTGCACCCTGAAACACAGCTCCTCGTACGCAGGTGGCCACGGGGTGTGCACAGCTACAGAGTCCCTGGCTCCTTCCTCATTTTATTTTCACTCTATTTTAAAAGCAGGAAATTCAAAATAACGAATTTAAAACCAGTAATTAAAAGATCCTATGTGAGCAGAGCAGCTGACACCTCACAGGGTTTCAGGGTTTTTTTAACTCCCAGTTCTGACCGTAGCTTCACTCACTCATTTTGCCCGGGCACTACTGGAATACTGCCAAAAAAGAACAATGCTCTGGAGAAAAGGCTTCCATAATAAGTCATTAGGACACCATGACAACAACAGGCTTGAACCTAAATGCAAGGAAAATTATTGCTGCAATCCCAAAGAGAAAATAAGTCAATGCACGTAGCACCTACCAGAGCCCTGCTTCCCAAAAATGCTGCTCAGCCTCAAAGCCGTGTGAAAATCCAGCGTTTGCACAATCCTCACAAATGAGAAAATGCTTAAAACTAAGTAAAGCTGTTTCAAAGGACACCTAAGCCAGCAGAGATCTAAGAGCTGGTGCTGTCAGGGACAGAAATCCCCATTACACGGCTTTGTGTGCTGTTAACCACCAAACCTACTCTGAGGGATGGATACTCGACAAAGAGTTTGTACAATTGTTATTTTAGTAATATAAATCCTATTTTTAGTACTGTCTTCCTCAGACCTTTTGCCCTGTTCCTGCAGGATGAAGGAAACCAAAGCCGAAGATGTAACACGGGGTTGCTCAGCCCCCAGGCAGGTACACACAGGTCCATCCCATCCCGGGGTTTGGAGAGGGATGGTCTGGTTATGGAGAACCTGCCGGGTTCCCACTTTGCCATCGATGGGAAGGCAAGTGGAAACTTGGAAACTAAGCGTTGTTTTGGGCTGGTAACAGCTGAAGAACTCCAGCACCACCAGCTCCAGTGTGTAACTCCCCAGTTGGAATACGGAGACACCGCGCTCTGGAACACGGACTCTGCAGGTCCACCCGTGCCGAGCCAGGAGGAATTCGGGTAAACCCCTTCAACCACACAAAGGCTGTCTGGTCTGGGAATGCCAGCACGTTTGGGGGCAACGACAGCGGGTGCAAAGCCCTTCAGATCACACAGTTTTACGAGAAACACGACACGTGGGAGGCACCGACGGCGAACACACGAGACGAGTCCCCGAGGCAGAAGAACACTCAGGTTTACCTTGCCCAGCTCGGCTCTGATGGGAGTCTACACTTGCCTGTCTTCGGTCTGGTGGCTCCTCGTTCCCTCCATCTGCATGAGAACCAAAACAGCACAAGTAGAACATCATAGTGGACAGGTCAGGCAGATGCAACTTTTCCTTGAGTCCCATCACCTATCTCGAGGGGGAGAAGGGCAGGACAAAAGGTCCCTCTGGCAGACTGGAACCAGGGAAAGCACTGCCCGGCTCTGCTGCTCCTTCCAGCTTCTCCCCAGCTCACTGCACATGGAATCTGTGAGGTCCTCAGGATAGGAGGAGGATTTTAATTGCTCCTACTGACCCCCCCGGGACATTTGAATGAAATAAGAACCAAATTGTGCATCTTCTCAACAAAAATCTTCAACGAGCTCCTCCACTCTGGACCATTATCTCAAAATATAAAAATATTGAGCATTGGAATAAAGAGATCTAGGAGAACAAAAAAAAAAAATTGAACTATGAAATTTGAAACTGTGTCCCTCTAAAATTATTTGTCAGCTAAAAGCTGGGAAGGCTGGGAAGAACAAAGCCACTGGTTACATCCTCTCGAAACTCTTTAGGAAAGCAGCTACAGTTCACAAATCCCAAATCCATCTGGATAAATGCAGAGTGGGACCTTGTGTACAATATTATACAATTAATTAACAGGCTGCTCTTCATTGATCAACTGACCAGATTAGAAACAATAGATTCACCCATCAATACAGATGCTCGAGTTCATGGGATTTCTGGCAGCTGGGAGCACAAAGAAGCCCAGCTCTGCACAGTGGGAAGCAGCAAACCCAGGGGTTTCAAGTGCAGGATGTATTTCAGTGGTTCTTACCCCTTAGGGCAGGGGAAGGGGAAGCTTTTAGAACCTTTAAAAATAGTTTTGATATAACTGAATTCTTAAATAGCTGTTTAAAAACCTCAGTTGTCGGGTTTAGCATTGAAACTTTCCAATGCTACTAAAAGCAGCTGCACTCTGATATATTTATAACTGGATATCTCTAAAGAAGTTATTTGTTGGAGGGTCCTGCTGTGCCATAAAGTAATTTATCAACTCCTGTTACATGGGAGTTCTGTCTGGCTTAAAGGGAAGTTGTGAATTGCAGCACAAGAGCAGAACTGATACGGGGACCAAAAATTTCAGTCTACTCCCATCCCCATCCCCCCCCCCCCTCCCCCCCCAAAAAAAAGTAGGATCTCAGCCCAGGCTGGAGGAGGTCTTTTGTTTCCTCTTCCCTTCCCAGCCCTCAGTTTCCCTGAAGCCCTGCTCAGGCACCTTGAACAGGTGCCAGCAAGGCCATTTTCTGTCACCTTTGCATCTTTCCCTGCTGACAAAGCAGCTGCACGTGAAGGTCACTCAGCTACAGCAACCCCGAGTATCAATTTATACCAACTGCTCCCTCCCCCATAAGGCATCGACTGCCAGGTGTCAGGGGGGCCACAGGCCAGGACACCTCCCCTGCTCCCTTTTCCATTCTGGATGTGACACTGCAACCACCACTGCAAGTGGGATGTGTCCACAGGAGCTTTTATTAGCCTGGAGAGACCCTCTTGGGGATTAGCTGCACTGAGCCTTCCTACAGAGAGCAGCACTGGCAGAGCCCTGTCTCTGGATCTGCACTGGTAACACCCCAGCACTGGTTTGGACAGTGCCATGCAGAGAGGTCACAGCACCATCATCACCATCATCCTCATCACTAAATGCCCACAGCTGCAAACTCCCATGGTCAACCTCTAAGTCGTGGAGAAAACAAAAACCTTTGAGTTCCGAACACAAATCCAAATGCAAAATAATTAAAAAGACTGAACATTGCAAAATAAGACAAAATAAGACAAAGTCTCAATATTAAAATCAGGAGTAAAACCCTGTATTTGTCCAAAGCCACCTGATCATCAGCAAAAGACAAACTTCATCCCTGAAAGTTCCCCCAGTCCCTGGAAGTGTCCAAGGCCAGGTTGGACAGGGTTTGGAGCAATCTGGGCTAGTGGAAGGTATCCCTGCCCATGGCAGGGGGTGGAATGGGATAAGCTTTAAGGTCCCTTCCAACCCAACCCAGTCTGGGATCTCTGATGATTCTGTGAATCAATCTCTTTGACCACCTGGAGAGGAAACACTTCTCCTGTACCATCACCTGGGTGTGTCAAACCCAGCCCTGAGAACTGGCCAAGGCAGAGGCCTGGGGGCACCAGACATGGGGTACAACAGGGAACCCCCTTCCAAACCTCCCAGAGCAGAACTAAGACATTCCACTCCTCCCCTATTTGACCTGAGAAAACCAAATGAGCCAACACAGAGGAACCCAAAGGAGATGGGGATGAGAAGATCATCCAACCCTTTGTAGCGCAAGACAACGGCACACACTCGTCCCTGCTGGTCTGCAATTATCCCGGGATAAACATGATTTTTCCTTGCAGAATAGTGGTTTATTCAACTTCCACGTGGGATCCGGGCCAGGAATAACAGAGTGGAAGGTGGCTTTGGGCAGCAGCTGCTCCCCAACGTGCTCCAACACTCAACTGGTGGGACAGAGAATGGTGACAATGCTCTGCCAGAGCCATCGGGGTGGGGAAGAGGAGCAGCTGCTCAGGAGCCAGAGTCTGGGACAGATCTCAGCAAGTTACACCATGTACGAAGGGGGAGAGAAAGCTCACAGCAAATTAACTTCCAGAACGAATTCAGGAGGGTGGGAAAGGTAAAAATAAACCAGATGACTCAGCAGATATTAAATCTTCAGTCGACTCACGGGCGCTGCTGCATCTGGTGTGGCTGCAGCAAAGGAGGAGCTTGGGGGAAACCCAGGGCACCCTGGGGGGCTCATCCTCATCCAGTGGTTTCTAGGGAATATTTTAAGAACTCCCCCAGCCAGTGTGTAGCTCTCCTTGTGACAGAGATCCAGCAGTGCAGGTTGGGCAAACCCAGGGGTTCACTGTAACCCAGGTAAGGCTGGTTTGGGAAGCCCTTTGCCCTCTGCCCATGGACCACCAACCCTCCCACCTGCCCTGCCCTGCCCATTCAAGTAAAAACAGTGGAAAACACAGAGCATCCTGCAGCAGATCCAGGCAGGAGGGATCCTCCAGGGCAGGAAAGAGGAAATGAAAATACTTGGAATAAAATATAAAAAAAATACAAACAAATCAATGCCAGGGAGTGGAGAAGGCTGGCACCTGCAGAATTAACAAGTATGGTGAGAGGCACAGAGGCTGCAGGACAGGAAGGAACAGCCACAGTTGAGAGCTGAACAACTGAACTATAATTTTTTTCCTCTCTTTGCTACAAATCAGAACGTTGAGCACACTCAGCTCCTGGCAGTGGAGGATCAAGGTTACCAGGGAACAACAGCACACATAATTAAAGAGTTATCTTCAAGGAGATGCAAAAAAAAGGGGAAATTACTGTTGCTAAGGGAATATTAATTCTCACGTTTTTCAACCTCTCAAGTGCTCGAATGTACAGTGTTGATAAAGTCCATCTCTGTGTGCACATCAGGGCTCTGTCACTCCAACAACACTCCCAGTTATTTTATTTATGCACGATTTTCAGCAGTTGTTAGTATTTGCATCAGCAAATAACTATTATTTATAGACATGACCTACTATCTGGACAACACTTTGGGGACAGTATCACTCGTGGAGTTCAATCAACTCAGTTGCTGTAACGATTGTGAACGCGGTGAAACACCAGAGTTATCGACAACCCCCCCTCATGCAACAGCTAAAAGAGGTCACCAGCAGCAAATCATTGCTGTGAAATCATTGCTGGAGAACACAGCTGTCTGTGTTAATTTAAAATAAAGATCAGAACAGACCCTGGTTAAGGAGCTTCTACAGAAGTTGTAATGAGAAACAGAAAACAGATATTCTTCACAAATGCCACAAGGGAAGTGAATAATATAGTAAATATTATACAGTAAATAGTAAATACTGACTCAGTAATCTATATTCTCTTGCACCTTGCCAGGAGAGGCAGGAAAACTTCTGTGATGTTTTGTTTTTTTTTTAAATCTCAGTGTTAAGTCCATTCAGGCTCACACATTATTTTAATTTCCAAAAGATGCTGTCTCATCAGTGTCCAGCATTCCTGCAGCTGGGATGTTGGAACCTGGGGTCAGAAACCCAAAGAGTGCCTGGTTCTGTGGCAAGCACAGAGTAAACAGTCATGGCTATTAACCCTTTCCCTCAGTTCCAGAGGTTAAGGAAGCTCAAGGATCATGGTTAGTCACAGGTTCAGCAGAGCAGCCTCTCCTACTGTAACCAGGTCTTAGGAAGGCTCCTGCTTCCCCTTCTCCCCCATCCCCATCCCACCAGTTCTCCACTAAAACCAGCGACACAACAAACCCTCCCACTACACACAACAACTGGATTCTTTGAACAGGAAAAGACAATCCCAAGGGTTTCAGCATTCCTAAACAAAACCACTGCACAAAACACCCCGTGGCCACCAGCACCAGGGGGCTGCCTACAGGAGCCAGATCCCTCTGCACCAGCACATCTGACCCCAGCAAACCCCACAGCACTCCCACGTGATGTCAGCAAACCCCACAGCCCCTCCAATGTGATGTCAGCAAACCCCACAGCACTCCAATGTGATGTCAGCAAACCCCACAGTACTCCCATGTGATGTCAGCAAACCCCACAGCACTCCCATGTGATGTCAGCAAACCCCACAGCCCCTTCAACAAGATCCCAGCAAACCCCACAATGTGATGTCAGCAAACCCCACAGCACTCCAATGTGATCCCAACAAACCCCACAGCCCCTCCAATGTGATATCAGCAAATCCCACAGCCCCTCCAATGTGATCCCACCAAACCCCACAGCCCCTCCAATGTGATATCAGCAAATCCCACAGCACTCCAATGTGATCCCAACAAACCCCACAGCCCCTCCAGTGTGATCCCAGCAAACCCCACAGCTCCTCCAGCAGCACCTCCCGCCAGGTTAAAGTCAAACACAACAAGTTATACATAAATTCAAGTGGCAGCAGCCCAGTATTCCTGGTTTCCTATTTCATTTCCAACCCACACCGTGACTAAACGTCTCCCCAGACCCCTGATGTGACACGGCAGTTCTGAAGGCAGATAATCCGAGGTGGGTGAGGCTGCTCCAGCACGCCGGGAAATCCGCAGCGGAGCTGGCAGAGCTCCACTGGAAGAGCTGATCAATAGTTTCAATCCATATCGGATCAAAAAGGCAGAGGAGACTCACACAAAGCCAGTCCAGCTGTTAGGAACAGCTCCGATCCCAGCCCAGCCCGGCATCCCTGCGGAAGGTGTGCCCGGCACGGCGGCAGGTGACACGGCTCCCCACTGCCATCGTGCCCCCCAGAGCACAAACCCGGGGAAAATGAACCCCAAACCAACCAAATCCAACCACCCCGGGGGTGGGAGCCCGCTGGAACGATCCCGGAGCTGCCGCAGCCGGCGCTGGCTCCGACCCCGGAGCCGCCGCAGCGATGCCGGCGTAGGACAGGGAGCTGCAAATCTCAGCGTTCCCGATGGATCCCAGCCTGGAACGACACGAGGGATTCCAGCCTGGCGAGGAATGACACGTGCCAAACCATCCGCCCGCTGCTCCTCCGGGGTGAGCCGTGCCTGGAAAGGGGCGAAGCGTTCCCAGCCGGAGCGGGAGGGCAGAGGGGGGCCCGGTCTGGGACTGGAAAAGGGTTATTTTTGATCAAAAATCCTTCCGGATTGTTGAGTTCGTGAGGGGGTTTTCTGCCTCAGAAAACAAATATTAAAATTATTATCATGCTCAAATTAATTCTCATAACGGAACAACAGGACTACTATTATTTTTGTTGTTGCTGTTGTTACAAAATTACTATTGTGGTTAAAAATGGTGTTATAATTAAAAAATAGCATTATTATTAAAATCAGTGTTATGGTTAAAATTAGTATGATACAAGTTATTATGATAATAGAAATCATTAAGTACTGCATTAAATTATTAATGCACCTATCCCTGCTAAAATAACTCCCTGATGGGAGTGTTGAGGTGAAGGGGGGGCTGGGGGTAGTTGTGGGTATTGAAGGTGGAAGATTTTTTTCTGATGGAACTATAGGACAGACCTGGGTTATTAATCACTGTATCATTAAAATCCAGCTCCTCAACCACTTTTCAGCCCTTAGCACAGATTCACAGGGGTTGGAAAAGGCCTCCAAGTCCACCCTGTGCCTGATGGAAGTCACAGGAATGTTTCCCTAAGTATAATACTGCATTTAGTAATTGCTGATCCACGGGCCATCAAGAGACTTTCTTCCTTTTTTTTGCAAACAACCTGCCAGTATTTCAAAGGCTGTGTTTTGAAATACTTCGGCTAAATTGGAAAATTAATATACATTTAATTCGGGTTTTAGCTCATTATGTGGTAAATACAGTCCCAGTGGCCACCAGAGCAGTGAGCAAATGCAGAGTCAGCACTGCCACAGGTATGGAATGACTTCAGCTGAGTCCATGGCTTGAAAATAACTTGGAATATCATAAAATGTTCAACATTATGAACAGATACTGCTGAGCCCTGGTTTTAGCAGGCCTGATGGAGAGCAGGATCCTGGGGTCATTCCCATGTTGTTAACACCCCCAAAGACCAGGACACAAGTGCTCCTTAGCCCATTATTGCTTAGCAAACTACATGACAGGTTTTATCCTGTATGTGCACTTCATACTTGGGGCACTTTAAAATGCCATTAATAAGTATCTTAGCTAAATTTATAAACAAAGGGCAGCTCCCCTCAGTGCCCACATCTATCCCAGCTCAGTAAGGAGTGATCTCCAGAGGAAAAAGCAATCCTTCTACACAGGAGATGGAAAACACAGCCAGTGATAAGACATTTATTTCAGATAAAATATCTGCTTTGCTATCAAACCAGAGAGGCTGACAACTCACCCCGAGCACCATTTGTCAAAACATTATTACTGCACCATTTTGCATTTTACTTCTAACTTTTAGCTTTGTTCTGACAAGCAGATGAAGACCTTTTGTTCCCAAACCATGAGACAACCAGAAGATAAATGAGGTTAACAGGTAATGAGGTATGGGGCCTCCACAGACTCTTCACCTGGACCTCTTCTGCTCCGAATTTTTCTCCCTTTAAAGCAACCTGCACCACCACCACTGCCCGTTGGGGCAACTTCCCCAAGCCCACGGGGTCATTCCCGAGTGACAGGCTCTTCATTAGCAAAGCAGCATTATATCATACAACAAAAATGCAACTTGTGACCCGAGGAACACACCTTGGGAGCCAAACTTCAGCACCTGCAGCGCTGATCTGATACACCAGCATTTGCAGTTTGGACATACTGAGGGTTATCTTACAAGAAACTTTGTTAAAGATGCCCAAAATTCAGTGTTTGGGAAGAAGCAGCCAGCTAGAAAAGTCCCTCTGAAGTGTTTAACACTGGGACAGTGCCAGCCCTGCTCCAGCACAGACATGGGACCGTTCCTTCGTAGAAACATGGAATCACTGAGGTTGGAAAAGCCCTCTGAGATCATCGAGTCCAACCATCCCCCAGCACTGCCAAGGCCACACTGTCCATATCCCCAAGTGCCACATCCACAGGGCTTTTCAATCCCTCCAGGGATGGGGACTCCACCCCTGCCCTGGGCAGCTGTGCCAGGGCTGGACAACCCTCTGGGTGAAGAAATTTTCCCTTATATCCAACCTAAACCTCCCCTGGCACAACTTGAGGGCGTTTCTTCTTGTCCTGTTGCTTATTCCCTGGGAGAAGAGACCACCACCCCCCTCCTGTCAGGGAGCTGCAGAGAGCGAGAAGGTCCCCCCTGAGCCTCCTTTTCTCCAGGTTTTTCCCCTTCACCTTCCCTGCTCTCCAAAGTACAGCTTCCCACTCCCAGCTGTGACCATCCCTGTGTCACCTCAACCACGGTGACGTGGAAAACCATCCTCACAAGTGCCTGGAGGAACAGAAAGCCCCATTCCCAGACACCCTGTGCTCACCCACCTCCCATGGACCTCTCCAGCTGCTCTCACACCCTCGTGGGCTCTCTCCCACTCTGCCCAAAAGCGCCTCAGGATTTCTCCAGCTCATACTAAACCTGCCTCAGACACAATTTCCATGGGGGGAAACAGAACTTGCATTATCCTTATTCCCTAACACATCATCCAAAGCTAAAAGTTAAGCAGAAAGGCATGAAAACAAACAAGTTGTCGTTGACACTGAAGCACAAATTGTTTCTTTTCTGGCAGCAGAACAGAATGTCATCCTGGTCCTTGGGAAGACGTGGTCTCCTCTACTCTGGGATAAGGAGAACTCAGTGCCAAATTGGGTTAGCCCAGAATTAAATCTGGCAACACAAACAGAACGAGTTTTGAGGTGTTTCATCTTCCAATCCGAAGAGATATAATAATAAATATGTATGAGTGGGGAAAAGAGGTAGGAAAAGATAAAAATAACCAGAATATTTCCAAATATCAAGGAACAACTCCACAGACAGTCCAGTTGCTCATTTTTTAAACCTCACTCCAAGGTGGGAAAACCCTTTGTTCTGTATGGGAGAGCTCTGGGGGGGAAGTGGAAGTGTGCTGGTGATGAGGGAAGGGGATGAGAGAAGGAGGCTCAGCCATGACTGACTCCTGAATTCCCTCCCTGTCAGCACTGACTCCACTTGCTGTCACTCTCCATCTGTAAATTATAAAATACTTGTAGGCTCTAATAGGGCTGTCTGAGACCTTCAGCAACCACAAGCATTTCCAGCTTAAAATAAAACCCATGACAGATACACTAATTATTCCAACTGACTCACTATGTTAAAATGTCATTAACTAAAAACAATTAACACTCTATCACATATTACTTTCTTAACCGCTACCACAATGCAAATTTTGCCTTTGCATTTGTGTGTGTCCCTCTAATTGGAAGTTCAAATGGCATTTTTAGAACAGCTTAGTGGTCATCTGTCCTAAAATTAGTTGAGAAAATTGGTACAAGTGACTGAAGCTCAAAATAGTCGAGGCTGCTGCCAGCACTCAGCGATCCCTGCACAGCGACGGAACGGGAACAGGGAGAGGGGTTTGTCAGGGACTCAAAGTCCTATTGCAGAAGAAAAAGGCTCTGAAATCCCCCAGGCCCATAAGTGATATATTGAAAATATCACTTTGGCCTTGGTTGAACCCACAGGAATCCAAAGGCCCATCCAAGGTCTTCCCCTGGGAATTCCCCAGAGCACCGAACCCCTCGGAGCAGGGGATGCTCCCCTCGTGTTGCTGGGGATGAAGGGCAGAGAGTGCAGGGGCAAAGCCAAGCCAGTGGGCACAGGTATGGGCATGGGAATGCTCCACAGGACATGGGCACACCCTGCTGCTGCCTCTGGGATGTGTCTGTCCCACCTCCCTTGGAAAGGAGGTCATGGCGAGGCGAGGGTCGGTCTCTTCTCCCAGGGAACAAGGGACAGGATAAGGGGAAACAGCCTCGAGTTCTGCCAGGGGAGCTTCAGGTTGGATAACAGGGAAAATTCCTTCACTCCAAGAGTGGTCAAGCTCTGGCACGGGCTGCCCAGGCCAGGGGTGGAGTCACCCTCCCTGGAAGGGCTCAAACCAAGAGCCAACGTGGCACTGGGCGCTGTGGTTCCGTGGGGACAGCGGGATTCGGTCAAAGGCTGGGCCTTGATGATCTTGGAGGTCTTTTCCAACCTCAGTGATTCTATCAAACCACAAGCACAGCCTACCAAAATCCCAAGTGAAATACTCCAAGGACTTGTAAAGGTTTAAGTTAATCCTGGTTTTAGAACTTGAACCTTTTTTTCTCGTATAACCCCAGCACACCCCATTTTAGAGTCACAGCTGCTATGGCCAGTGTGTCCTTCCTACACCTTCAATTAGCTTCACAGCTACCAAAACATTAATTTTGCCACACAAAACTGAGGACTCAGTGCTGCTGATGCTCCTCAAGTGATTTTTCCAAGCTCTAGGAGTAAATTCTGTGACAGTCAGCAACGGTGTCCAGGCACGAGTCCCTCCTTCCACCTGTGGACCAACCACAACTTTTCACCTGCCCAAGGTATATTTAATTCAATTATCTTGGTCAACCCTATTGATTTATCTATGACTTATGCAGGACACTGATTATTGGCAGAGCATTCCAGCACATCTGGAGCAGGATTTGGCACCATTAAGGCAGATCTTCCAGCTTTACACGTGCACGAGATAATCACTGTGGTGGTGTCACAATTAAATGTGCTGGGACAGGCTGGTCTAAAACTCTTCTCACTCTCCAACAATAATCATAGAATCATGGAGTATTTAGCACTGGAAGGGACCTGAAAGCCATCTAGTAAATGATGAGGGTTTTAGTACTGAAAAAAGTCATTTATCTACAGTCTGAGTCTGAATGAGCCAGTGAAATGACAGTCAGATAACTAAGGGGGAAAAAAAATCCCATCTGAAAGCCTTTTATTTCCCAGCATTTCATTGTTTTCTCCCAGATGTAACAGTGGATATTATTTCCATCAGCAGCTCGTGCTGCATTCTGCACTCTCATACTGCAGTGGAATTAACTCTCCCATCCCATCTCCAGTAAAAACAAGCACTATCCATGTTTTTAGAAACACATCAGTACTTTTTATCAAAGTTATTTCAACCCAAAGCAACCAAAATCCTTCTTCCAGTCTGTTATCTCCTGGAATCCAGATCACTAAATGTTAGAAGTTGTACTTAAACACAACAGTAGGAATAATGCAACCCAAACATCCTCGGGAATCATCACTCTCCTGTGGCTCCAACTGCAATGGAAAAAGCTTCCCTAACTGAATTTATTTTAGTTAGAGTAAGGGCAGTGACTAAAGCATCAATTTGAAAGTAAGAAGTAAAGCATTTTTGATAATATAGGTAATGAATTGTCCTTCTGATTTTGATTCAAATTGCTGGGAAAAGTGTTTCACTTCAATAACAAAGGTACTTCAGTTATCCATGCAGAAATGTATGTACAGTCACAATTTATGGCCTTTGATCATAAATATCACTTGTTTTCCTACTCTGAGCAATTAGACAGTAAGATATAAAGAGAAGTTAACAGTTCTACTTAGTTGGAAGAATGAGTAATTACTTGTAAAAACGATTTCCCAGACACTCCTCAAGCTGCAGTAGCAGCACTGGAGATCACACAACGTTCACAACCACTCACAGCCAGGGCTTTCATGGAATTAAATACTGAAGGAATTCAACAGGAAAAACAATACAGGAATTTGCAGTGTCACTTTGCACCATCATTGATTTCCATCCATGAGACTATTCCTAGATATTCCTCCATGAATTTTAGGTGACACTTCCCCAACCCCACACAGTCCAAAGCTACACAGTAAGTTCTGTACCACAATGAAGGGCTCATCCCAGGTATGGAAAAACACTGGATTTAGGCAGGAACAACACAAGAGGGTCTAAAGAAGGCAAAGGAGGGGGAGCAAAGCATTAGTGCATCATCTCTTGGTTACTACAGTGGACTCCCCATCCCTGGAAGTGTCCAAGGTCAGGTTGGACAGGGCTTGGAGCAACCTGGGCTAGTGGAAGGTGTCCCTGCCCATGGCAGAGGGAGGAATGAGGTGAGCTTTGAGGTCCCTTCCCACCCAAACCATTCCATAGAATCATAGAATCACAGAATCAGCTGGGTTTGGAAGGGACCTCTGAGATCATCAAGTCCAACCCTTGATCCAACCCCGCTGTGGTTCCCAGCCCATGGCACTGATGCCACATCCAGTCTGTCCTTAAACACCTCCAGGGATGGAGAATCCACCACTTCCCTGGGCAGCCCATTCCAATGGCTGAGCACCCTCTCTGCAAAGAAATTCTTCCTAATGTCCAACCTAACCCTCCCCTGGCACAGCTGCAGACCCAGCCCTCTTGTCTTGCTGATGGTTGCCTGGGAAAAGAGACCAACCCCCCCCGGCTCCCCCCTCCTGTCAGGGAGTTGCAGAGAGTGAGGAGGTCTCCCCTGAGCCTCCTCTTCTCCAGGCTGAGCCCCCCCAGCTCCCTCAGCCTCTCCTCACAGCACTTGTGCTCCAGTCCCTTCCCCAGCCTCGTTGCGCTCCTCTGGACCTGCTCCAGCCCCTCCATGTCCTTCCTGAGCTGAGGGCCCAGAGCTGGACACAGCACTCCAGGTGCTCTCTGGTTCCCAGGAGGAGCCCTGCCCATGCCAGGGATGCCCCATCCCTGGCACTGCAGCACCAGCAGCACCAGCCCGAGCCGCTGCCGCGCCGGGCGCAGATCACAGACTGCTCTGCAGAGGCCAGGCATAAATCTCACTAATTAATACAATTACAGAAGCTCTTTATAGTAATTTTTTTTTGATTTATCAACCAGGAGGCACAATCAATCCAGTCCTAGTGCATTACCCGTGATGGCTTCTAAATATTTTTTGCCAATTAAAACGATGTCAAGGATTACTCACATCCTGGAAGGTAAGAAACACTCCCTTCTCCTCCATCATTTCTAAGGGAGAAGGAAATAGTCACAGACAAGGACAAAGAGGTGCTGGAGTGAAAGAAAACAATTTCAGGAATAAAGAACTTCTCTCTCATCAATATTCCAGCAGATTCTGCTTCGTAAACGCTCCATTTGAAAGGGAATGTTGTTAAGTAAGAAACCTGTTCTTCAAAGAAATGCAAGTCATGGAGCACAGATCAATACCCAGCCTGTCCTCTGACACAAGGGGAAGTTTACCCTGGTCATATAATGCCATTAATGGGCACAGAAACAAAAAATCTCTTCCTGGTTAGAGAGAACATAAAAAACCCTACAAATAAATATTCTTAGAGAGAGAGAAAATGACATCAGAAACAATTAAGAAGTTATTTATATGGGCAATAATCAATAGCTTAAATGCAAATAATTTCAAAATGAGTGAAAGTAAAAAAATAAATGCCTTAAGGCAAAAACCTGATACTTTGGGGGGGGGTGCCCGGGGGGAGGAGGAGAAAAAAAAATCATTTAAAAATTGGTGAAAGCACTTGGTTTTCACATCTCTGCTCCTTCTCAGCACCACAGAAGCAGCTGACAACAGCAGATGGCACAAAATTCAAACCCAGAATCTGTCGTGAACATCCAAGGCCTGGTGGGTCCTGAGTCCCACAGACCAGGGAGTTCTCAGGCTCATTCAACTCATTAAAATGTACAGGTTTGCCCACGTGGGCCTCAATCTTGCTAACACTGTTGCTTTCACACACTGAAGTTGGTTATCTGGGACTTCCCACTCCCAGCAGGAACAGAAGATCCTCATCCAAAACTGGAGATGAGCTCCTGTGGGTAAAACCACCCCTGTGTCTCGGTGGCTGCTGCAGAAGCTCCTCAGGCTCCTTCTCTCCCAGCTTCACAGTTACAGGCAGGACCTGGCAGGGAAGGAGTGTTAATCCAAGGATTCTATCTGGCAGAACTTCATCAGGTGAAGTCATTTCCATTTTCTCCTCCCAGTGATCTCCACACACCCACAAGCACAGGGGGACACGGAGACCCCTCGGTGCCACAGCAGAGCAGGGATGGTAGAGCACAGTCCCAGCTCACCCACCAAGAACAGCTCAAAATAGGATCGAGCCTGGCCAAGAAAACCCACTTTCTATGCTAAAAGTGAGATTAAACTCAGGTGGGGTCATGGGTGGTGGTCCCTCCGCAGACCCTCCCACCTCGGTGTGCTGCACACCTCGCCTTATTTTCTGGCTGACCTCTTATTTCTTTGATTTATTTCTCTATCCTCACCAGCTTTCAGGACTATAAGGGTTACAGGGGGTCATTTTTCACCAGAATAACTTTGCTGCCAAGCTCTGTAGCCACTCCCCTTGCCCAGGTACCTCCGTGCTCCCCAGCCCCGCTGTGGAACTGAGCCGAGCCCACCTGGAAAGGCATCAACACCCCCCAAACCAACAGTTTGGTGTTCAAACTATATCAAGACCACATGGACAGTGCTCATGGTGGGATTGCTGAGGTGTCCTGTGCAGGGTCAGTCCCATCCAACTCAGGGTATTCCATGATTTTATGATATGTGTTGATTTATACCATTAAATGCATCTGTAATCGTGCTGTGCCCGGGCTCAACAGTGACTTCACACTCCCTTCCTCTGCCTCTGCTCTCACCACTTAATCAGCTGTTCTGCCTCCCTCCTGCTGCCCCCACTACCTGGATGAGCTGGAAAATTATCTGCTAAAAAAAGTTGTGTATACATATCTTTGTTTTGCTTGGCAATTGCAATTTGAGACTGTCGAGCATTTAATTTAATGAGGCCAAGTTTTGCATAGCATTACATTATGTGAAATAATTACACTTTAAAAATTACTGCTACACACAGGATTATGGAGAAACCTGTTAGTGCTAAAATTATTCTATTCCTGTAGACAAACTGTGAAGTTTATTAATGAAAGTTTGCAGTGAAACAGCTGTTGTGCTGATTAAATAAATTATCACTAAGTTTTTGTGGTGCTTTCAATAAGCAGGCAGCTATTAAAGAGTGAGACAGACTAATGGGGGAAAACCCATGAAATGAGTTTGGGTTGGATATGGGGAAGAAATTCTCCCCTGGGAGGGTGGGGAGGCCCTGGCACAGGTTGCCCAGAGAAGCTGTGGCTGCCCCTGGATCCCTGGAAGTGTCCAAGGCCAGGTTGGACAGGGCTTGGAGCAACCTGGGCTGGTGGAAGGTGTCCCTGCCTATGGAAAAGGATTGGAACCAGATGATCTGTAAGGTCCCTTCCAACCCAAACCACTCTGGGATTCTATCAAATGCAAAAAGATGTGCAGCATATTGCACAACCATGTGAAATTATAAACAGAATTCAAATCATCCATTATTTTAAGTGGCATCAGACTTAAAAAAAAAAGAGTTGTTTAGAGATGCAGATGAAAAATTCTGAGGGTTTTCTAACACCATGACCTGTCTTAGGGTAACCTACAGATTTGCAGCTTAAGGGAATGCTTCATGATATTTGAATTTGCTTTAGAAAAGGAAGCAAATTAGGAATGTACAAAAAACTGTCCTTGATGAAATGGAGAGAGAGAGTTTTGCAGCTTTGGAGCCTGTTTCCAAATTAACAGGAGGTTGCAAGCAGAGAAGAAAAAGGAAGAGGGGAAGGAAGGGGGAAGGAAGAGGGAAGGAAGGGGGAAGGAAGAGGGGGAGGAAGAGGGTGAGAAAAGGGGAAAGGAGGAAGGGGGAAAGGAAAGGGGGAAGAAGAAAGGGAGAAAGGAAAGGGAAAAGAAGGAAGGGGGAAGGAAGGGGGAAGGAGGAAGGGAGAAAGGAAGGGAGAAAGGAAAGGGGAAGGAAGGGGGGAAAGGAAGGGGGAAAGGAAGAAAAACACTGCACAAACAAAAAAGAAAACCCAAAACAAGTGTCCCAATTTCTTTTTCCTGCCCCAAAGAAAGCTCCACACGTGGTGGCAGCGTGGAGGGCAGGCCAGCAGCAGCTCTCCAGGCTGTGGGTGTTCTCACCCATTAGCACCCAGGGCTGGACATCATCAGCCAACACTGGAAGGTCAAAAATAAAACCTGTGAATGCCTCAAGAAAGGCTGATGGACGTTTAAGCTTAGTCATAAACCTGAAACAAGATTTGATGGAGCAGTAATAAACTCCAAAGGTTTCCAGCAAAGATGGAGCAGAAATGAAAAGGAGGGAAACTTAACCTGAATACATAATGACTAAATCAGATGTCAGAGCATTTTGGCTTTATGGGCAGGTACAAATTCATCTGATTATTGAATTCTCCTCAGGCTTTCACAGATCCAGCTTCTTTAAAAGCAAGAACACATCCTAACTCAAGTGCTTTGCTCTCTGGAGTAGAAACATTAGGAAAGCCTGTACCTCACTCTCCCCCATCTACAGAGGACTGCAAAGCTAATGCTGAAAATGATTTGTTTTCTGAGAGGCAATTTTCCAGCCTTTCACAAAGGCAGAGCTGGGCAAGGAGCCAGCACACACAGCCAGAGTCAGATGGGGCAAGGCCTTTTCCTAATGGGCAACTGAGTGATAATGGACAGATCTCTGTGTATTTGTGTATATATACTCATGCATATGTATATAGAGAGATACAGACTGCCAGTTTTCTACTGGAGAATTACTTATCTTGTGTTTTAAGACTAATGTTAAAATCCAGGAGGCCCGTCAGACATCCCAGCCTGAATTCCTACAGCATGGAAGCCTCATATTCCATTCATTCCTGTTTGACTGAAGCTCCAGAAAATCACTTCCATTCAATTATTCATCCTGTTGAAGCCTTTCCCCATCATTTCCCATTCCCACTGCAGTTGGTGGTCCATGTTATATATCCCTGGAGTTGATGGAGTGGCCTTAATGGTGCCCATGTCTTCAGCAGAGCGTTGCCCAGCACAGTTAAGTCAGCTCCCTCCTCCTGAGAACCTCACACCCAGAGCTCCTGATCATCCAGGGTGTGACAGTTCATTCCCTGAACTCTGCAGCCTGATGTGGTTTCCACATTCTCCCTCCTTCCCAGCCCTTTTTGGAATGCTGACGTCAGCCCTGCCTGCAGCGCAGCCCACTGACCTCACCCACACCTTGCATCAAACCCACCTTCTCCCTCACCCTCCCTAGGCATGTTCTGCACACATAACCACAGACTTCATTACCCTTTTCTGCTCAGTACCAAACTGGAAACCTGAACTTTTTGCCACCACTGCTGCCCAAGACAGGATTTTCTGATTTGTGAGTACACACACGCAGCCCTCTGTGTATGACCTCCCACTTGATTATCTGCCATAAACTGTCCCACTGAGAGGAGGATCAAACAGCCCTCACTTTCCCTCACACTCTGAGTCTTTGAAAAGTGTGACTTTTACCAAAATCAAATCCATACCCAGCCCCAGCAAAGCTCCACGTGATCCACATCAGGCTTCACATCCATTGTGACTGACAGAGATTTGGTTCACCTCAGACTGCAAGACCAATTGAAATATCTTTTTAAACGAAACTTAAAAGCCCAAAACTGACAAAACCAGTGCATTTATGGAGAACTACAGATCCATCTGCTTCTGGAGGTGTTTTTGCATCCAGGTGCTTTATGGCACTGGCAGGAGCTGCTGCTGAGCTGCCCTCCCACGGCTCCAGCACCCTGGATGGGGTTAAGGACAGAGTCTGGCACCACCAGGAATGTGCCAAACTTAAAAGAGGAGGAAAGTGAAAAAATGAAGCTGTAAACTGCCAACAACTTGGACTGCAGTGATCATCTGAGTGACACTACAACCACCCCAGAAATGCAACCTTGCACATGAGTAAAAGCAGGCAGAATATCAGCCCCAATTCCCCCATCAAACACTCCTATATTTAATCTGAACAGGATAAATGGGAAACAGAATTTAAGGAAAACCAACAGGGAGACTTTGTAAAGGTTTGTGAGCCCCCAACCAGCAGCAATCAGCTTTGTGAGGGGGGAGAGGGAGAGTTATCCTTGTATCCCTGTGCTCCCTCATTCTGTCAGAGCATACACATCTTTAATCTGTTTACACAGACTTTAAACACAGATGTTGACAAATAAACCCCTTCCTACTCTGTAGTACTTTCATGGTGTTTCTGAATTTAAATCCCACTGAACAATCAAAACTGAAGTAGTTCCTCCTATAAAACACGAGCACCCTGCACTCCTCCTTCAAACAGAACTCACCCACTTCATGGTCCCTGTGGACACCAGGGGCAAAAAGCTGGGAAAAATCTCCAGGAAATAATATGGCCCCAAATAACACCCCAGTTGCTGCTCTCCCAGCAGAAAAAAAACCCAATCCTTTTAATGGAACTAAACTGCTTATCCAGTAACACAGCCTGTAATCCAACTGCATCCCTGCTCTGACACGGCCCAACTGCTCTCCTGGGAGAGCTCAATTCCAGGGAGATGGGGCCTCCCACACCTAATCCCCACAGTGACATTTATGGATAAAACAGCAGCCCTGAGATTTGCACAACACCCAGGAGCTCATCCAGCCCCCAGCACACCCCCAGCACAGGGACCTGCCTCCAAACTTCCCAGCCCAAGGACCTGCCTCCTCTGTCCCTGCCTCCTCTGGATCCCTCCTGGCTGGGTAGGAAACATGGAGATGACTGAAGGAAAACTCTTGGCCTGTTCTTGTTCTATAGTTACCCTCTAAAACTGTTAACAGAGCTCTTTTGAAGATTGCACCCAAAAGCACAAACCACCTTTTGCCAAGGAGTGATGCCACTGCAAAGTTTTTCCTGAATTCCCATTCAAATATGAACTGCCCTGGGAGTCCTTCCCATCGTTCATGGGATGGATTACAACCCCCATGAGGTTTTTTTGGTTTATAAAAATCTGCAATTTCTTCTGACTGTACTCAGAACAACTTTTCATGAGCACTGAAACTTCCTGAATGGAGATGCTCCTGTTGTTCCTTGATTACCCCTGACCAATCAGTAAGAGTGCAACCAAAGCTGGTAAGAGAATAAAGGGATTTTTTACAATCAATGTAAAAGAATATATATATATATCTATATTTAGATTTGCATCTGTATTTACTCTTTCCCACTGCAGTATCTTCAACAAATGAAACACAAATTACTGAAAGATTTCTTCTGCATGAAGATGGATATTTTCATTAAGCTTCAGATGCTGCCCACATTGCACTGCTTTTAAATAAAAATGCATACTGTCCTGGTTGTCCAGGTAAAAGCCTACTTTGAACATACTTATTTCATTTTCTAAGGACTAAAGAATCTCTTCCCTGTGACTTAAGAAGATCCACAGGATTTCTAAATTCCACACATAGTATACTACTACTGTGTGTTCAGTTCCTCAGGGGTTGGAGGGGAGAAGATAACAAGGAAAAATAATAATACTCTGTGCACATTCGGTGTTAGTTTGATCTGGTTTTATATAATATATCATGTTTATACCTAACTCTTCTTGCTTTTGTGAAGTCACACAGCTGTTGGAGCAATTAGTGAAAATTAAGTCTTTGCAATAGCTGCATCTTGGATTTAGGTTACCCAGAACACTCCAATATGTTACACAACCACACTCAATCCTTTCTTCTTAATTGACACCAGGCATAACCAGGCCAGTAATTATATTTAATCATCTCCATTAAAGGACACAGAGATACTGACTGGCTGCACAGTTCAGTCTACAGATTCCTTATTATTCCTGGTGGTACAAGAAGAACAAATCAATGCCTGGATCATCTTCTAGAGCTGCATTTCAGTCTGTAAATAGTGAAAACACTCAGGATGCCAAAAAAGAAAAGAACTTCGATTTGAACAGATTTCCATTTACCCTCTACTTGAGTCACACACAGCAGAATTTAGAAATCTGTGCTGTTATGATTTTTTTTTATTTGTCCTTTAGGTGAAGCACTTTGGAACTATGTGTCCTCCACCTCAGACCCCGGGGCTCACAGAGCAGCCCACGCTGAGATCTTGGTGCTCAGCAGGTCCAACCCTCCCACTCACAGCAACTCCAATTTAGACCAGGTCACCTGGGGCTTTACTCTTCATAATTCTGACCTTTTTGTGACTTGTTTATGAGAAGCTGCTCAGAGCAAGTCACCTGTGTGACTCACCTTCCCCTCGTCTCCCTGAGCTGAAAGGAGACCTTCAAACCACAAAATGAACCTCTCAGAGGCACCAAAGCAGGCAGAGCCACGGGGTTCCTCAAGCACCTGCTATTCCTGTTTATTTTTATGGATCAAGCCCATAAGAAAACAGGGATCAGAGGTAAAACCATCCAGCAGAAGGAAACACGGAGGGTTTCACAGACTCCTCAAAGCAACGGCACCAAACGGGCTGTGAAGTCACCCAGTGCTTCAGCCCTGGGCACCTGAGCTGAATTCCACAAAAAAGGGCTCATCCACAGCCTAAGGAAACTTCTCATTTCCAAGGGAATGTTTTAGCTCTCATGATGTCACCAGTGTCACCGCAGTGACTGAAGGCAGGACACAGAGCAGGGAGGTGGGAACTGCAAGCCCAGCCCACATCCAAGGGTTTCCAGGGGATAAAACATCCTCCAGCCTGTCCGTGGGGATCACAGAATCAGCTGGGTTGGAAGGGACCTCCGAGATCATCAAGTCCAACCCTTGATCCAACCCCGCTGTGGTTCCCAGCCCATGGCACTGATGCCACATCCAGTCTGTCCTTAAACACCTCCAGGGATGGAGAATCCACCCCTTCCCTGGCCAGCCCATTCCAACAGCTGAGCACCCTCTCTGGACAGAAATTCTTCCTAATCTCCAACCTAAACCTCCCCTGGCACAGCTGCAGACCCAGCCCTCCTGTCTTGCTGATGGTTGCCTGGGAAAAGAGACCAACCCCCCCCCGGCTCCCCCCTCCTGTCAGGGAGTTGCAGAGAGTGAGGAGGTCTCCCCTGAGCCTCCTCTTCTCCAGGCTGAGCCCCCCCAGCTCCCTCAGCCTCTCCTCCCAGCACTTGTGCTCCAGTCCCTTCCCCAGCCTCGTTGCCCTTCTCTGGACCTGCTCCAGCCCCTCCATGTCCTTCCTGAGCTGAGGGCCCAGAACTGGACACAGCACTCCAGGGGTGGCCTCACCAGTGCTGAGTCCAGGGGCAGAATCACTTCCCTGGCCCTGTTGGCCACCCTGTTCCTGATCCAGGCCAGGATCCATTGGCCTTCTTGTCCCCCTGGGCACACTCTGGCTCCTGTTCAGCTCCCTGTCCATCCCAAATCCCAGCTCCCTTCCTGCCTGGCTGCTCTCCAGCCCCTCTGGCCCAGCCTGGAGCTGCCGGGGGTTGTTGTGGCCAAAGGGCAGGACCCGGCCCTTGGTCTGGTTGAACCTCATCCCCTTGGAATCAGCCCAACTCTCCAACCTCTCCAGGTCCCTCTGCAGAGCCCTCCTGCCCTCCAGCTGATCCACACTCCCCCCCAGCTTGGTGTCATCTGCAAATTTACTGATGATGGTCTCATTCCCCTCATCTAAGTCATCAATAAAGATATGAAACAGAACTGGGCCCCACACTGAGCCCTGGGGGTCACCACTGGTGACTGGCTGCCAACTGGATGCAGCACTGGGTGTCAGCCCCAACCAGCACACCACACTGGGGAAAAAAAAGGCAGAATTGGTTTTGCTTTAAAAGCATTTCAAAGCTGAGGAGACGTTTTGATTACCTTTGGAAAAGACACAAATCCTTCAGAACTTTACAGGGATAATCAGCAGAGAAGCAGCTCTAAAGCATCTCTGGTTTCTTTATATATATTGTGAATAAAATATGATAAAGCACGTTCTTCAGTAAGGAGGTGCCTGATTAGTCCCTTTGGTTGGTTTAAGCATTTCTTTAAGTCTCCTGAGCCCACAGCCCCCACTGCAGACAAGTGTCCAAGGCCAGGTTGGACAGGGCTTGGAGCAACCTGGGCTAGTGGAAGGTGTCCCTGCCCCAGGGGTGGGACTGGATGATCTCTAAATCCCTGCCAACTCAAGCCATTCTGGTGATTCTATGAAAACAGACTAAACACAATATTGTTTTCTAATATCTATATTCAAATTAGCAACTCATTTTCATGTGGCAAAAGCCAAAAGCAGTTAGTTTATTCCTAAACCTTTACAGGTCAAAGGGACAGAAATAAGCACTGTGCCCACTAGAGCAGGACTTTTTAAATTAACTCCAAGTTAAAACATATAAATAAAGGATTTACCAGTAAGATCCCCAAGAACCCCCCCAGGTAGTTTAATTTTCAGCAAGGAATCACCTTCCCCACCTCAACGCTCACAGTGGAGTTACCAACATTTACCAACCAGATGATCCCAAAATGAAGAAATTAAAGCCTTGAGCTGCTAACAGATGTTAAGCTGAATCTCACACAAGAAAAAAAAAATATATATGGTTGTATCCACGCTGCTACAGCTGTCTGCACAGAATACTGTGTATTTTGGGGTTTGAACATATTGGGGTTTATTTAAAAGACATGTTCACTCCCTCAGTGCTCTGCATCAGGCACTGTGGACATTGAATACTTGGGCTGTAAATTTTACACAGAAGTTTTATTGGCTTCCTCCAAAATTGTTTGTATCTCTACCATGTTTATAGTGCCACATAAAAATACAATGTTTAATTAAAGCAGCAATATGTTTTATTACCTTAATTACTTGATGGCACGTAGGGAAGTATTGTTCACAACAGATGAAGGGGATATTTTTCCTCCCCCAAAAAAATCAATTTTGACATTTGATCCTTCTAAAGAAGGTGAGAATTACGAACCTGTGACAAAGCAGAGAGGCCACACAGTAAATTCACTGCTTTCAGGAGTTGTGCCTGTCACACCCCCACCAACCACCCCAGAAAAATGCCATTTATACAACCAGAGTCCATGCAAAGGAATCTGCACAAAGAGCAGCAGAACTATGTGCTCAGACAGCCTTTCTGACATGAATTACTCGGAGGGAATTTCTTTTAAAGAAGAATAATTGAGCACCATAAATCTTCACCTCAGTGTGCACAGACCCCTGAGCTGCAGGGAGTGCTCAGCTCGGGAGAGCCCAGCCCTGCTGCCACGACAGGGACAGGAACTGAGGGGCTCAAGCACCAGAATGCCATGGAATCAGAGCACCAGATCAGAGCTCTGCTTCTTTTCACTATTTCTATTATTTAGGATTGCTGCTGCTCTGAAGGGAAGAGAATTGGCTGCAAGACTTGAAGATACAGGAGGAAAAAAAAGTCCAACTGACGTAAGAAGCCTTTCGCCTGAGGGCAGATAAAATATGGATAAGTTCTACTGAGTTCATTGATTTTTAGTTTTTTGTCATTATCAGCTCAACATATTTTTGTTTGGTCTGTTCCTTTGAAAAATAAACTGTTCTTCTGGCCCCGGGGGCAGGCTGGGAGAGCTGGGAGTGTTCAGCCTGGAGAAGAGAAGGCTCCAGGGAGACCTGAGAGCCCCTTCCAGGGCCTAAAGGGGCTCCAGGAGAGCTGGAGAGGGACCTGGGACAAGGGATGGAGGGACAGGACAAGGGGAATGGCTTCCCACTGCCAGAGGGCAGGGTTAGAGGGGATATTGGGAAAGAATCCTTCCCTGTGAGGGTGGGGAGGCCCTGGCACAGGTTGCCCAGAGAAGCTGTGGCTGCCCCTGGATCCCTGCAAGTGTCCAAGGCCAGGCTGGACGGGGCTTGGAACAACCTGGGCTGGTGGAAGGTGTCCCTGCCCACGGAAAAGGACTGGAACCAGATGATCTTTAAAGTCCCTTCCAACTCAAAGCACTCTGGGGTTCCAGGATTGATGATAACAGCCTGTATTCTCCCAGCTGCTCCAAACCACCACTTCACGTTCTCCTCCATCCTCAGACCTTCTCCCAGCTGGATTGCTGTTCCACACGCCCACCTCACCAACAAGGTGTAAATGTTTCTAATCGCCTTTATTTTTTTTTCCCCTTCCTCCTCTTCAAATATTAAAAATAAAGCCTGCACACTCATCCTTGTGGGTCTCCTGTCCAAACAGGGAGCTGTGAGTAAGACCACGAGCTCCCAGGGATGCCACAAAAGCTGCTCCTTGGGCCCCCCTTGGTTGGTTTTTACAGTTCAACCAAGGAAATCAGCTTTTCCCTGAAAGACCATAATGGGCAAAACTTGCAGCAACAGCACCTGACCAAAAAAAAACTGCAGTGGTGAATATTTTCTGGGCAATATTTTCTGGCAGGGAGGGTGGTTGGTGATTGGCAGCTTCTCCTGAGGGGCAGCTTTGATCCCTGGGTGAGCAAGGGACAGGACCAGGGAAGGGCTGGAGCTGTGCCAGGGCAGGGTTGGGATGGATATGGGAAAAGGTTCTTCCCCCAGAGGGTGGTTGGCACTGCCCAGGCTCCCCAGGGCAGTGGGCACAGCCCCAAGGCTGCCAGAGCTCCAGGAGGGTTTGGACAACGCTCTGAGGGACAGGGTGGGATTGTAGGGGAGTCTGTGCAGGGCCAGGGGTTGGACTGGATGATCCTTGTGTGTCCCTCCCACCTCAGGATATTCCATGATTCTGTGATTCCACAGCAGCCCCCACAGGAATCAGCATGGCTTATCTAATCCACACCCTGACAAGGTGAACTTTTACTGCACAAGTAAAATTGTCCCTTTTCCTGCCCCTCACCCTGCGCTGTGCAGTGACATTTCCCCTCATCACAGCGACGTTCTGGGCCACGTTTTCCATTCCAGACATCAATTCCACACTTCACATCCAGTAATAAATCTCAGAGGTTGCTGGCCTGAGCTGTTCAATAGCTTCCAGACAAGATAACTGAGCCGGTTTTTAAAGTTTTTTTTTCTGTTATGAAAGCCCTTGCACTTCAAATAAAGCAGAACTGCCCATTTTCACTCTCTCTCAGGTAAATCCGAAGTCTTGAAAACAACTTCTAAAATTCTGCATTATTCTCACAGAATCTAACTAAAGGAAAACTTTACAACCCAACACCTACCATCAGTGTAGGTGTTGACAATGACTTTTCTGGGATATATCCAACAACTATTTTTCAATGACATCACAGAACATCCTGAGTTGGAAGGGACTCACACATACTTGATTTATCCTCACAATGGCACTACTATAACGTGAACATTGAGTTTCTTGCCTCACATCCCACTAAATCAGCATCTCCTACAGATAATAATCTTATATAATGGCTTCTATTACTACACCTTAAAAATTATTTAGCATATTGGGTATTTACCTATCTTACAGTGACACATAATGGATTGTGGTTTTAAATTAAGTATCAAGGTCCTTACAAGCAGCCTGGCTGTTGAATTTTTTAATGCACATCACGAGCCTTTCAAAACCCTCTAGTTTCTATTTTATTACTTACAATTAAAAAAATATTGCCAGTATGAAATGTGATTACTGGACCAGCAGAAAGCAGCAAATCAACTCCTCAGAGTTGATGGTAAAGACATAATCTCTGTTCTGATATTCTGTATAGAAATATTTCATGGGGAATACTAGAAACTGCACCTCACTTCCCTAAATATCCCAGGGTTCTCACACTTCAGTGGGAATCACGCCCAAGGAATCATTTCACCTAAAATTCCAGCACACCCTCCTGCTACCAAGCTCTGCTTCTCCTGCAAACATGCAGAGGGCTTTGAAATAAATTAAAGCTTGCAATATTAAGAACACACGATATTAAACCATTTAAAATTTAAAATCTCTCCGTGGCCTGTACTTTTTAGATCAAAAGGGATAAATATCAAAGGCACCGTGAGAACCTGCACCGTTCACATTCCGGGGCCCCATCATAGGAAATGGCAGCACAAAAGTCTCAATCAGTCTGACTTCACACCCCCATAAATTCTGTGCCCAGAGTGTTGCACAAGACAAACTTAAAAGAAAAATATTTTACCGCAATTCAGGTTTTGAAACGTGTCAAGTCTGAAACGCTTTGGCCTCAAAGCCACACCACCACCCCCTTTTCCCATTTCACAGCACTGATACCTGCATTCTTTTAACCTTTTCTGCTTCTCCTTCAAGAAACGTTTCCTTAGACCAGGATAAAAAGATATTTGTCACCAGGTTGTGGATAAAAACAAGTACAAACACCAATGTATTTATATACTCTAGAAATGCAGGATTTGCAAAAATGACCTTTTCAGCTGAGCACTCACAGAACCCCAGAAGGGTTTGGGTTGGAAGGGACCTGAAAGATCATCTGGTTCCAATGTTTTGCCATGGGCAGGGACACCTTCCACTAGCCCAGGTTGCTCCAAATTTATCCAACCTGGCCTTGGACACTTCCAGGGATCCAGGGGTAGCCACAGCTTCTCTGGGCACCCTGTGCCAGGGCCTCACCACCCTCACAGCCAAGAATTTCTTCCCAATATCCCACCTAACCTTGCCCTCCTTAAGGCCATTCCCCTTGTCCTGTCACTTAGCATATGGTTCTCAAAACAAGATTTTTTCTTTAAATCTTATTTTAAATCAAATTTGTCTGTTGGACTCAAAGATCACTGTGGGTCCCTTCCAATTCAGGATATTCTATGATGAGACAGATGCAGATGAGGGTCTAAAATTAAAGGTACCATGAAGTTATTAATCCCAAATCATCCAACTCTCAGTGAGGCTGATTCTGTTTCAATGGATGAGAACTCAGCTCCTCAGAAGGTGACCTGCTGAATCTCTGGGTAAAGTGCAGACATTGATTTTGGAAGGGAAAGTTACTTTAAAAAAAGGCACTGAAGCATTTCTCCTACATGCCCAATGCACTATCTTTGTTTTTCAGCATCAGTTTAAGGACACAAATAACATCCCAAAACTGCATCGCTGAAATCACATTGAGCATCTATTTCTGAAGAGAAAAACTTTGATTTTTCAGTAGGAACTCCAGATTTGTTTGCAAATTTACTTAAATTAAGTCTGCTTCCCTTTCTCCCATCCCAATAACAGCTGCCCAACAACCAGGCAAAATCATTGTATTTTGGTTCATTTCTATTCATCACAAATAACTCAATTGCAGCAAGTTCTTCATCTGTTCAGCACAGAACACCATCAACAGCTGCCTCCAGCCTACTCCTCCTTAGCATCCCAGATCCCTTGGAGAAAGCAGCTCAGAGCAGAACATGGCACTGAGGGCTGATCTGGATCCTGGGAATTCCACTGGCACAGGCAGGATCGCTGCCTGAAGCTTCTGACTCCCTAAATTTGAGGAAGATGTTTGTAAGATACTGGGAAGGAATCCTTGGTTGTGAGGGTGGGGAGGCCCTGGCACAGGTTGCCCAGAGAAGCTGTGGCTGCCCCTGGATCCCTGGAAGTGTCCAAGGCCAGGTTGGATAAATTTGGAACAACCTGGGCTAGTGGAAGGTGTCCCTGCCCATGGCAGGGGGTGGCACTGGATGGGCTCTAATATCCCTTCCAACCCAAACCACTCTGGGATTCAGCAAGATGAGCTTGCTTTCCCTAATGAATCCCCACCACTAATGTACCTGTGATATTTTCACACTTCCCAAGTTCAAAGGAGGGCTGGAATACTGGGATTCCAACCAGAATAAAGCAGCTGCACTGTACAGTGGTAATTTTATATTTTCATTTAAGGCTCCTGTTTGATCAGGTCATTACAGCTGTAGCTCAGCGGAGCATCTACCCTTGAATAATAAAGATGTAAAGGCCAACAGGCTCTGTTTTCCCTTTTCCAGGGTGTCCACAGAGGGAGAAGCTGCAGAAGGATCCACCACCTGTTCCTGCTGCCCCTGTGCCAGTTACCCAGTGCTCTCCTGGGAAGAGACACCGAAGGCCAAAATGAAAAGTTTCTAAAGTCAAATTTAAACATCTTTGAGCCTAACAGTGAAAACTGTTTTCAGGAGGCTCTGACTTCTCTGGGAGGCTTTTCAGCAGCTCAGGCTTAAAACAACTCACTGAGCTGTGACTGTTTTACACTTAACAGAATAACTTGAAACTTGGGTTTTTCTGGGGTTTTTGTTGTGTGGGGTTTTTTTTAATGGAATATTTCAAGCCCTTAATCTGTGCTTTGCCCATATAACCCATGGAATACCTCTGGGATAATCTGCTCCTAAACCACACACCAGGGCTGTGCAGCCAGAGAATTAAGAACCAAGATGAACATTTTCAGGATAAGAAGGGACTGGGAGATGTAACACCCGAAGGAGGTGTCTGGCTGATGCCATCACTTCATTTTAGCTCTTAAATAAAACAAAGCCAGGCAATGGACAGCCCTGCTGCTTCCATCCCTTCCCAGTGCTGTGAGAGAACAGATAAACTCATTATTGCTGCACTTTGCCACTGAGATGATGATTCACCTTCTCTTGTTTCAGCTGCAAATCTCAGTTATATAACAACTGAGAGACATGAAATGGCTATAAATAAGGAAAAGCAGATTTCTGACAATATGTAGAATATCCAGATGTGCTCTTGCATCAATCTCATTTTAAGCCAGAGTTACCAGTAAGTGGTAACTGAAAAAATATGATGGTTTAGGCATAGAGAGAAAGTCAGAATGTCTTTATATTCAAAATATTTAAGTGAACCAAGAAATATGCACTACAGAGCATTACTAAATTCAAGCTGGGGCTTTCTTCCTTGTGCTATTCACTGCAGTAAATAAGGGGTGGGGAACAGGAATGCAGGATAAATGAATCCACAGAACAAGAGTGAGTGAATAAATAGGTGATTCTACTGCAGTAACAGAAGTAAAAATATTAAAATGTGCAATCATCGATTTATAACTAAAACAAACTTCTTAAATACAATATTGAAACTGTCTGGCCAAGCATCAGCCAGAGTTAAAAAGTCAATACTTTCACCACAAAAAGAAATATTTATTCAAGTTCCTGAACAAACACACACAAACTCAGGACATTAATCCCTCCGCTCTCCTTCCCTCCCCTCTCCAGATCCAAGGTTTACCAGCCCCCATGGAAGAGCACTTTCTCAATAAATACATATAAATACACATCAAATACATATAAATACCCTTTGGTTGTCCAAGTATTGCCATTTTTATGCGATAAACCACCAAATAATCAGTTTACAAGTTAAATCCAGTGACTTCTCCTTGCTAAGTTTCACAGCAACCTTATTGCTGCCATTGTTTAATGACCTAAATAACCCAAATTAATTATCTCTCTGTACATAAGCTCACCAGAATGTCAGTCAGCTTTCCCTAAGCCTTCCCATCTCCGTGTCCTTGGGATCCTCATGATCCCAATCCCAATTCCTTCTTCCTTCCTCACTGTGTAATGGGAGATTTTTGCATTGGATTTGGAAAAGCAAGGCAGTAATAATTTAAACCCTTGTTATCCACCCAGCAAACCAACCCCTGCACCCTGTCATCAGTAAAATTTGGAATGTTCTTTCCCAGGGTTTTCCACATCGCAGCCAAGACTCCCCAGTTAACTCCCTCTCTGGCATTATTATCCACACAAAACCAAATTAACAGACAAAAAGGTGGAGAAGAGCAGAAGGAAAGGAGGAAGAGACATGCTGGGTGTCTTTAACTCTAAAAAGAAAAAGAAAAAACCCTTAGATGTGATTGTCATAACTGATCATTTCAAAGGTACTCTACATGTAAATCAGCATTTCCATGAGACACTTCACAAACACAAGAGGCAGCACATTTTCATGCGCTTTTAAACTCAGAAAAGGGTCACAGAGCTCTTAAAAATTTAAAATATTTAAATTTTTTTACGTATTTAACTGCGCCCTAACACCTTTAACCACCTCCTGAAGCAAAGAGGGAAAAACAAGGTCCCCAAGCACTGCTGACCTCAAGCTTTCCTCGTGTTTCCTCCCTCCCTCAGGGATGCAAACACACCTGGGAATTACACTGAGGGTTATTCCTGCCTGAACTGGGAACCTCCAGCACCTCTGTGACTGTCTCCAAGGGAGCAGAGCAGGAGATGCTGGAGCAGGTGCCAGGTGGGCACTGGAGATGCTGCAGCAGCCAACACTTTCCCATCCCTCCATCCCCTGTGAACTTACAATTTCTTAAATGAACAGCACTGAAAATTCCTTTTGGTTTGTAACAAACCCAAACCCAGCAAATCTCACTGTGCAAAATCACTGCAGGTTGATTATTCCACATTTTCACTTCCCTGCTTTGCCTCAGCTGCTCGGTCATTTTAAAGTGTGAGCTGCACATTTTCAGGTTTTATAAAGGCAAAAAAAAGAGATGCAAATGCAAACTCCTCCTAAGTCAAACTTCCATCAGGGAGGAGCACTCGAGGTATTTGTGCTCTGTCAGGCTCCCCATGGAGCCAACCATCTGTTTGGGGTAAAAGCTGCAATATGGAAATATCCTAATTAATGAAGGAAAAATAGCAATTTGGCTTAAGAGGCTTTGGCATTTCATAAACACACTTAAGTCCAGCCATTTATCATCCAAGTTCCTTTCTCTCTTTGAGGAAGGTCATTGGAGCAGAGGAGGAATTTTAGGGATTTCTTTGGGTTTTGAGGGAGCTGCGAGGCAGAGCTGGTGAAGGAGATGCTGCAAGGCCTCAGCACCTGCCAAAAAGTTATGGGGTTTTTTTTTCCCCTCTCCTCCTGCTATATTTTAAGGCAAAAAACTTCCTCTCTTCAGGAGGAGAGAGTGGACTCTGGGACTTGCTGGGACTGTGGCTGACAGCACATTCATTTCAGCACTAACTCCAGATTTGTTTGCAAATTTACTTAAATTAAGTCTGCTTCCCTTTCTCCCATCCCAATAACAGCTGCCCAACAACCAGGCAAAATCATTGTATTTGGGTTCATTTCTATTCATCACAAATAACTCAATTGCAGCAAGTTCTTCATCTGTTCAGCACAGAACACCATGAGCAGCTGCCTCCAGCCTACTCCTCCTTAGCATCCCAGATCCCTTGGAGAAAGCAGCTCAGAGCAGAACATGGCACTGAGGGCTCATTTGGATCCTGGGAATTCCACTGGCACAGGCAGGACCACTGCCTGAAGCTTCTGACTCCCTAAATTTGAGGAAGATGTTTGTAAGATACTAGGAAGGAATCCTTGGTTGTGAGGGTGCCAGGCCCTGGCACAGGGTGCCCAGAGAAGCTGTGGCTGCCCCTGGATCCCTGGAAGTGTCCAAGGCCAGGTTGGATAAATTTGGAACAACCTGGGCTAGTGGAAGGTGTCCCTGCCCATGGCAGGGGGTGGAACTGGATGATCTTGAAGGTCCTTTCCAGCCCAAACCATTCTGTGACTCGAAATGTAACTCAAAATGCAAAGGGGCCAGTTGGCTCCTTTTGGGACATCCCACATGAAGTCCCCCCAGTCAGGAAAAACCACCACAACAAACCCCACCCCAGGGGTCACGAGGCCACCCAGAGCAACTGCAAAATTCAAAAAGAATTCTTTGCCTCTGCAAGGATGTTTGTGTTTATTTTTATTACTGCAGTGCTTGGAAGCCTGAACTGAAATCAGGGTCCTACTGTGTTGGCAGCTTGTCCAAAAACACAGCAAGAAAACACCCCTGCCATAATAAATTTATTAGCTTAAGTCCTTCTCCTACCAGATCCACTGTCAGCATTCCTGCCCAGGGATTCCAGACATGAGACAAGTGGGGTTTTTCCCTGGCATGCACAGGAAATCAGAAATCATATAAACCAAAATCTGGGTTATTTTGGAGCAGAATGAATCTTAAATTTAAAGTTCAGGCATCAGTGACACAGATCTGTACCTTCATCATCTCAAGCCTGTCATTTGTCACTGGAAAGAAGCAGGTACATATAATTTGGGGTAGGATTCATCTCACCTATTTCACAGGGAAAAAGTGGCATCCTTGTTTCTACTGATATCAAGTGACTCTTTTATCCAGAGACACCCATACTGAGGATGTAAAACTGAGGATGTAAATCAAACCCAACACCCCTTCTCTTTATTTTTATTTTGATGTGGGAAGATCATTGTACAAATATCTGGAGTAAAAACCTGTGCTGCTAATAATATTTGGAAATCAGATGTATTTTATTCATTAATCTTAAAACCACTATTTTAGCTCTGTGCAGCTGGACACAGAAAGGGAGGCACAGCAGGGAAAAACAGATGCCATCAGAAAGCCCCCAGGTTTCTGCAAACACGGATTTCAGTGTTATCACAGGGGGCCTCCTGCTCACAGCTCCTCTCCAAGCTCTGCATGGGGCACATCTGCCTTTGCTCAGCTCAGAACACACAGTTTAGCCTCAGATTCCTAATTTCTACTAAAAATGGTTCCAGGTTATAAAAGCCTCTGGCCTCCAGCCTTGGGCAGTGTTTCCATCAGGGCTCACCTTGGCAAGGATAAGGAGCTAAATATGCTAAATACTGTATGAACAAGGAAGCCACACTAGTTAGATCATAAGATTTTCTGTCAAGAACGTACTGGTTACTTAATAATTATGAATATTTTTGTTCCTACCTAATGAGAAATTCATAAGCACATCAATAGAGCAAGTTACTGTAGGGCCACAGTCACCTTAATTACAATTCTTACACAGAGCTGCTGCAGATTAGAAAATGAGAGTTCTTCAGATAACCCAGCTCAGAAATAAGAGGGAGCCATTCTGCTGTTACAGACACTCACTTCAGGGTTCAGCCTGTGATAAATCATCACTGGTGCCAAGCAGAGGCACAAAATACCAACAGACTTGGTCTTAGAAAGACAGGAACAACCCAAAGTTGACATTAACCTCTTGTGCTCTCTGAAGAACTTGTGTGCAAAACCCTCCCACACTGACAAACAACTAAGAAACAAGTATATTATACATGAATGCACTAAATTTGTATAAATTAAAAAAAATACTCATCTTCCAGAATACACTTTTTTTCTTTTTTATCCTATTGAATTTAAAAAGGAATTAGGTAGAACTTAAAAGGCACTGGGGAGAAGATCAGATTTAAAATTAATTTAATCGAGTCACTTAAAAATGCAAGTAATCACACAACAGAAGTGCCCCAGAAGCCTCCATATTCCTCCTCATTCCATAGTGAAAAACTGCTGGGAATTCAACAAATGTAAAGTTACAGAATCCTAGAATGGTTTGGGTTGGAAGGGACCTCAAAGCTCATCTCGTTCCACCCCCTTTTTAAGATCCTGTTTTTCTTTTGTCTATTTAGGATCTAAGAAATATTTTATTTATTTTTTTTTTTTTTAGAATCAGAGAATCCCAGAATGGTTTGGGTTGGAAGGGACCTTCAAGACCACCCAGTGCCACCCCCTGCCATGGGCAGGGACACCTTCCCACTATTCCAGGTTGCTCCAAGCCCCATCCAACCTGGCCTTGGACACTTCCAGGGATGGAGCAGCCACAGCTTCTCTGTGCCAGTGAGTTTGTGGACTTCTAAATACTGGTTTTTTTAAATGGCCCCCACACAAAAAATTTATTTATCCCAACTACAGATTAGATCAATTTGTTTAACACGCTGAAAATTCCCCTTTCCCTTTAAAATCTTGTCCCACTGGGACTAAACCAGCCCCCCCTGTGTTGTTGAAATGTGAGTTTAGCAAACACAGAACCAAAAGCTCAGAGTCAGTACATGACACCCTTCTGCAACATTCCAAATGGGAAACACTTCTCTTAGGGAAAACAGGAAGAAAATGAAGAAAACTGCCTTGAATTACTAAACAAATTATTACAACGAGGCCTGTTCCACTGTCATTATGTACTTCCAAAGTGGACTCTGCTTCATTTGATTTTTTTGTCTCCCTGATTTCCCTGAAGGGTTTCCAGGTGCAGCTCCTGCCCTTCCCACGTCCCAGCCTCTGGAATGGGCAGAACAGGCCGTGCCCTCCCTCCTGAGCTGCTTCAGAGATTAAAAGCACAAATTCTATTTTCACCACCCCCCATCTCTCATTCCAGGGGATGATTTGCTCTCTCAGCGTGTCCAGGGAAGAGATCAAAGCTGTTGGATGCACAAGGAGCACCAAACAGCTCCGTGGAAGAGCAGGGACGTGTCCCAGGCACAAAGTTCTGGCTTTGTTTAATTGTCAGTGAAGATAAGGAATAGCTGGATATTCTCTTATAAACTCTGAGGGGGTTTTTCCCCTGCAGGGCAGATTTCAGAGGCCATTTCCCAGCTCAGGGTCATTTATCAGCCAGCAGGATCAGCAGACAGGACCAAGCTGGGATGTTTAGACACCCAGAATTCTAATTTTTCTTCCATTTCAGCACTTTGATCTCCTGAAGCCCTTCTAGGTGTCTGTACTTAATAAAGCAGCATTGTTTGCAAACTTCCAAACAAGTTTTGTTCACGTAGCATTTTTAACTAATTGAAATAACAGCAGTTTTGAACATCAATTTCTAGATGAAAAATGCAGGAACACTCCCAGGAATGCTTTTTATGCCTCTGAATAAAACAGTGTTGGCACCTCAGTGATTAGAATGAGTATTTCAATGTGAACAACTTCAAGGAATATTTTAAAATAGAAGATTAAGTGGATGACTCAATCATATAAATCAGACAAGAACAACATGATGAATAAATCATTTAAATGCACTATTAATTCTTGTGGTATCAGGGAGAGAAAGTGGTTTAAAATAAGTTAAAAGCAGACTAATTTGTATTCAGTAGACAATTAAATTCAGGGATTAATGTGTCACTTGAAATGGCAGCAAAAAGAAATACAAATATAAATTAAATGCCTCCTTTTATATCAGTATATTGGGGCTATGAGATAACTCATGATCTTCATTTTCTACTCTAAGAACAGACCAAAGGTGCAGTTCCTCAGATCAGTTTTGTCTATCAACAATCAGGAACAGTCTCAGAGGATTTGAGGGCTCATAATCATTCTGAACTCACCTGAAAGGTTTTCAAACCTGTTTAAATGACACAAAACCACCTTCTGCTGAGACCTGGACACCTCGTTGAACCTTCTTGTAAAATCCCACCCCCAGCTGGCTTAGATTTGGGGGAGGGGGGTTTGTATGCTAAGAGAATATGGGTCATTTCTCCACCCATCTCTCATCCTCAGCAAGAAAATGATATAAAAGGAAACATAAACCCTTCCACTTCAGAATGATCTCGCAGCAAAAAATTTCCACAATTCCCCTCAAATAGGTCATTTAAAGATGGAAGCTTTAGCAAAAATTATCCATGACTTATCTAAAAATATTTCTGATACTAAAAAAAAAAAAAAAGAAAAGAAACAGTCCTCACAGACACACTGAGAGGAGAAGTTCAGGCAAGAACAGGCTGAGGAGGAGAAACTCCTGAAGAGATGCAGCTTAAAAATCAATCCTCTTACAAGGAGAAGATAATTTTTCCTTTAAAAGTATTAGATAATTTTTCCTTTAAAATATTAGATAATTTTTCCTTTAAAAGTATTAGTGAGTACCAGACACTTGCTCTCCTTAAAGGAAAAAAGGGGAAAAGGAAGAGCAATTCCCAAAAGAGAATGTAGTGATGGCATTCCAGCCTGATCCCAAAGCCCTGGCACAGGTACTCCAGGGATCAAAGGTGGGTTTATGGGAACCAAGTGGGCCATGGGACACTTCACACCCCCAGTGCTGAGCTGGGAGCTGCCAATGCCACGTTCCAACATCCCCCCTTGCAAAGCCATGGAAAAACCTGGAAGCTGGGAAGAGGCTGCTGGAGGGAGGAGTTGATTTTAACCTTTCCTGAATTGTGTTGGACCATATCTGATCACTCACTGCAGATCAGCAGGTTCTACACAAACCTGGCCAGTGGTTGGTGCATAAAAATCCCTCAAAAATAAAAACATGACTCACACCTGGAATATAATCCCAGGGTGGAGTGCTATGGATTCAACATCTGTCAGTGGAATAAACAAAAATCTGTGCCAGCACTTCCCAGGGACAAGTCACACTGGATGTAAATCATATTTCTCTTTAGGAACCAGAGGGGGGGAAAGTGATATGGAAAAATGTCACATCCTGGGGGGAGATTGAAGTAAAGGCACACTGAGACTAACTGGGATTAATAATATTGAGGAGTGTGATGGAAATGGAGCTGGTTAACAGGCACCTAAGGCCAGCAGGGTTTGTTCCATTTTGTTTGGGAATGCTCCCACCACACTGAACACAGGAACAGCTCCAGCCAGTGCACAAGTGCTCGACATCCAAAAGTTTGTTTGATAACCAAAAGTGTTCTGCCCAAGGAGCACAGAATCAGTGGCAGTCTCAGATCCTGCTTTGTAAGATCCCTTCCTTCTTGTGAAAACCTAGGAAACTGCAGAGTGCTCCCTAACTGCGATTAAACACCAAAATTAAATTAAAAAGTAAAAAATCAGCAGTACTGAAGCCCCAGAAACTTCCTCACCACCACCTTTAACCTTTGTTAAAGCTGCTTCACCTCCAGCACCACAGCAGCTCCTCAAGGTTGGTAATTCAGACCCCTCAGGCTCAAACCATCCTGGGATGTGCTCCTTAAAGCCCAGGAGCACCTGATCTCTCACCCAAAGCTGCCTCATCTATTATTCTAAAGCTTCTTTGAGAGCAATAACAGCATCTCTCCCACCTGCCATCACACCTCATCCATCTCTCTCTGTATTCTCTGCTTCTGACTTTGTAACTGTGGAGTTGAAAAATCCAATCTATTGAAAATTAAATTTAACCAGGCAACAACTTCATAATACCTCCTCCTATCCAGTTCCAGCCTCACCTTGCCTTTTATCCTCACATCTGGAAGCTTAAACACCAAATGAAATTGTGAGACAAGAGGATTATTTTGCACTGTGAGGTTTTACAAGTGAAGGGGGAATAAGATTCCCTCTCTTCCACACAGCAATTAATAATTCCTCCTTCCACACTATGTTATAATAATCAAAGGACATCTAGAAGAAGCTTCCTTCCCCTCCTCAATAAACAGAAAAAGCACAACTTTTGTGTTGTGGCTCTGCACTCAAAGCTTTTTACATTCTTTGTGTTACCTACACTGAGTAAGAACTTTCATGTTGCTGCTCAAGAGTTTCTCTCTTGTGGTCACTGAACCTACTCCTGCAGGTTAAGCAGAGAAAAAGGCACTGAAATATGAGCCTTGCTCAAATCTCCAAAAAAAAAAAAAAGCTAAATTTAGAACTTCAAGTTGTGAAAAGCCACCTTGAAATAACATTTTGCAAAGAGCTGAATTCCAAAGAGATGAATTTGACCCACGTGCCCCCACGAATGACAGGCTCCTGTTCCAGTACATTATACACCCATATAATGAGAGATTTGCCCAGTTCATCATTAATGGCATTTACTGCTTGAAAAATCAGCGTGGGATTGTGCCCAGACACATGATGGGGACATTCCCCACCTCATCAGTAAAGGCTGTCACCCACAGCTTTCCCTGGCTGATCCCAAATCCTCACAGGCAGAACTCGCTGCAAACAGGAATTGCACTCTCAGCACCCGAAAAGAAGAAAAATACAAAGCCTGGAATTTCTCAAGAGGGAGAAGGACCTTAGTGCTGGAGTGACAGGACGAGGAGGAGTGATTTTAAACTGCTAGAAAGCAGGTTAGATGGAATATTTGGAGAAATCCTTTCCTGTGAGGGTGGGCAGGCCCTGGCACAGGTTGCCCAGAGAAGCTGTGGCTGCCCCTGGATCCCTGCAAGTGTCCAAGGCCAGGTTGGATGGGGCTTGGAACAACCTGGGCTAGTGGAAGGTGTCCCTGCCCATGGCAGGGAGTGGCACTGGATGGGCTTTGAAGGTGCCTTCCCATCCAAACCACTCTGGGATTCTATATTTAGCTTGGAATTTTCTCCATTTTCTTTCTCTTTCCTGCAGGTGAAGATATTGCCTTATTTTTGTGCCACATCTGATGACAAGAAAATAGATGTTCTATATTCAACACACTCAGGTAAAACGGCAAAATCAACATTCAAGTGTTGAATAATTTCTAAAACTCTTCATTTAGAAACATTTCAATACTTAGTAAGTTTCTAGAACTGTGAGAAACGTTACTTTTCATTTGCTTGTGTAAAAAACAGACCCCCGTTTTTACAGATTAGAAAACTCATTTTATTTAAATCCTGCTTTTTAAGGAACAATCCAAGTTTGTTCCTCACATGAGATCTGGGGCCAGGCTTGTTCCAGCAGAGAAACTCCAGGGTCAGTCATTAGGACATCCCAGTGGTTTCTTACTGATTTTACAGACAAAACAGTTGAATTCACTGATATAAACCTTTTTTTTTCCTTAAAAAACTTGACTGGATTTTTAAACTATTATAGATATGCAAATCCTTAAGGTTTCCTCAGACATCCTGGAAAGGACATTCCACTTTCCCAACTGTCTGCCTGGACAAATCACTCAAATTGACCGTATTTCCCTTTGAAGCCAGTGGATATATTCTTCTTGAATTGTGTATGAGAATACTTTTGTTTCATGATGGATAAGGGAAAACAAGGCCATTCGATGTGGAAAGCTGTAACTTCATCTCCTTTACACACAGCACGGGAATTTCAGCGGGATTTGAAGTGGGATTTGGTGGAAAACTCCTGCTCCCTCTACTGGCTCAGCCACAGCAAAGCAGCGATGTTTTATCCCAAACCTGTCAGGGAACGGGAGCAAATGCCATAAAATCCCAGATCCCTTTTCCAGGCTGTTGCCAAAGGTGCTCTGTGCTCCTGGCACCAGCACCTCCACCCAGGAATGACCCTCTGAACCGGTCACCAGTTACAACCTGGAACTTTTGATCCCCATCCCCTGAGCCAGATGGTCCCACCAGGTTTCCTCCTGCTCTGCAGTCCAGCTGGTCCAACACAAGGGAGATGTGGACCTGTTGGAATGGGTCCAGAGGAGGCCACTGAGTTGATCACTGGACTGGAGCCAGGCTGGGAGAGCTGGGGGGGTTCATCTGGAGAAGAGAAGGATCCAGGGAGAGCTGAGAGCCCCTTCCAGGGCCTAAAGGGGCTCCAGGAGAGCTGGAGAGGGACTGGGGACAAGGGATGGAGGGACAGGACACAGGGAATGGCTTCCCACTGCCAGAGGGCAGGGATAGATGGGATATTGGGAAGGAATTTTGGGCTGGAAGGGTGGGGAGGCCCTGGCACAGGTTGCCCAGAGAAGCTGTGGCTGCCCCTGGATCCCTGGAAGTGTCCAAGGCCAGGTTGGACGGGGCTTGGAGCAACCTGGGCTGGTGGGAGGTGTCCCTGCCCATGGCAGGGGGGTTGGAATGAGACGGTCTTGAAGGTCTCTTCCAACCCAAACTACTCTGGGATTCTTTGGCTCCTGCCTTGAACCAACTATTATATCCAAGGCCCCTGAACTCCACGAGCTCTGGTCAGATCCCTCTTTCTGCCGGCACGACACACCATGGAAACCATCCCACAGGATCTCCAACAGCGAGATCCCAGTTCCTGACAGCTCAGACCTCCCCCCCCCCAGGGTTCCAGGTAAGCTGGGAGTGAGGAAAGGTGGCTGACAGGGCTGACCCTGCCCAAGGACAGAGCCCAACCTGCAAACACGACCATCCCAGAGCCCTTCCACCTCGGGAATCCATTCCCTGCTTTGCACAAGGGATGCCCAAGGAAAGGACTGGTCTAAAAGCCTTTTCCTTTTCCCTCAAGGAAAGTCTCTGGAGGTTAAAAGCTCTGAGCAGCACGAGGACAGCAGAGGAGAGATGGCTCCATAATGGAGCAGCACTGGGAGGAGCAGGAGGATGAATCAGCCCCTGCATTTAGAGGAGACTGGGGTGCAATAATCTCAGCAATCAGACCTGGAGAATCAATGAGGAAGGGAAGGTCTGAGAAGAATTAAAGCTGATACAGAAGAAGTTGAGAAAAGAATCACTGACCTAGAGATAAGTCTTGGATAAAAAACAGCGAATAGGAACACGCCTGAAAAAACCCATGTGGGTGAGAGAGGGAAGAGGATGTTTGGGGATGCAGGGATTGAAATGAAATATGGGGAAAACTGCCAAAGAAAGAACCATCTCCCAGCAGCTGGATCCTGCAGAACACTCAGGGCCTGCCTTCCTCTCGTTTTCACCCATTTGAAACAAGTAAAACAATCAGCACAGCAGAAATACACTGAATATTTTACTCTCAACCCCCCCCCAAACTTACGTGCCTAATTTTACAATCTAACCTATTTGAGCAAGTGGGACAGAGACTGAAGATCAGTTCATGCATTTTCTTTTGGAGAAAGTAAAAAATAAAAGAACATTTCAAGCTCAGTTACAGGTAACTTTAGTAAAAAGGGGGGAACTAAGTGAGAGCTGTATCTGTATTCAAGCAGTAAATATGTCTGATACTCACAGCTGCCTTTCACACATTTTTTTAAGAGAACAGAACAATCTAAGTGGGGAAAAGTGAATTAGAAGTTCCCAAAATTTAAGCCTCGTAGCAAACAGCCCAAATTACAGCATTTCAGAGACAGGAGACACTGCTCCATCATAACAATCCAACAGCACTCTGCCAATTCCTCCACAAAAACTAAAGCCAAGAAACTGGAAATACTGAGAAGGAGAACTACAAGATTACGAGTTATTCAAGAAGATTTAACTGAAAGAAAATGTAAGTTGAAATATTCCAGAGTCTAGAAATAACGCAGTAAAATGAAGTGATCTGGTGAGGTGAATTTTCTAAAAAAAAGGAGGCAAGACATACTGTAAAGCAAATATAAAAGGAGTTTTATAAATGTGCCACAGTTAGGGAAGTTAGAAGAGGAAGGTCAGAGAAAGGAGGAAGCTTAAAATATGGTTCTGAAAAGCCTTGCATATACAGATTATTTAAGAATATCCCACAGTACCACGGGATGGAATTGGGCAACACTGAGGAGGGACAGCAAATCCCTCTCTGTGCATCTGTGTTTGATGAAAGCACAGGAGATAAAGAACAAGTCAATAAATTAAACCTCAAGAGGGTGAGGAAAGCCATGGAGAGGATGTGGGAACAAAACTCCCCGAGGGGTGGCACAGGGAATAAAGTCACTTTATTCCAAGGGCTGTGGAAACACGAGAGGAGGGTGAGGACACCCATGGCTGGTCCCTCAGAGCAGGAGGGAGGTGGCCCCAGCCCACACAGGTGTTCTTGCAGCTGGTGAGGGGCTCCTGGGTGGAGATCTTGGCTCCCAGAGCTGGAGGAGCCCCTGCTCCTCACACAGGAGCACAAACCAACCCGGGCTGATAAACAGCTGAGTCACTTCATAAAAAAATTATGAACACTAAAGACTGAACAGACCAGTCAAATAAGAATTATTTATGAGCCATAAAGCAAGTCAGGTTGTATCTGTGGTGTTGTTATTAAAAAAAAAAAAAGTATTTGTGAATCAGAAGGAAATAAACACACATTAGGGTAATACAGGCTGCTAAAATTCCCTCTGAGACAGCAGTGCAGGAGAGAAGCAGAAGCTTTATTGTCCAAGCATCTTGTATTTGTCTGGGAAGAGAGTTTGGTTTATGAACAAGACACATTCTGACCAAATAAACCAGAATACAAAGAAGCAAACAATGAGCCTGTACAGACACATCTTCCCCACACGCTGCCTTCTTCAGGAGGAACACATTAAACTACAGAAATGCAAAACAAACTTTCAGGAAGGGCCAGTTCGTGCTTAACAAACTCAAGGACAAACTTCCCTGTGGTCAGAGGATTTGTCAACACACTCCAGACTTGTTTAAAAATGGATTTATGAAAAACCAGCAAACTTGGTGGAAGAAAAGGCTCTGAGTTATTATTATTATTATTATTTGGATGGAACACCTTGAACACGTGGATACATTAGTGATTCAGTGCCGTAATACTTTTAAGGTCTTTTAACACCTCACTTCTAACACCTCCTTAAATTAAGTTCCCTGACATCTCAGAGGACCCACCAGCTGGATCTCATCACTCAGCAATTTCTTTCAGAAATGAAATCGAAAAAGCAATTGTGACCCTCCAACTCTTTTGGGGCAAAAAATTATCCTCAGACTTCCAAAAGAGATCAGATAGATGAGAAAGTGCCTGCAGTTCTGGTCAAGCAGTAATGAGACCTTCACAGAAATGCCTTTTATCTTCCAAAGGCAGGAATCAAAGGAGAAGAGCATTTGACAGGGGCTCTTTCAGTCCTGGAATTAAAATATAAAGTGGCAGGTTCCAAAAGGCCCTATAAATACATTGGAAGTGAGAAGTAATTGGGTCTTCTGTGAACCAGGAAAGAAGAACAGGTTTTAAAAAACCCTGCACCAAAAATACCCTGAATGACAGGCAGGCTCCTGGCTGGGAAGCCCCAGATAAAAATTGTGCATTTTAGAGTTAAGAACAAGCAGGATATAATTCCTGACTAACTCAGAAGAGAAAAGCAGGCCCTTTGGGCTAAGGATTACATGCCTCAGATAAATTTAACATGAAAAAAAAAAAAAAAAGATGAGTACTTTAAAACCTATCTCGGCCTCTGCCAGAAATAAAAGGCACAAATTCCTGGGCTTACACCTCACAAAGTGAAGAGAAATATAAAACCAAACAAAACCTGCAGTTTTGCAGCTGAATTTCAACCAGGTTCTGAAGGGAATCTGAGCTCTTACAGTGGTATTAATTTAATGTGATAATGTAAGAAGGAAATAGTCCATCTGCTTGTAAAAGAACCAGGATAACTGTAATAGGTGGAATGATTGGATCCATTAGATGGGCTTATTTCCCTAACAGGATCCTGGAGTGAATCCATGAGTGCACTGCTGTGATGTGCACTACTGGAACTCATACCCAGAGCAAGGAATGATTAGAACAAGCAAGAAAACTGCAGATAAATATGAGACAGGTCCTTGACAAACAAATAAAACCAGAGAACCTTCCAGAATATGGATTCAGAGAACAGAACTGCCCTGGAAGAAGGGCTCAATTAAGGGTAAAGAAGCCTCAAACACACTGAGAAGCAGTAGTGAGAAGGTGTTTCTACCTGGGGTTAATGCACCTGCCTGCCCTGGCCACTGGGTTTTTGGCCACAGTCATTCCTGCTGGATCTTCAGCCAGAAGGAATAACAGGATGGAGCAAAGCACAGTCCTCTGACACCCTAAAACAAACACATCCCTCATAAATATAACTCTGGATACAAACATGAGTCAGAGAACTTGTATGTCTGCATCTCTCTAAATTAATTTACACTGGAAAAACCAAGGTGATCTGTAACTCTGCTCAGCTGTCTGGCAGCTTTGGGGAATATCCATTTATGTCAGAAGGAAATACAGCCTAATCAAAACACTATTGCAGGCATAATGTGTCCTCAAGGCATTACTGTAAACCATCCTGAGTGCCCTTGAGTCACGGGAGAATTTTTGTTAAGACAGGAGATTAAATATGTGCTCACACACATATGGACTGAGCACTATGAAACCCCAGGAGTGAAGCTCTGAAAGGACACCCAGACCCCCAGATTTAACCACAGGGCATCACACAGTCTGCTGCTGCAGTGGAAATCCAGTTATTTTAATTGGCATCACTGCATGCAACGATATGTTCAGATGTATGTAACTGTATTCTTCTTACAAAAATATTTTGTGTGTTCCTGAACCACAACACCATCGAGCACCAAAGGGGGAAAACCCACCCTGGCTGAGTCCAAATAAATGTTAACCACAGTTCTTAGAGAATCTGCTCAGCAGTTTCTGAAGGAGGAATAATAAGAAGGCATTTTACTGCTACCACTACCAGGGATCTTTTAATCAGGGAGAACGATCAAAACCACATCAGAGCCTCTCGGAATTGTTAGCTTGACTCCACTGCCCCTGTTTGGGAACTGCTACTGCAAATGAAAGACACAGCAAAGCACAGGAATTTCAAAGGCCACTGTGCTCCCTTGGATTGCCCAAGAAAAGAACACAATACCTTTAACCTGCTTCAAAGGTTTATTCCCACAGTGGAATGCAAAATGAAGGGAGTGCAGGAAACGAAGACACACACACACAGACAGAGACACCCTGGTGGGCTGTCACCCACCCACAGAACCTCAACTCAGCACATGGCAGGTGAATCTTCCTTTTCAGGCACACCTGAAACCTGCAACAGATTGATTTTTCCCAACACAGAACTCAGGACTTGGGAGTTTATTCCCAGTTCTCAGAGATGGGTTTAGCTCTGAGGCCACCGGGACAAACCAGAGCACCAAAACCACCAGAGAGGCTTCACTTCCAGCTTCCAATGAACGTTCTACATCATTGTAACGATAAATAAATTTAAAATGTCAATAAATACCTTATCTTTTTAAAGCACCTGAATGGGGGAATGTCCCAAACCCCCTCAGTGTCCCCACAGAAAGTGCCCAGACAAAATCCTACCAGTGAAGGCAACACCGGTGGAGGGACCTGAAGGTCTGCACTGACCACATGAAAATTAAGGAGTAAAAGAGAAAGAACACCCAGGTTTTAGACAGGTGCATTCACTGTGAGGGTGCCAGGCCCTGGCACAGGTTGCCCAGAGAAGCTGTGGCTGCCCCTGGATCCCTGCAAGTGTCCAAGGCCAGGTTGGATAAATTTGGAGCAACCTGGGCTGGTGGAAGGTGTCCCTGCCCATGGCAGGGGGTGGGACTGGATCATCTTTAAGCTCCCTTCCAACTCAAACCATTCTAGAATTTATTCCAGGAGGTGGGAGATTCCTCAAGGTCCTGTCAGTGACAGGGTGACAAATGCCTTTTGTATCCTATTAGCTAAGTTCTCTCCGTTTTATCTGCTTTTAAAGTATCAAATTTGTAGTTTGCCAGAACTGCAAGGCAAATAAGTAAAGCAAATTTTAGGCTTATAATGCTGAATGCAACACAGAAATGTATGTGGAGGATTTACGGATTTTTTTTCCTTACTGTGTTGCAAAGATACACAGAATTCAATATATTTATTTTTAAAAAATCGAGGCAGCAATGAATTCATCTAATGTCCTGTTATAGTTTGATGGCTTATCTGAAAAATTGTTTTCCAGTGGAGGGGTGTTTTCCATTTAGTCACTGTTAATACAACAAACCTGATCATCTCCTTTTCCTACTCCCCCTCCTGCCCTGAAGACTGTCAAACGGAATTCTCAATAAAGCAACTTATTTCAAAGGCAGAATTGTAATAAATTAAACATACAGCACAGTCATTAGGCATTAGAAGAAACCTCATCTATTAAATTCTGTCATGTTATTTTTCAATATATGAATAAGAAAAAAACCCATCTCCTCTGCTCAGAACTGACATTTTCCATTCACAAAACAACAAACATGTATTTGCAGAGCTGTGCATGTTCAAGATCCTCAATATTGCTAAGGGGGACAAGGCAAAAGGAAAAATAGGGCCTGGTAACAGACCATGTGACAGAAGAGAGGGCTTCATCCAGAAACCACAGCTTTATTTGCCTGTGTTGGTTTTCCAAAGGTATCAGAGGCCTTGTCCTTTCCTGGGCTTTAAACTGCCAGTGTGACACAAATCCCAAGAGGACGGAGCCATCTGCTCGTGGGGTTTCCCAAAACCTGCCTTTCCATGCAGGTCCCTCCTCGGATGACCCACTCCTGCAGCTGAACACCGAGGAGTTCCTAGGGAAGGAAAATCTCCTTTCCAAAGCCATGGATGACAATCACCACCTCGAGCCCGAATTCCTACAGAAGTCCTGGCAAAACAGCCTTTTTCCTGCTTTGAGACCCACACCAAACACAAAACCAGGATGAACTGCTTGAACTCCTCATGAAAATGTCTTCAGGATCCAACCAAGACACCCAGGACTCTCACCACACATTAAAAATGAGGGGGCAAATTCTGGCAGTGTGAGAAACACAGAATAAATCACTTCACCCAAAGGAAAACAGTCCATTTTTCCATTGAATTTATCACCACTGCATCTCCACATCCTCACTCATGGTTTCCCAAGGAACATCCATATGCACTATTTACACAGATGCACGAGCACAAATAAACACTGTCTCCCAAAATATTTAAAATGTGCTGCCAGATGGCTTTAAAAAAAAAAAAAAATCGAAATGAAAGATCTAATTAAAAGCTCTTACCCTGCCAACACTCCATTTTTGGAAATAACTACAAAAGTTAAATAAAAAAAAAAAAAAACAACAACGTTTTTCGAGCCTATCAATATTTTTGTCATGTTTTGCTTCACAATTACAATCTCCCCTGATCTCCATCAAGCCACATCAACCAGTGCTAATTGTAAACTCCTTTCTTGGGCTGGTGGAAAAAGGAGACTGGCAGAAATTATGACCAAATTTGGGCAATTACTCTTTTGATTCCACCTCTTCCCAGTCCTCTCTCTCCCTCCTGTTTAAAAGTTTAAAAAAATAAACAAAAAAAAAAAGAAATTGCTGCTGCCATCACCAGTTTTGCCTGTAACAAAGCAGATTTCACTGCCACAGTTATCACAGGCATTTTGAGAGGGGGAAAAAAGTTATTTTCTTATTTTCCACAACCGAAACACGAACCTTGACGTTTGTTTACTCCTTGTTTTTCCCTACATCTCATCTCCCCAGCAAAAGCAGATGATGGTTTACATACACTTTAAATAAATATACACGTATTTTCAAATATTAAAATCACAGCATTAAAATGAAGTGTAATGATGTTTTGAGACCATCAGGTGAGCCCATCAACAAGAAGAAAAGCCCAGAACACACATGGAAGGGGTGGTGGCAGAGCTGTCACTGTCCCACACTCGAGGAGGTGACTGTTACTTACCACTGGACCTGTTTTTGCGGTTTGACTTCCCTCCTGTGAGAAGCATCTTGAGACTGTTTCGAAACATGGTGATCCCGTTCCACTCGGTGTATCCCAAACACTGCAGAAAGCAGAACAACAGGTGGACAAAAATCAAAACCAGCTCCAATCTGGACAACAGGAAACAGTTATGGAGCGGTAAAAAAATTGCTAAACCTGAGAGAAAAACTTAAAATGGTGAAAAATTACTTTGTCAATACAGTCTTTAACAACAAAAATCAACATCCACATAAAGCCCACCATTCAGTTCAAAAGCTTGTTTTCAGTTCATAGAATCATAGAATCATAGAATCAGCTGGGTTGGAAGGGACCTCTGAGATCATCAAGTCCAACCCTTGACCCAACCCCGCTGTGGTTCCCAGCCCATGGCACTGATGCCACATCCAGTCTGTCCTTAAACACCTCCAGGGATGGAGAATCCACCCCTTCCCCGGGCAGCCCATTCCAATGGCTCAGCACCCTCTCTGCAAAGAAATTCTTCCTGATATCCAACCTAAACCTCCCCTGGCACAGCTGCAGACCCAGCCCTCTTGTCTTGCTGATGGTTGCCTGGGAAAAGAGACCAACCCCCCCCTGGCTCCCCCCTCCTGTCAGGGAGTTGCAGAGAGTCAGGAGGTCTCCCCTGAGCCTCCTCTTCTCCAGGCTGAGCCCCCCCAGCTCCCTCAGCCTCTCCTCACAGCACTTGTGCTCCAGTCCCTTCCCCAGCCTCGTTGCTCTCCAGGCTACTTCCAGCACCTGCCTATTTTGTCAAATAGTTTGACTGAATTATCATCACACTGAAGTGGCAAAGACTCAGCATTTTGCAAAATGCCTCCATTTCCCACCTCTGTTAAAGCCAAACCCATCAGAAGGAGTTGCTGCCCTTCCTGTTGCTCAGAAAATCAATCCTGCTGACACCAACCCCGACTCCAGCCGTGGCTGACTGTCAAATTCTTTGTGAGTTGAATAAATTGTCATGAGGAGACAAGTCACTCAAACCCGGAGTAACTGATGCAAAAAATCAAACAGAAACATTATCCCTACATTTTCCTTGCTCTGTATGTCTCAGGTAAAAAAAAAAAAAAAGGTTGTCTGAGTGCTGCTGAAGATAAAAGAGTGTCTGGGATCACCAGGCACAGTGACAGCCTGTGCTGGGGAACAGCCACTTATTAAAGCAGGTAAAGCATCAAAACACCTCCAACAAAAGCAGCTCCAAACCAGACCAAAAGGATTGTAAAGAGTCTTTGATCAGGACATACAACAAACCACAATTTTCCTTCTATTGTACACATGAGCTTCCACAGTTACAAGGTAACACATTCATCTTGTAGAAATAAATAATGACATTTTCCCCTGTAACAATATTAGGTTCCTCTTGGAGGATGCTCAGGAAATGCCATCTTGAGTTTCTTCACTTATCTGATATTTTCAAGTCTGTTAATACAATAATACCCAGTTCAAAGAGCTTTCTACGTATATTTAAAGCCACTGAAAGTCCTTTTAATATGATTTATTCACAGAGAGACACCAGCATTCCAGGGCAGCAGCCTGGAGCACACACATCCCAAACCCCAGGCAGCACAGAGGGGTGACAGCAACTCCAGCCTGTCCTGACTTCCACATGTTCCCACTCACTTATCAGATCTCACAAGCAGGTTTTAGGGTCTGTCTGTGTGCCAGAATGGATTCATGCACGGATGAATATCACACAGAAAATGCAGAACCGGAATTTCATTTGCATCTATGAATTACAACAGCATCACCTGGGCCACCAAAACACAAGGAGCTGGTGTTCAGGCTCGTTCCCAGGGCTCCTAAAGGAAGTTTAGGTCCCCTTTGAAGCATCCCAGGTGGGAGATGGAAAGAAAGGTCTTTTGGATGGGGCTCTGAGCAGCCTGCTCTAGTGGAAGGTGTCCCTGCCCGTGGCAAGGGGTGGGACAAGATGATCTTGAAGGTCCTTTCCAACCCAAACCACTTTGATTCTGTGATTTCAGTTTAGCAGCAGCTTCTGCTGTGGTTTCTCACTGCATCCCACACACAGTGGTGAGGAACTCTGAGTGTGAGCTCTCGCCAGACTCACATCCTGAGTGAGGTTTTCACATCACAGAGCAGCAGGTTCAGCCGGTGACCAGAACCAGCTGCTGGTTTCCATTTTCAGGCACAGCCACGTCCTTTTGTGGCTCTGAGCACACGTGGTCACAGCTCTCCCTCTGTTCACTAACACTGAGCCAGAAAGAACATGGAAGAATAAGCACTCGAAATTAAAAATTCTGTTGCTCCTATTAGTTCATAGAATCAGAAGGATTTAACAGTAAATGGCATTACATTATTAGGAGGAGCTGGATCAGGTTTTCACCCCCCAACAAGCTCCTCAAGGCATCTCCCAGCCCAGGTTAATTCCTGGGCCAGCAGAAGCAAAAGCTGCAGGAATGTGATGTGGATCCCTTCCCATCTCCACTGCCACGGGATAATTGTCATCAATTCGGGCAACCAAGAGCTCCTACACTTTATTGGTCATTTATCTTCTCACCTGTAGCTTGAATTAACCAAACCTAATGAAGACTTGTGTGAGCACCAGTCTCCAAACAGCATCAGCAGTTGAATAAAAAGGTACAACCCCTACGGTGCCTTTTTAGAACAAACAGCTCAAGAATCTGGTTTATGTCCACACGCTCTGCCCCGTGTTGTTTTATCCTCTAAGAAATCTGAATTTCAGTTAAATACACAATCCACAGCAGTTTCTGGAGCATGAGGAGGCAGCAGCACAGATATGATGAGGGGGAAAAGAAAAACCCCAAAGGAAAGGGAGGTAGAGGCAGACTGAGCTCTGCAACCTTACACTGAGCACTGAGCCCCAACAAATCTGGGACAGCTCATTAAATCCTCTGCAATGACTAAGGCCTATTGCTTTGTTTTCTTAATTTTAAGACAAGAGTTTGCAGACAGGCTGCAAAAACCACTTCACATTTTGGGTGGCTACACATTATTACAGCCCACAGAAGTCGGTCTGGCTTCTTTTTATAGAAAAAACACAGAATTAAAAATCACAGCAATTTTTTTTTTCACCTATATATCACCAGTAGAAAGCCAGATCCCTGTATTTTCCTCTTCTCTGATCACCTCACTAAAAATAAAATTATTTCTTTATAGAAAGCTGATTAGCAAAGCTAAGCTCTTGTTCAAAAGGGTGTTTGAAGTGCAGTGAGTCGGACAAACATCGCTGAGCCACCGCTGGCAAGTTTTGTGCACATTAATAGGAGAAGCTATTAAATGTATATCCTCAGATTAGAACTCTGGGTTTTTTCCACAAGTTTCTAACTACAAAAAGAGGAAGGGAATGCAACAAGTCATATGTGAAAAGCACATTTCTTAAGGATTTTATTTCCCCTTTAAGTTTTCAGTTCCTTTCTCGCCTCTGTAGTGAAAATACCCACAAGGGACAGGCATTGGTAGGAAATAAAGCTACTGTAAACATTTTGGTGCTCCAAACACGTTAAAAGAAACAGATTTCTTTATACATGTTCATAATTGAAATTTTAGCCAGGAGAAGGCCCAACCAGGCTGTGCTTTACAAGGATGCTCCCGAATTTCAGCAGCACAGCAGAGCTTTAACTCAGTGGGTGAAAAGGACAACTTAACAACAAAAAAAAAGCCTTTATTGCCAAGTTGGAGGTGGTTCAACAGTTCTGGCAGCTGCCTCTTCAGATATTAATTTGTGGTTGAAGAGAGAAGTCCAGGGCTGTGCACAGGAACACCTCTGTGCCAGCCCACGGGATCCCATCAGCTCCCTGGTTGGGTCAGGCAGCAGCAAATGAAGGCACAATTTGCTTCCAGGACCTTCATAATATACAGCAGAAGTTTATGAACATTATGGAGTCAAAAATTCTCAAAACGTTATATTGATAGATAAAGTAAAAGTATTAGCAAACTTCTATTAAAACACATTTTTTCCATGAGAGTCTCACTGTTCATTCCTTTATTCATCTCCTTTGTCCACTTCTTAAGATCCTGAGGCATCACATTCCCCAGTGAATTTTCCCTCAATTCCCAAAAAGAATGATGGAAAGACATTTTTTTAAAAGAATGATTCCTTATGTGTTTTTCAAAAAAAAAAACCCAAAATCAACAACAACAGAAAAAAAACCAAAAAACAAACAAAAAAAAAAATCACCAAAACAACAACAACAAAACAAAACCAAAAACAAACAAACAAAAACCACCCCAAGGTCCTTTGAGAGAAAATCCACTCAGTTATGCAAAATAACAGAAAAACTCCTTACTCATAAAACATTCCCTCTCAAAGGTTCCTGGGAGCACAAGATTCTCTCTCTTCATGAGCAAAGCTGAACCCACCACAGCAGAAATTAATAAGTGTGCATAATAAGTATCTTACATTAAGATGCCAAAAAAGGGAACCTCTCTGAGTATTAGTTTTCAGGATTTAACAACATGTAAAGCCTAAATTAACATTTTTTGTGAACAGAAAATCTAACCTTTCATAAATTAGCAAACCACTTTTAAAGAGCAATCAAGCTTCGGGAAGGAAGAGGTAACAAGGACTTTTTTTTATACAAGTGACAGATTTCTAAAGCTAATTATAACAAGATGAAAGAAATTGATAAATGAAAGGAAAACACACAGCAGAGTTTGGCTTTCAAGCATTTACTCCACATACAACTCTTACTGTACACAGAAATCTGCAGCTGCTGCCAGACTGAAACTTCCCGTGCTCCTCAAATCAATTATTCAGAGTTTAAGCTGAACTCTCATTTTAAACTGTCGTGAAATTCGAGAGGATGTTTTGAGACAGAGCCCGATGACGGGGACCAGAGAGCACTGAAAGCCACACTTGGACGCTCAGGGGAGGACTGGGGCTGTCACATGTCACCACTGAGAACCACCAGAAGCTCCTGGATCATCCATGATGATCAAATCCATTAAACTCTGCCTCCCAGAACACCCTGACTCACCCCAGGAGTGGGAATAACTGACTACAACAACACTCAAGTCAAAAGAAACACTATTTTTTTGTGAGCTTGGTCCGTGTGCACTTTAAACACACGGGAGCAAAATTCGGAGATGAAATATTTCCAGGAACTTCAGGAATGAAAACAGCATTGTTGGGACCCAGCAAGCATGCCAAGAACTTCGAGGATTACTTGGAAATAGGAAAACAACAAAGGAACTGAAAGGACTAAACCCTACCAATTAGAGGTCTTTAAGCAATTAAGAGTTTATTAAACAAAGTTCTCTAAACTAATAGGCTTTAGAACAACTGTGTGTGAACAAAAATGAATTGTTTGATGTTTGTTCCCTCCCAAAAGCCTGAAGACTAATACTGGTGATGGGGGGCTTGATGTTCATCCCCTCGGGCCCTTCCTCAAATACTTGGAGGCATCTTGACTGTCTTTCCTACAGATCCTGCACTGACCCCTGGAACTTGTGCTCTCTCCTGTCCTCCTGAGATGCCCCCACTTTCTTTGCTTCTCCAGCTGTCTTTGATGGAAATACATAAAAATACATCCATAAACCACCAAAACCAGCATCCCCACTGGAAACACATGGCCAGCAGGTCAACATGACAACATCTCACAAGGAAGCAGCTTCAACCTCTGCTTTCATTTCATCAAATAGAGCAGCTGGTAATGCCCCAGTTAAAAAGCAATCCTGAGAGCATTACATGGTAATAATCCCATGTTTGTGGAGTTCCCAACAACAGCCCCGAGGTGAATGTGGCCAAACATATTCCTTGATGAGTCTGTGGTGATGATGTTCACTTCAAGTCTGTGGGGTTCGTGTTCACAGGTAATTTTTATACAGTTAGAGCCCCAGAGGAAGGAGACAAGCACAGTGTTATTATGAAAACCCACAGAGTTGAGTCTGAGGAACAGCTCACTGTGGTGCTGTGCTTGGAAAACAGCACTTCCAGAGGGTTGAAGAGCTTGGTCAGGGAGACTGCAGCAGCCCCTGGAGCTGGGAGGCAGGAGGACAAGACCCTTCATCCCTCAGCTCTGTGCAGGCTTGAGTTCCTCATCCTCTGCTAACAGGGCATTGTTTTTCCTTTTGTCTAGAACAGTCATACTTTGAGTAAGAAGGATGGAGAACAAAAGTACAACTGCTCCAGGAGAGATGCCACTGACAGACAGCTCATGACTCACTCTGAGCTCAGAGGAACTCACCACTCTCAACAACAATCAGCAGATAACCCTGCCAACCACAGAATACCAGCTAATGCACCCTGCAACCTTAATTCTCACTCCAAGTTTGAATTTACTCTTCTGGGAAAAGGCTTTCTCCAGAAATGCTTTTCATTTAAGTGTTGGGATTTACCACCAACTTAAGATCAGAAACTCTACAGAAAGAACACAGTCACTCACGAGGAGAAAGTCAAAAGTCAGAACCAGTTCTCTCTTCAACATGAAAATGTGGTGACCTTGAAATTAAGGAAATTTAATTTTGAACAGGGCTTTGTCATTTTGCATAACCTGGTTTCTAATTCTGGATTAATGATACAGACAATTCCCAAGGGACTCTTCTAGTCTCCATATACAATGTCAATTATAGAGCCTTGGAGAGCAATGATAACCACAGGGAAGTTAGGAATGCCATCACCTCACTTCCAGCAGCTCCTCTGCAGGGCTTTTAGTGCCCTCTGTGCTGCCCAGAACAGCTAAAATCATATTTTAAACATTATTAGTAGCTGCCTCCATCAACAACCACGTGAACGGGGACTTAAGCCTGAAATAAAACGTGGCACAATCCTGCACAAGTTGACTCGAATTAAACTGCCTTGGAAGGAATTTTAAGGCACTTCCTACAGCTGGAATCAACAACCCTCCCTCTGCCAGGACCAACAGTGCTGATTCTGCCCCAAAGCACCACAGGACTGAAGAGATTCTTGCATTTCAACTTTTGGCAAAGACACGGAGCAGCCAAAAACCCATCAGTCAAAACCACACCAGCTCCAAAGTGCACGCTCTGTTCGAGGCTCCCTTCAGTCTGAAGTTACTTCTGAAGACACACTGGTGTGACAGAAAAATGAAAACGAAAAACTAGGCAATGTATAAAGTGTGGGGAAATGCTACAGCACTTCACTGCTCAGGCACTAAAGGAAATGGGAATTATTTGCTTAATTTTTAAGTAATCAAAAATACATCTTAGATACAGACCTAATTAAGGAGCTGCTGTAAGCCTGTTCTGCAAACCTTCCCAAGTCTCAAGAATATTTAATACAGAAGTCAAGTTCAATCCATTGGCAAGCACTGGAGATTTTGTCAGAACACAGAGTATTTTGGATTTTACAGAAAAAAAGCCTTGAAACAATTAAGATACCAAAGTACATTTCTACAGAATGCAGTGTCCCTATTATACACTTTGTTTACAAAAAAGTATCAATATTTTAGTTAGAATGAACTCAATAACATAAAATCCTCCGTATAATTTTATTACATCTGTTTTCCTGTCCATCACCTCCAGTAGGGAAAGACAGGGAATGACCAAACACTAATACATGGAAACTCCTACATCTTTTTCTCTAAATACAGAAACAATCAGGATAAAAATCAGTAATACTGATATAGGAAGACAATGCCCCTCCTGCTCCATGTTCCAATTCCAGGTGATCACAGATCAGCAAAGAAACAACTGAAGACAACTGCAATTGTATTTAAACAATTCAGTAACTCCTGCAAAGAGAAGTGGGACTGTAAGAAGGAAAAATTCTCCTACCTTGATATCTTTAGACGAGTTAAACCTCTAGTAAAAAGTGTCCTCCTCCATCCACTGCAAGTCCTGAAAGACATAAAAAAACCACAAGAGAATTTAGCAGCATCTTCTCAGCACCCTCTGTGCCCCACATGCACTGAGCTACAACCATCCCATGCCAGGAATAAACCCACGGATTTCCCAGAGTGTTACTGTGGAAGCACCAGGCAGCCCCTGCTCTTTAGCCTAACAATTAAAAAGTGAATGCTCCTGCTCTTAAATCTGTGAATCAATACTAATTTCAGTCCCTTGCCTCTTCCCTCTCATCGCTTTTCAACCGGGAGGAGAAGAAAAGCAGAGACATTTCCCTCGGACACACATCATATAATGCACTATTTAACAAGGAGTATGTGAATTCCAAATATTTCCCTTCATCCCAGCAAGTTCTCCTGCTAAAACCCTGCAACCTCCCCACTGGGTTTTTTTTTTAAACTCAACCCTTACATAAACACAACTCCCAAGAGGGATCCAGCACTAAATCAAGGGTTCAGTCCTTGGCCCTTTGCTCTGTCATCACATACTCAGAACAAGCTCATCAACAAAAAGCCACGAGAAATGTATCTTGTAACTTATTGAAAAAGACCAGAGCAGCTTTTTTATTCCCAGCCTGTGTTTTATTTGTGCTGACGATATTGTGTTACAGCCTCCACCAATCCATTGTTTCAGAAATCTCATTTGAGAACCAGCAAACAGAAGGAAATACAGACACGTCTCATTTGTCATCAAACAAACAAACACCAAAAAAATCCCAGTAAAAATTGAGGCCACCTTAAGTTTAAAGCAAAGCAGAATAATTGCTCAGCCACTTCAGGGAGGTTTCTTTATGCTACTGCAAGAGGATGCTGAGAAGTAAATGACAGCTTTATTTGGGATTCACAACCGTAACAGCAACTTCTCCAATGGTCTTATATGAATAATTCTGTATATAAAGCTGTAAGACATTCCATAAATTCATGCAGTGATCCTATCTCACTTCTCAGGGCTGCCAGTTGCCTCCCTGCCTTCCACTCTTCCCTTCTGTGGAAAAAGAACTGAGGAGCCAGCGAGCAGCACAGCCATGCCCTGGGAGAGGGCTGGAAACACAGCTCATCCCACAGCCTGAGCAGGGATCCCTGGGACAGGAGGAATGTTCCTTCCTCAAATTCCCAGGTCCTGCAAAGCCCTGGGTGTGCCCCAAATCACCAGACTGCCCCCAAATCCGCCTCTGGTAGGAACTGAACTGCTAAAGAGACCCAGCTCCAAATTCCTGACTGAGTGTCCAACCCCGGAGAGCACGAGAGCACAGGGTGGAACTTGTTTTAACTGAGCCCCCACGGAGGATAAACCCAAACACATTCAGATTAAAGAGCATTTTTATTAGATATTTTGTCACACAAAGTCCCTGGAGGGGAACTTTTCACAAGGGCCTGGAGGGACAGCACAGGGGGAATGGCTTTAAGTTGAAGGAGGGCAGGGTTAGATGGGATATTGGGAAGAAATTATTCCCTGGGAGGGTGGAGAGGCCCTGGAACAGATTTCTCAGAGAAGCTGTGGCTGCCCCTGGATCCCTGGAAGTGTCCAAGGCCAGGTTGGATGGGGCTTGGAGCAACCTGGGCTAGTGGAAGGGGGTGGGACTGGATGGTCTTGAAGGCCCCTTCCCATCCAAACCATTCTAGGATTCTATGATTCTAAAAAAAAAAAATAAAGTATTTCTTAGATCCTAAACAGACAAAAGCCAAAAAGGATCTTATAACACTCAGCTTTCTCCACAATTCTTTTAACTGGTCACAAATCAGGTACCTGCAAACACCTCAGGCAGGTGAGTGAGTGAAGAGAAATTCTTTCTTTCAAAAGCAGCAAGGTTACAATTTTTTGGAAAACTGAAAACATTCACCTAATAACTCAAAATAACTGCTTATAAATGTTTCAGCCCGCTGCCATCTATCTCCTTACTCCAGCTCTTAATGGGATCCCCTGTAAAACAAAGAGCAGCACTGGCCTGAGCTGGGGGAGCTCTGAGCTCCCCATCTGCATTCCCAGAGTGGAGCTGATGAATCTGCACCAAGCTTTTCAACAGCAGAGCTTTCATCTGCTCCCAGGATTCCATTAGAAATCTTTATGTGAATGCAGCAGATATTAGTGGGTTGTCAATAAAAGCTGAATGTCATTAAAGTGCTTTTATTCTTTAAATGCCTTTAACCCTCTAATTATATTTGGAAATCCCGCTATTGAACTGTATGAAAGTTATAAATCCTGACGTGTTGTATCACAACAAATACATTTAGACTAATACACAAACAGTTTTGGGGGCAGGGGAGAATCAATTTTAGAATTATTCCCTCTTGATTAAACACATAAATCTCAACTGGTGTGTTTCAAGCACGAGCAACACTCAGTCAGGGTTTCTGCAGATATTCCAAGTTTGGGGGGTAAAAACCTCTGGCCCGTGGTGTGGCTGCAAATCATAACATACAGCTTTCAAAAAACTAAAATTAGCTCTTTTTATTATATCAGAATTATTTTTCCAAGTTCTCTTGGACTTGGCAGGGAGAAGGGAACAGTCCTTGAGCATCTCAGCTCTCACCTCCCAGCCCAGGAAGGGACTTTGCTCTGCTGGTTTCCTCCCCACTCAAGGTGGGAGTCGGGTTAACATGGGCACAAACAGTCCCTGTCCTGCCAACTGCACAATTTCCTGGGGCTCCAGACTCCTTCTGCCTCTGCCCACCAGTGAAGAAGGCAACTGCTGCCAACTGGGACTTCTGCCCATAAAATCCAACTGGGAACTGCCAGCCAACAACTTCCAGTTGCCATCCAGGTTGGCAAATGTCAAACGTGACCGAGGAACAGGAACGTTCCCAACTTCCACAATAATAAAAAAAAAAACAATCTAAGGATTGCTTTTAACACCAGAATCAGGTAACTTATGTCAGGGACAGCACAACCAGGAACAAAACCCACTGAGAATGTCAGAATGTGATACAGGAGAGCAGGAAAACACTTCACCCCCAGATCCCTTTGCTGACTTTGCATCCAGCTGATTTCTTTCCTTTGGAACAATCCTCAGCCCAGAGAAATATCAATTCAACTGCACAGTTCCTCTACCATGTTTACCTTCCCATTGCATCTACCACTTTATTCAACTTCACCCACTGTAACAGAAATCACCCACTTGAAAAAGTTTTTGGATAACTCTCTGCATTTGGGACCTTTTCCCCTCCTCACACCAGTTGTGAGTGAAGCCCTCGTGCCCAGAGCTGCTCAAGGAAGGGGTTGGGAAGGAACAGCCTTGAGAGAATCTCATTTGAGAACCAGCAAACAGAAGGAAATACAGGCACGTCTCATTTGTCATCAAACAAACAAACACCAAAAAAATCCCAGAAAAAATTGAGGCCACCTTAAGTTTAAAGCAAAGCAGAATAATTGCTCAGCCACTTCAGGGAGATTTTTTATGCTACTGCAAGAGGATGCTGAGAAGTAAATGACAGCTTTATTTGGGATTCACAACCGTAACAGCAACTTCTCCAATGGTCTTATATGAATAATTCTGTATATAAAGCTGTAAGACATTCCATATATTCATGCAGTGATCCTATCTCACTTCTCAGGGCTGCCAGTTAATAAGAGAACAAAGAAATGCTATCAAAAAGCACAAGTTAGGAATAATGACACCAAGTCAAGTGAGCAAACACTCAAGAAATACAAGAATGAAGGTTTAGCATGTTCAGGAGAGGAGGGAGTCAAGCAGCTCAGACACAAAGCAGGTACCTGCAGGCCTGAGGTCTCAAATAATTTCTTGCTTATACACCTGTGGAGGCAATAACTACAGAGTTCTTCTGCAGAAGAACGTGTTAAAAGTAACCAAAAAGTGTAAAACAGCAAAAAGACACACATTGACCATCCCTGTGACATCACATTTGCCTTCAACTACTTCTTAAGAAGAGCTTTTCCTATATTCTGTTAAATATATGAGGATATGGTTTGCAAGTTAAACTCAATTTTTAAATATCCCAGTGCATGAGGGCACCAAAAAGGCATAAAATCGAAGCCAGCTCCTCCAAAAGGAGGGCTCCTAATTAATACAGAAATAATTGCAACAGGTAAGAATGGTCCATGAAAAAAAATCCCTGTATTGTCAACACTTTCAGGTGTCAAAATTCAGCACCTTCCTGTCACTCTAACCCAGAAGACAACCGCCTACAAAACCAATTAATGCTTTCAGGTACAGCAGCACATGTTCCAGCTGCAGTATTTTCCTGTCAAGCTAAAATCCATGACAGAAAAAAAAAGAAAAAAAAGACTTGAAGCTTTAAGAGTTGAGAAACAAAACCAGGAAAGCTTCCACCCAGAGCAACCTGACTGGAGCTGGAAAGAGGGATGGTCTGAAATGAAACCAGAGCATTTGATTTCCCAGGAATGAGTCTGTTGAGATCTCTCAAGCTGAACCATCCCATATTTGAAAATAGTGAATCACTCATCCTATATTTGAAAATAGTGAACATCAGGATTGAGAAGCTCCCAAGAGGCTGAAAAAAACCCCAGTTTTCTATTTACTGTAAACAAAGGAACCTTTTCTCCCCATAACTGAAGCAAACAGGTAAAAGTTCACAGCAATTTTGCAGAGCTAATTGAGTCTGAAGCCTCTGAACCAAGCGTAGCACAGGTCACATGTGCCCTGATCTCAACAGTTTAATTATATTTTCCCAGAGAAATTAACAACTTACTCATAACTTTTATCAACAGAACATTAATACACAGACATTAAACACAATGACCATCTGTCTTTGAAAACCAAAACTACCCCAATGATCAGAACATGCTGCTCAACCAGTCCTGCTGGAAAGCAAAGGCTCTGAAATGGTCTCATGAATAGGGATTTCCATCTTTAAATGAGGTTATTTTTCTAGTTTTGGCTGTCAGATGCACCAGCTGGTATTCATCTGATAAATTGAGTAAGCTTGGATGGTATTCTAAAATCAAATCACATCACAGTTTAAATTCTTTGCACATACATATATGTTGGAAACAAAATACATACTGACAAAAATAGTCTTTATTCCAGTTCTAACTCACATAAATTCATTTTTTAAGCAAAACATGTGGTTTAATGATGCTTGTCATATAACAAATCAAAGATCAAGAAAATGGCAATATTCTTTAAATTACAGTCACGTAAATAGGACTGACCTAATTTGACTGAGGACTAATCTGGAAAACAAGTCTCATGTTTCCATCTTGATAAAGAGTTTGTCTTCTTAACCTCATATTCTCTAATTAAAAGTAAGATTTGAATCATATGTTACCATACATAATGACTGTACTTACACAGTTCATTACACAGGAACACACACCATTGATAAATCAAGAATTCCACAAATAAAACCACCCAACACAGCACTCTGGTCCAGAATTAGATAGGTCTTGGCTGATTTTCAACAGTATTAAGCAAGAATCCACTCTACCATATTCTAAGTTGGCAACAGTTTCTTCATGATCATCACTCTAAATAACTATGGGAAAGCATCCAGACATCAATGGGATTATGGAAAAAAAATAAAAAATCAGAAAATTGGCCACGCTTTAAATCAAGAGTTTTTTGCTTACCCCATGTGCCTAAAAAAAAAAAAAAAAAAAAGGAAAGAAAAAAGAAGAAAAGGAACTGCCCTGTGTGTTAAATCCAGATGACATTCCCATTCTGCTCTTACCAACTCAGACTCCTGGTTTTAGAGGAAAATTACAAGGAGCTCCCACTATTATTTTCCCCTCAACGAACAGTTCCAAGCCATTAATGGATGATGCCATTTTTCAGCATCTTAATGATGTTTATCAAAATAAATAAACTCATTTATTTACCGCCTTTCCCCGGTGATCTGTCGCTGGTTTGTTGTTGAGGTGCCTGGTGCTCCCCAACCCTCACCTCTCTTGTGCCTCCAGACTGTTAATTACCATCCCATGTTTAATAACTCTGAACTCCATCCCGTGTTTAATAACTGAGCACAACCTGTCTGTTCACCCCCTCTGTTCTATCTCAGATCAGTCCTTATTTATTAACCAGCTGAACTCCCAAACATGCCCATGTGACCAGAAAATGATGGGTTCTGGGAAGAATGCACCAAGAAAAAGATTGTCCTTCCAGAGTAATTCAGGGTTAGGAGACTTATTGGAATTATCTGACTTTTCACAGACGTCAATACCTGGAAGAGGAGTCTTCATGGCCCACACGTGCCACAGACACTGAAAGGGCATCAAACACAGCAGCCCTTTGGAACATCCCAAGCCTATTCCCACCTTCCCAACGCTGCTGCAAGTTTTTGCCAGGGATTTCAGCAAGAACTGAACAGAATAACACTGCTCAAACATCTGCAACCCAAGCTGCTCTACTGGAAGGTGTTCCTGCCCACGGGAGGGGTTGGAAGTAAATGATCTTCCAGGTTCCTTCCAACCCAAGCCATCCTGGGCTTCTGACAAATTGAAGGATGAAATTTCTAAGATTCAGGAGTGTCATTTGCATCGTGGCTTTGTCCCAAGGGTTCACATTTCCATCCCTGTGTCCACACCCCACCATCGCTGCTGTGTTGAACAGGTAAGGAAGGAGGTTGGGAACAGGCAGGGCCTGGTTGGAGATGGCTCCAGAATGGACTGGTAAAGATTCCCTCATCCCTCTGCTCTATTTTTGGGTTTGATCTGCTTTTTAGTTTATTTTTTTTTAATTCCTGCTAGAACTGGGCTCGATTTTCCCAAGTTTGTCTCATTTAACTTTTGTCTGGAAGGACACGTGCACAGGGAACTTGCTCCCAACCCCAGGAAGCACCTCAGTAGCTGCCACTGTGCTGCTCCTTTAGCTCAGAAGCCTCTGAGGATGTAAAATAACCCCTGAGGATATAAAATAAACCCCGAGGATATAAAATACCCACTCCAAAACTCCTTAACCAGCTCCTACTGAACAAACCCAATTTCAAAGAACGTCAAAACCTTTTCTCTGCTCCTTCAGAAACTGCAGCAAGTGTTGAAACACAACCCTTCTTCCCAGCCTGCTTTCCCCTTTGTAAATACACCACGTGGAAGTATGTGAAGATGAAAACAATTACCAGGAGAGAAAAGCAAGTGCAGATGGAGAAAAAAAACTGGAAAAATGAAACGGGATGGGAGGGGGAAGAAAGGAATCTTTAAAGGAGAGAGAGGGGTTTTTTAACAGAAATATTACAAGTAGCTTGAATGGTTTATTTGAATTCCTTTGGTTTTATATTGCCAGAGGACAGAATGATCCGCAGTTGAAGGAAACAAAAGTAACATCCTACTGATGGGTTTCTCAGGGACAAGCACGTGTCCCTACACAAAGTCAATCAAACATATTGTGGAGTCACAGTTCCTTCTCAAACGTTTCTTGTGCTCAGCAAAATCAATAATATGAAGGTTTTAACATCCACAAACAACCTGGGCTTTGAGTTGAAACAGAGGGAAGACAGAAAGAAAAAACAAGGGATTTTTCATCTGTGAATCCACACTCAGAATAAAAAGAACAAGAGTTTTTTGTGTTGTTAACAGTGTGCTAACATTACAGACCAGATCTCAGAGTGAAACACAGCAAAGAAAGGGGGATTTAAGTGAGACTTTGTTTCATTTGACTGTCATTTATTTGATAGTTGGCAAACTATTCCTTGCAGGAAAACTGGGACTTGGCAGAAGTGGATATTCCGCTTCAAGTCACTTCTTCAAACCCTCCAACAAGGGAACACACAAAGGAATAAGTACTTGAAGGAAAGGGCTTATTTATACACCTTTTATCTTTTATGATGTATGTAAGTGATATTTAATATAGGCCTGACTACTTCAGACAATGTGTTTAAATTACAAGTTATAAATGAAGCCATTGTACGAGCAGCGAAATTACAGCACATCACAGGCTTCAAAAGAATCCAGTGTTGGACACTCGAGCTCCATTCCACCCTGTCCTCCTCAGCCAACAACAGGCAGGGGGGGTTTCATCCTGCACTGGGCAGGAAAAATGGAGATATGAAGAGTTACAGTGCTGGTAAGAAGAAGAAGAAGTGTGGTTGCTTTGTGCAGTGAGAGCTGAAAGCTCAGTGAGATTCTTTTAGCTGGAAAAACGAGCTAATCTTTAAGCAAACTGTTATGGGGCCATAAAGGACTCGAGCCACGAGGAGATAAAACAGTAACAGGCAGGAAATATTCACAGGGAGAGGAGCAAAGTGAGCTGGGCACTTCCCAAAGCCCAGGCTGAGTTACTCTCAGTGTGACTCCTGCAAACTGCATCAACACGGCTCAAGGAGCTGGCTGAATACCAAGCAGCCTCTTCACTTATCCCAAGTATAAACCAGCACACGTTGGCCTCAGGAGCATTGCCTGTGGCTCAGGTGTGCTCCAGTCCCCCCAGCAGCTGGGACAGCAGCATTTGAGAAACCTGCCCTGCAACTTGCTGTGCTCTTGTCTCCCACATCCCTCCTGCCTCCTCCTCTGCGTGGTCCCTGCACTGTTTCACACCAGTGAAGGTGGGTGCTGGTGATGCTGCAGTTCTGCTGCTTTTCTGAGTCACTCCAGCCCCAGAATGCTTGGGGACAGTGCTATCCTTCATTTTGGGACAGGAAGCGCTCTGTCCATGACTCATGGGCAGAGACAAGGGAGTATCACAAAGCGTGTATCAAAATTAAAGATAACACAGCAGACTGATACTGCAGCCTTGGTTTGGTTTTGAGACAAAGCCTTCACACCCTCCCCCGTTTAACTTTAATAAAACTCTGGCAGTGAAGGGTGAGATTTCTTCACTAAGTTGCATAACTACAAAAACAATCAGATTTTTTAACTACTACCCATAGTCTGTCATATGGAGGAAATCTAAATGCCTCCTAGGAGGAAATCTAAATGCATATTATGTATAATCAACAATAATTCATGTCCTCATTCACTGAGGCAAATCCCAAATCCTATCCACTTCTTGGCATTGAAGAGGGTGCACAACCAAGGAAAAAAATAAAACAAGGAACAGCAAAAAAACCTGGTTTGTTCTTCTTCTGAAGCCTGGAGTATCTGAATACTTGAACTGAGAGGACCAGTCAAGGAATAACCCACACCCACTCACACCTTTTCTCTCTGAAGCCAGCAGGTAGATTTGCTGGTGAGAGCAAGGAGACCTAAATCTTACCCTCACTTACATCTTCCTTCTCCTGTGGCAGCATCACTAACTCTTAGATTACTCCAACATTACTCTTATTCATGCCCTGGAAGGAGGATCAGCACAGAGGTGTTACCAAGACTGCAAAGATTCTCTTTGTGGAGCAGAATTCCACATTCCACAGCATCCTACATCTACACACACATCTCTAATACACACACCCCACTTCCACCCAAATTCTTATTCCAGAGCAGGAAGAATTCAGGGCTTTGGTTAAAGTCCCACTTTGGTCTTAGCCCTAAACAGCAGCACAGTCTCACCCCTGGCTCCAGCTCACAAAGCCAAAATCTCTGATTCACCTTTATTACGCTCTGGAACAATGTCTGTTAAGAAACAATGGTCTCAAAATTTCCTCAGGCGAATTCTGCAGGAAAACATTTCTGACATCAAGATGTGTTACAGCAAATACAGCAATTGCTGGGGCTCTATCACCATCCATATCAGGAAGGCTTTTTTTCTTTAACAAGAACGAGTCTGAAACATGAAAAATGGTTTAATGTTCGCAGTGTTGTAGCTAGACTGGATTATCTTAAATCTAAATCGAGTATGGATATCACATTTTCCAAAGTTTACTGCTTTTAAAGCAAAATAATGCAAACAATACTGCAGAAAGCACTTCAGAACAGTCTCAACACAAGTCCAAAAAAAGGCATATTTCCTCAGCTACCACAGAGAGCTTTTATGTTGTATAAACACACACAGGGAAGGAGGAGGAAGGACTCTGTTGTTGGCTTTTGGGCCCTGGCTATTAAAGCAATATTCCCAATCCCCAGTGCCCAGCTGTGTGATGTGTTCATTTAACACGTTAACCTTTCGAGATCACAAGACCCAAGAACAAATCCCTCCTCAACCCACGAGTGAAGCAGCTCCCCAGCTCAGGGGCACCTCCCAGGAATGGAGCCAAGGCAAGAACAGGAGACAGATACTAAAAAAAAAAAACAAGAAAAGTGGCACAACCTTACTTTCAGCAGTGATTTAAAGGGTGCATTGCATCAGTCTGAGAGATACACGTGGTGTGTGCCTACATTTCACCTCAAATTTGCACTTTGTTTACTCTGGTTTTAAAACACATCTCCATAATTCCTCTCTACTCCGTCACTCCTCTTCCACCTAAGTCATTCCACACCTCTGATCAACCTTCTCCTGCTCTAAGTATTCTCCAGCTCTGAAATTCCTTCTGGAAAACGAGCCAACCAACCCTCACAGCCTTCAGGACGTGGCCATTCCCCAAATCTCCACGATGCTTTGAGTTATTCACTACTTCTTGCCTATTAATCCCCAACATTTCTCCTTTGCTTTGTTTAGATTTTAAAGCTGCCAAGCTCTGAGCTGATGTTTCCATGGCTCTACGAGTCATAATCCCAAGATTCTCCACTGAGCAGTAACAGTCAGTTTAAAACCATAATTTTCTATAACTTGCATGTGTTTTTCCAGCACATGCAGCACTTGCATTTATCTAGGTTGCATTTCATTCACTGTTATTAATCAGTAATTAAAGACTTAAGGCCCTTCTGCAACTCTTCAGCCATCCCTTGGTTTTACTGCACTAAGTCTGCATCACCTCCAGCCTTCTTCATGTTTGAGCCCATTAATTAGCAGGATCCTACAGGGCCTGGTGCCAAATTCTCCAGGTGACATCCCTCTGCCGTGACAGCTGAGCATTTATTTCTCTCCTCATTTCCATCTTAGCCCATCCCTCGTTGTGACAAGACTCTCTCATGCTGTGCCCACTCAGTTTTCTAAAATGTCTTTGGGTGAAAAACTTTGGATGAAACCGTCGGGAATCCAAGTGGATTATGTCAGCTGGGTCCTCTCCTCCAGGATTTGCTGGCCCCTCCAAAACTTCACGTGGCTCAGAAAGCAGGAATTCCCTCTACAAACCCCACCCTTCCTGGATTTATCCATCTGAGCAGCACAAAGGGCGACTTCACCCAGGTACAGAGGTACCACCACATGACTCCATCCTCCTGAACCCACGAGCCACACTGAACAGATTCCATGTGCTGGGATAATTTTCCATTTCCCCAGAAGGAACTGATGCATTTCTTTAAGAAGAAATAAAGAGCCAAAACACCTGTTCTCCACCCAAAACCCTGCCCACAGAACCCGCTGTCCCAACGGCCGCGCTGCAGAATTCAACCAACTTCCCATTTTCAAGTCAAGATAAAGCTGTGGAGTGTTAGGACTTCAGCTAATTAAAACTGATATTTCAGCCCCCTGTTACCATTTTGATAACGTAGGTCTTCATTTAAAAATTAAAAAAAAAAAACAATTAAGTTTAAAAGCTGCCTCCGTCAGGGGACATTCAGATACTCACACTGAGTTCTTTCACTGATCCTCAGCAACAACATCATTCTCCCCTGGTAAAAGCACTGTATTCTCTGCTTTACTCCTAAAGCAAGCAAGATACTCCTCACTTACACAGTGTGTAGCCTTGGTGGTGCCTGCCATGCCTCAAACACCACCTGGAATGGGAACATCACAAAGCAACCCTTGAGGGACAACACAGTGCCCTGGGCACTGCCAGAGCTCCCTGGAGATGAGATTCCCACTGGCACTGGTGGGTTGTGAGCAATTTGATGTTTTTTCAAAGAAAACCAACCAAAAGGTAACTCTCTCCCACCACGTTTCACTTAAAACACAAATTTTTCTAAATCAATTAAGCATTGAAAGTTCCACAAAACAACAGAAAAGGCATAAAAGCATCTCCCAGGAAAATTTCTTGCTCTGGTTTATTTGTAAGTCAAGTCATTTTACATTAACCAAACCACTGAGCCACCACAATGCCCCTTCATAGCAACTGATACAGATCTCATCAAAAATTCCTTTCAGGTGAAACCATTAAAACAATAAGGAAAAGCACAGGAAAACTGCCAACTGAAAATCATTTCTCTCTTTTCTACAGGGCCCGGGCAGTTAAGATTATAACAGATGAGGGTTGCAGAAAGAAAAGCCCTCCCTGTCCCGGTGAGCTCACCCTGCAGGGCTGATAGCCTGTGTTTGCCTTTGCTTTTCCGGGTATAGGAAGTTCATTTCCTCCCCTGCTCTCCCAGCCCCTCTCAGGAGAGATCCACACAGCAACAATGAGCAGGGAAAAAAAAGGGAAAAATAAGAAAGTCCCAACTGAGTCAACACTGAACCTAAAATTACACCTTCAGTGTCAAGCTGAGGTCCCTCCTGTTAAGAGGTTACTCTGCTCATGAGTGACTTTATGTGCAATAATTACTTTTAATACACTAATATACACTGGCACAAATAGTGAGGGTTCACTGTAGCCCCTGTGCTACTCAAGGAACGTGGGGATCATTCCACTTGTAGCAGAATAAAGAGGCTTTCTGGAGCTCACTCCATATTTAAAGGGGAAAGATGAAACATTTCCACAGGCTAAAATACTGCTAAAGCACAGGTCAAGGGATATTCCTAAATACCATTCCACCACAGCAATCCTCAGCAAAGAAAAATGCACAAGATAAATAGATATTGAGCAACAAACCAGGTAACAAGTAATTTTTAAAAAGTTTAAAAACTAGAATTTAAAGTAGTAACTGATCAGTCAATCTATCCCTATATGTGTAACTACTGGCTGATTAAAAACAACATCAAAAATTCACAATTGGTAGCTGGCATTTGATTTTTAAATTATGGCACTTACCTACAAAAAAAAAAGTTTTAAGTTTCACTTACTTTTAGAATCATAAAACTCTAGACTGGCTTGGGTTGGAAGGGACTTTAAAGCTCATCTCAATCCAACCTCCTGCCATGGGCAGGTTCACCTTCCACCAGCCCAGGTTGCTCCAAGCCCTGTCCAACCTGGCCTTGGACACTTCCAGGGATGGGGATTTTGGAACAACATTTCAGCATTTGGGTTTTCCTCTCTGCCATTCAATGGTCATGGGAAACTCAGATTAACTTTTTTATCTAAAGAAAAAAACACAAATAAGACAGGAGGGCAATTTAAACAACCTTCCTCAACCACAGCTCCTGCTTCATTCCAGTCATTACTCCTCTTCCCGTTTTTAGTTGCCCTTCCTCTCCAAATCTCTGCTTTGATGCTCCACCACAGGTATTCCAGTTCCCTTTGCAGCCCAGGACTACTCAAACCATCATATAGGCTGAATGCTTATAACAAGTTTTAGAGCTTTACAGAGAAAAATTCTTCCTCAGGAATCCCACAGCAAGGACAAGGTAATATTGAACAGGACAGGCAGGAAATCACAGCCACACCCAAATAAAACCAGTGCAAATGGTGCACATAATGATGTCAGACCCCCCCAGTGTGGGCTTCTGGGCCTGTTCAAACGACAGAGAAACACCAGAAAGACCTCAGCCCTACCCATCTCACATTTTTGGGGCCCTCCTCTGACTCTGCCATCTCCCACTGGCTGTCCCAGGACACAAACCCTGCCCAAGCTAAAGTTGCTTCTGAATGGCTGCAAATCTTGGGAAAACCTCTCCCAACTCTCCTTCCCAAAGTGAATTTCTTCCTCTACCCTATGTCAAGTCATGTTGAAAATCACACAGTGAGACATTTGTGGGATTTGCAAAGATTAATTCTTCTATTACTCACTGATTAATTAAAATCTGATCGAGACTTTGAACAGTAGTTTGCACTTGAATTTAAAACCGAGAACAATTGGGTGGGTTTTAATGTGTTAATTTGCATGGGCTGGGCAAAGAAAACTATTCTGGAGCAAAAACTGCTGCTTGTTATTACAGCCATGCTTTTGCCTTCTCAGGCAATAATTGTTTGCCATCTCACCAGTGCTTGAGCTGAAGGGAAGGGAAGGGATGGAGATGTTTGCTCTGAAACAGCCCCAGTCTGTTCATCTCTTATGTTGCTTTTCCTCCAGTTGCCTTACTTTGAATATGTCCAAGGATATATTCTCTAATCCAGATTGCAGTTATATGGTATGTTTTCTGTGCTGCCTCTCAATGGTGATTTCCTTATTGAGAGATCCAAAACATTGAAGATTAACATGGAAATGAGATGCTCCCTGAGACCTGGATAAAACAACATCCCAGCACCATTCCAGCCTCTTCCACGACCCCCCTCCAAACCCCTCCCCACAGACATAATCTGGGTGGGAAAAGCACCATTTAAAACAGCTCTAAAAGGCTCCAGTGGGACACACTGGGAGCTTTAAACCACAATTTCTTTCATGTGAGAGCATCTTTCCTCCAGACTCCACCAGCCTGTTCAGTTCAGAGCAGTCACTGCTGGAATGCAACACATTCCTCACACTTTCTGTTTTTAAAGGTGCCACTTTCCCTTCACACACAACTGAACTGTTGGAATCTGCAGGAAACCATCTCCATCCATCTGCAGCTGCACTTTGTCACCACTCCAGGACAGCAATCCTACCCCAAACATGTTTTTAATGGGGAATATCATCTTTAGAAGAGTAATACAAGATGTTTGATGTTCCAGTCATGCCTAAGGTAAGCTGGGAAAGGGTCCAGCTCCTTGTACACTGATCCAGGAGTTGGATTCCACTGGATTCCTTGGAGTTGGATTCCACTGGATTCCTTGGAACAGCACAGGGATGGAGACAGAGGAACTGCTACAGAGGATTGGAATATTATCTCTGCCTAAGTGATTCTTAATAAAAAATTATTTATTATTAAGATAATAAAATATTAATGCAATAAAAATATTTATTCTTATAAAAGAAGTGATTCTTCTATACAGCAGCTCTACCACAGCACCAACACCTACAGAAAACCAAACCTTTTAATTTCTCCTCCTGTCAAATTTGTGCAGACCTGGTTCACAGGATACCACTATGAACTATACCCAGAATTACACTTTCCCTGCATAGGTTTGAATAATGCATCAATATGCAAAAATATAATCCAGATTCAGTGTTAATTCTGGGTCACTTGACAGTACAGAATTAGATCCCTAACTTGAAATCCTCCCAGAAAGTTATTACTGTGACAAAATTAATATTATATGACTCTATTGCAACAATTAATAAATAAGATCTGTCAGCAGGTTCAGGAAAAAAAATCCTTCATGGGCTGTTTTTGCTCCAAACTCCACGTGCTTTAAGCACTCACTCTATCCTGGCAGTAAAGTTGAACACTTAGCTTCATTTATGTAAGCCAAATTAAAATAACTACACCCCTGAAGTAATTAAAAGAGAGGAAGATAAGGAATGAATTTCAATATTATTAGCAACACCCCTTCTCTCTAACTCTCAATTATATTTGTTTGTATAAAAACATTTGTGTCAGGGCACATTTTATTAGCTCGCTCTGAAACATCTGTAGAAAACTCAGGCAGCAATTAGACAGATTAATGTCTAATATTGAAGAGTAATTTACTCCTTTCCACAGTGCCAGCTAAGAAATGCTACTTAGTCCTCTCCCAATGTGCCCTTGCTCCATTTTACATTTATATTCCAGTGGAATATAAATTATGGCTATAAATACATACACACAGAGAAGATTTTTAAAAAGTGAGTACATCCAATGGCTAGAAAAAGGGGGAATGTAAAATTCTCTATTAAAGTTTGCAATCAACTCGACACCAAGTCCCCAAAAATATTAACACAGATATACATAAACATTAGGGGAAATTCAGAACTTGGGGGGGAAAAAAGTCAGGAAGATCTCCCAGCTTCCAAATACTGAGCTAATAATTACAGATGTGAAAATCCACTGAAAATCCACAGAGCAGATGCTGCTCAGAGCAAAAGGTGACCTATAGAATCTTTACTCCCAGGGCATCTAGAAAAATAATGCTGATTATCATTCCAGTTCAGTCTCAAGCCCCTGCCTTGCAGATAAAAGAAATACATCTGTAATATCAGGCAATTTTCCTCTGAATCAAACACACACCTCCAAATTTCACCCAGCACACACCTCCAAATTTCACCCAGCACACACCTCCAAATTTCACCCAGCACACACCTCCAAATTTCACCCAGCACACACCTCCAAATTTCACCCAGCACACACCTCCAAATTTCACCCAGCACACACCTCCAAATTTCACCCAGCACACACCTCCAAATTTCACCCAGCACACACCTCCAAATTTCACCCAGCACACACCTCCAAATTTCACCCAGCACACACCTCCAAATTTCACCCAGCACACACCTCCAAATTTCACCCAGCACACAACTCCAAATTTCACCCAGCACACAACTCCAAATTTCACCCAGCACACAACTCCAAATTTCACCCAGCACACAACTCCTTTCCTTCCAGCTCAGCTCAGTCCCAGCAGCACAGTAACACACCCACTGCCCCACACACATAATGCTGACACAAATTCTGGGGAAAATAACCCCAAATAATATTTAAAATTCTCATCCTCCTGTTTCTTTTATATTTATTAAAATAATAACTATATTTATTAAAATATATTTCTTAAAATATAATTATCTTGAACATTTTTAGTCCAAGCTGCCGTGGAAAGGCCACATGGATGCACTCAAGGAGGAGCAGCAGCTGCACATCCATCCATCACTGGACAAGTGCAGGGATCTGTTCTGTTTTCAGAACATGCTGACTGGTATTTGGAGCACAGGTATAAGTGTGTCAAAATCCTGTTTGACTTTTAAATCACTCAACCAAGTCACTGTTAATCCTCAGATAAGCTTTTGTTCTCTCTAACCTCCCCAGTAGGAGACCAGGAGCCTTTATCACACGAGCTTTTCAAAACACATTATTATTAAAGTTCCCCACTTTTCAGTTACTCTTCCCACCAGCCTATCTGCATACTTATTTACATGCAATTATCTATTCAGGAAGCACACTTACAAATTCAGAAACATCTTGTTGCTGTTCTCCCTCTCAATTTCACCTTCGCTAATTGACTTCTCCTGCAATCATTTATTTTCTCATCTTCCTTCACCCTCAGGATGCACGAGACAGTTCTGAGAAACACAAACCCTGGTATTTACAGACCTGCAACTCACAGCAAGGGAGGAGAAAATAAGTGTTGACCCCTCTCATATAGATACAGGGTCATCATGACAAACATGATGGAAGGGGGATCCAGGGATGCTGGAAAAAGGGGGATATTGCCATCCTAAAAAAAAGATTTTTCAGCTTACTGAAAGACACAGAGAAGAAGTCAGAGCTCCCAGAAAACAAACTCCTTTGGAAAGGTGAGCTGGTTTGAAGGTGGCTCCCTGCCAAGTCTCCAAACCTCACCACAAGAGCTTCCCCTCCACCCCCAAAACCAAGGGAGAAGAGAAAAAAAAACAAGAGAACCGAAATGAGAGGCAGCTAAAGCAATATATATAAATATATTTACACTTATATTACATTTATTTGTGTAATAATTGTAATATAATTCCCTTCCCCCCATATTGAGTCTTGTGTTGTGTCTGGAAAACCCCTCTCACACTGGGGTCAGTCGTGGGAGGGGGGGCTTGGACTTGGCAATTGGATTTTTGGGGGTCTCAAAACCACCACAAAAGGGGGATGCCAATTTTTTCTGGGAGAGCTCCCAGGATGAAGGACAAGCAGCACAGATTTGCTCAGCCCCAAGACCTTTTGAGGGCGACACCACAAATACCAAACCCACCACCCAGTCCTGCCCACCAGCCCAGACTGGGGCTCCCCTGGAAGAAAAATCACTTAGTTAATTGTCACATCTATTTAATTATCAGGAGACCGGGTAGAAACATTTTTCCCCGGCTGCTTTTGCCTGGTTTTAATGATTTAAAAGGTCACAGGAAGCTTTTTGGTTATGGAAGAGGAGAGTGGGGAGGAGTGTCTGGGGGTGTGATCATTTACTGAAATCCTTCCCCCTGCTAACGAGCAGAAGGATGAAGATCCCCCAAGCATGGAGAGCTGGGAGAATTCATGGAAAGGTGGGATTAAGGAGTGAGATCAGTGGGGTTTGTGCAGCAGGTCCCAGCCAAGGCTCTGCTGCACCACCTGAGGGACCAGAGCTCAGTTCCTGGCCCTGCTCCTCCAACTCAACGGAGATAAAACAACGGCAGGATGAGAAGGGGGAGGGAGGAGGAAGAGGAAGAGCACAAATAAAGGAAGGAAAACCAACCTGATGTTCCTCTAATGAGTAATATGCAAAAAGCAAAGCTCCTCGTCTGATATCTACACCGGCAGACACAACCCTGGGAGGGAAACAACACACACTCCAAAAAAATATCAGGTTCTCTCTTGAGCTTTCTCGCAATATTTCCACATTATTTCACCTTTTTGCCCATAGGATTTCCATGTGTTATTTAGCAAAACCCTGATAGCAAGCTGCACGTGGATAAAATCCATTTCCCAAAGGAAAACCTGGAATTCACAGAGGAATACAAATAACACAACATGAAATCTGAATACAGCTTTCCTTCATCTAAAAAGCAGCCAGCTGTAAATATTGCAGCTTTCCATCAAATTAGGCACAGCAAACATGTAAGCCAAGTGATTAATATTTTAAGTGGTTTCTTATTTGGAAGAAGATAACAAAATTCAATTTTATGAAGCATTTGTACTTTCAATAATCATTTCCTATTTGTGTTTTATCAAAAAAAAAAAAAATAAAATAATAAAATCAGATCGACTCCAATTATTCAAACACTTCAGACACAACAACTCGACACCAGGACTGGAAACTCAGGCTTTTCCAAGAGGGAGCAAGGACACACAGTGCTTTCTGCTGGGCTCTTTTTTAGTTATATTTAATGAGGTGTAACAGAGCATCTTAAAAATACAAAAAAAAAAAGCCTCCTACATAACAATTATGTAGCTCCTTTGAATTATCCAAAATAATTCCAGGTTGACACTGAACTTTCCTTCCTACACAGGCCCTCCAGAACCCTTGAAAACGATGCTATTTGCCTTAATGTACACAGGCTACATCAAACAAAGAGCTATTTCTGCCCCAGCACCAACAAGTTGTGTCCAAGATTATTTTATCCATAATATTATATATGTTACTAGGGGCTTAAGTTTTTAAACTCTCCCAAGTTGGTTTAGTCACATCTATTATCCACTGAAGTGATGGAGCCACACTCTGCACTGAGTTAGAAAAGGTTCCAGAATTTATTCTCTTTGTTGTTGTTCATGAAATGGGAGGTGTTATTTTTGATTACTTTAGTCAATGTTTAATTAGCGCTAAGTTATAGCACTTTTATTTATGAAAGCACCCAAATAAAGTGTTGCAAACCAGCTCCATTAGTAAGAAAAAAGAAAATGCACACAAGTGAACAAATGTCAGCTCAGTCTTCCATGTTATGGTGGTGGCACAGAATAAAAACTCTCCAAAAACTGAAACCATTCGGAAGCTCAGCCCAGGTTTGGGAAATCCCACAACCAAAACCAGCCTTGACAGTGAGGAAACAAGTGCTTTTTTTACAGCCATGGCTTTGTTAGCTACAATTTCAAGGAGATTTGGGGATTTTTCCTATAGAGAACTGAACAGTCTCTACGTACGACCATGGATGTGGAACCAAAATGAATGTTTTCTCTGAGAAAGATGTCTGGGAGGTAAAAAAAAGTGAGAACCTTTATACAACACATTATGCATTGCACCTATAAAGTTCTAAAATAGGACAACATATCTAAAATAGTACTTGATCTAAATTAATTGCAAAAATCACATGCTCTTTCTGATGATAAATTATAAAGGATGGAGGACATTTATCATCAAAATGAAACATATAGACAGTTTTTCGAGGCATTCTGCCCTGTTCCAACTAACAGGCATTATTTTTGCTCCTAAACCACGGTGCCAGAGGCTCAAGTGGAGACTGTTCTCCCCCAAGCCAACCTGCTCCATCTCACCCTCAATCACATCCTGCAGCTCACACCACAACCTTACACACAACATTAATATTTATTCCAATTTTCTTGCGAGACTTATCTAGGAATCAGGCAGTCAACAACTTGTCACGCTTTATGCTGGGGGGTTTTTTTGTTGGTTTTGTTGTGTTTTTTTTTTTTCTTCCTGACTATCCACAAAGAGCCTGAGCTGGGAATATGGACTAGCAGGCCTGCTGCCAGCAGACTTCCTGCGCTCCCAGCTCGGAGCATATGGATAAGCTCTTAATACAATACAGAAAAGACACTTCTTGAATGCGAGCAGGCAGCACTGGCTTCACACACGAGCTCAGCACAAGTGTCTAGACTGTGAGCAAACTGCCCCCAGCTATAAATCCGGGGATTTGCAGCACAGCCAGGGGACAAGGAGAGGTTTGAGCCGCCCGAATTCCGCGAGTGCAGATTCCAGGCACTGGATGGGGGAACACAGGTGGCACATGTGACATGTGAGAAGGGTAAAGCCCCACACACTATACCCAGAGCTAAAGGGGTGATCACTACCACCACCAGATTACTCTGCACACTTTATTACCCTTTAACTGAGGAAAACCAGCCCGGGGCACACGCGTGGAAAACACGGTACGGAAAGACTCGTCCCTTGGAAGGTTTGGACAGCTGCTGAGTTTCCTGCTAAAGATGAACAGCTAAATAAGCTTATGTCATATGATCCAATCTGCCTTTAAAGATGGTTTTGTCCAAACTGGGAGAGGTTTTTTTGATTCGCCTCCATTTGTGAAGAATGTTGATTTGCAGCACTCGTTGTGCTGGGGTCAAAAAAACCTTGACTACATAAAAACACGTGTTGTGGTTTCACCCCAGCCAAGCCCATGACACCTAAAAAACCAGTAGAGGTGACAGCCCCTTGTAGGGCCTGATCTGCTTTTCCAACTGCAAAACTGCCTGGCTGTGAGCACATAAGCAACGCAGGAGTTTGAAGTTCATCATAATAGATTTCTTAACGCAGAATTTTAATTGTTACCAAGAAACATCAGGGAACACGAAGGACACACAGTTACATCAGATACCTAAAAATTATATCATGGATTTGGTTTACCCAAGTGCTTAAATTTGTCACAAAAACTATCTGATTTAGGTGACCATTCCAAAACAGTTCCTTCGTACCTGTCTGACTTAAACTGTATTTCTAAACAGAAATAGTTTGGTAAACAGATTAAACAACCACATTCAGACCTGTCTGACTTAAATTGTATTTCTAAACAGAAATAGTCTGGTAAACAGATTAAACCACCACATTCAGGCACTTATTTAACAACATTTGTTAATTCACTTTAAAAATTTGCACATGTACCCATCGATTTCAATGCTGATCTCCGTCCCCAAAGATCCAAATTCCAGCAGCACAACATGGAAAACTGGCTCAGTAAAAGGACTGTGGATGCATTCAGGAGGCTTGGACAGAGTCTGTATTGACCACATTTGGTCCAGTGGCTTCTGGACATTTACAAGAGGCAGAAGCAGTGAAAGAAAAAAAAAAAATCAGAGTCTGAAGCAAAGCTCAGATATTTTATGAGGATTCCTGCAGCTACAGCTGTGCTGGGGGTGGGAAGATCCTGGCAAAGGCCCCGTGCAAAGACAATGTACACGAGAGCAGCTACATCATCTACCCAGAGAACCTGATAAAGGCCAACAAAAGCCCTCTTTGAAAACTTATCTGTGCCTGTGCAGGAATTTTCTCCACGCTGATACATAGTGTTGTCAGGGGCTGGGCAAGTCTGCAGCAAGAACCCGGGTCTGAACACAGTCACAGATTCACAGTTCCCCTCTTCATCCCCCTGCTCTGTGTGCAGGCAAACAACACTTCTCAATTGTCACTTCAGATGTTTCACAGCACTTTGTGTCGCTCCTGTTTTTCTGCATTTGTCCTGCTGCCCGTTTTTATTCAGAATAAACTCTGAGATATCAGCCTGTTCATATTCTAAGCTTCCCATTTGTCAAGATCTGTTTGAATCCAGTCCTTCCTTCCTTCCCATCCCTGCCACCCCTTGGAAGCCGATGCCATCCACAGGTTTCAGCAGCACACTCAATTCCTCCATCCAGGTTACTAAGCAACCTGTTAAGCAGCTCTGCATCCACTGAACAGCACTTCTGAACGTTCCACATCCAACTTCTCACACAAAAAAAAATACCAGGGGCCACCACGGCGAAAGGGAACAGGGAATTTTTCACCTTGTTACAACGTTTTTCCCATCATTTTACAGCAGCAGCTTGTTCAAGCCTGGTTAGCAGTGCCAAAGATGTAGAACTGAGATCTTTCAGTTCCCACTGGGCAAAGCCTAAACCAAATCAACAGAGCACTGCATTATACAGCCTTTTAAAACCATTCCTCAGTTCCATGGACTAACCAGAGTCGAGGTTTACGTAATCCCAAAAAAAGCCACCTTTTTTTAGAGCCCGGGAGCTGGTCTAGCAGCATCACAGCCCATACTCCCCTGACTTACTCCCCTCACACTTTCACTCAAATGCCAGCGACCAAAACCCTCGGCAGAGCCCCCCCTGTGACTGAAAATACTTCTCAAGTTGGCAAAAATAAACCCTTGCATCTCCTTTGCCTTTGGAAACGTAACACTGATTTAGAAGGACACCATTTGGCCTGTGATCACAACTTGTAACTGGCAAGAACTCCCACTGTTATTACTTTTTGGGATAACTGCTACCCACATAGTGCCAGATGGTCCCTTCCACCTCTGCTGAGGAGGTGGAGCAGCTCTGCCTGCTGTCAGCATTGCAGCTTCTTGGGATTTTAAAATCAAGATATAGATGATATTACCAGTCTGAAGAGAAAGAGGGGAGGCACATGTAGCTCCATGACAGCTTAAAGCCTTCAAAGAACAATATTCCCTTTTTTCGTGGTGCCTGTTACACAAAATCCCCACTCCTGAAGGCAAAACACCAAGGGATGGCTTGGTAGGAACCAAAGGTTGCTGGAAGTGGAAAGCTGCTCTCAAAGATTTCGATCCAGCACGAATGTTCTGACTGTGAAGCTGAGCTTATCACACGAAAAACTGCGTGGAGCAGCAGGAGACTGAGTCAGGGGCCTCTAATCGAATCTTACACTGAAAATTAAATAGGAAAATGATGTGAATAAGAGGGAAAAAAATCCCCGTTAAACAAGCAAACTGGAGATTTGTCCCTTCATAAAATATTAATTATCTATTAAGCTAAGATTACTCAGAACTGCAAAAGCTGCTAGGAAAGATAAACAGCATTAGACCCCCAACTTAAGCAACTGCAGAAAATAAGAGATTAAGCAACACACAGCTACACTTAGAGAAGACCTGCCTGAACCCAGATCATTTTGCAAATGCCCTTAAAAATAAAATCACGTGAAGAAACCACGGGCTGCACGCTGGGGTAGGACAACAAAACCTGCAGGCAAGCATTGATTTGGACCATTCAGATCCCAATATCCACGTGCATTTGCACCCCTCCCCAGGCTCAGTTTAACAACTCTCATAAAAGTCACACACACACACTTTTGGTTCTCTTCTTCAAGCATCACAGATTTCTAAAATCTATCCCCACACTTTTATTTCGGTTTTCCCTCTCTCAGAACCACTCCATGTTCTGTTCCATGAAACCTCTGAAGGATGGAAAGTTGTTTATCTGTTTGCCCACTTGATCTGCCCTTTGCTGAAGACTTTCCCAGGCTGCAGGAGCAGCCTCGTTAAGCCCATCCCAATTATCTGCTCAGCCACCGACCCCCCCCTCCTGCTCCCAGACCTGCCCCAGGCACTGAGCAGAGCCACAGAACCAGGAATGTGGGCACCCTAAAGGAGCCTGGAGAAGCAGGAGTGGCACAGGGGGCTTAGGCCTGAAAGGGCATCACTTTTTAGGGCAATTCCAAGTCCCACTCTGGCATCCCCCCAGTCCTGGTGAACTCCCAGCTGCCATTTCTCAGCATTAAAAACGTGGAACTCGTTTCTACAAAAGCGCTTTGTACCTTTATCTTCTCGTTCCTGAGCCTCTTCACATCATTATCTGGAACATTAAGGGCACCCTGACTATCAAAAAGAGTTTCTAGACAGAGAATAATCCCACGGGAGAGAATGGGAGATAAGGCAAAAAGGGAAAATCAGCTCTTATTAAAGATGTAAACAGAAGGACTAACCACAGGAATATGCACACTTCATTGTTCAGGGCACTCTGGCTGCACATTTCTTATATTTTCTCTCATTAAAAATGCCAAATTTATGAGAACCAACTCCTGAAGAGCAAATGGCAGCAGCTCATTTTTACTGATGGAAAAAGGCATCACCAGAATCTGCTGCCCCAGCCTGGTGGGACCAACCAGGCCTGGGAACTCCAGAGAACTGCTCAGCTCCACCAGGGACTCACTGCAGGGCAAGAACACCAGGAACAACCAGAGGAAAATGGGATTATTCTTTCTACCTTCCACCCAGACATCTGGTTCAGCACAGCTGAGAGACCAGGAGCTGTCAGTGGGAATCACCAGCTTGGTGATGGCACAGACAGGTAAAACTTCCTCAAAGAGCCTTGTTTTGTTTTGTTTCCCTAAAACAATAAACAAAATACACCAGTTTCCATTTAGCTGCAGAGAGAATCTAAATCCTCCAACATTTATACTTCTACACACAGAAACAGGACTTGATTCAGTGCTTTCTCCCAGTTTTCCTTGTATTTTTAATTTACTTCATTGGAAATAACATTTCATAAACTGAGACAGAAGCATCAGAGCAATCAATACAACACTGATATTATTACTAAAATTTAAGCCAACTGTTAAAAACATGACCACGGGATTCAGCTCAATCAGCTCCACACTCCACAATTCAAAGGTGGAAAATTCACCTGCACTGAAGGAAATTCAGATTATCAACAAGGTGACTGGCAGGGACAAGAGAGACCATAATTGTTTCCAGCTTAAGGATATTATAGTACTTTCAAGAGCATCAGTTAAAGCTTTTGAACCACCACCACCACCATAACTATTCAAACTCTCATTCTGAAGGATATTTTACATCATCTTTAATTTTGGTATTTTTTCATATGCACTGCTGGTTTCTGTGTTTCATACGTGTTCATCAAGTTGCTCCTCCAAACTATGTAGGAAACACAAATTTTTAAGACAGACAGATGGGAAAAAAACACATAAAACAGGAGGGAAACATTCCCACCCATATCTGAGCCTCGCTCATTAAGGCATCTCAAAAATACAAATTGCAGTAGAGGTTTTTCCTCCTGACTGCTTTATAAAAGCATTTTGCTTAAATAACCTGAATACAGAAAAATAGCAGCAATCTACCAAAATATTATTGTACCTGCCCTGGAAATCATAGAGGCATGAAAGGAAAAAGGAAATAAACACCCAAAATGTTTAAAAGTACATAAGTAACAAGAAGCTCCCCTACCCCAAAACACAAATTAACCATCTCTTTTCTCATCCACCCTATTAATAACAAATTCCCAGTGTGACTTGTATTGCAAATAAGGATTCACCTACCCAAAATACTTCTTTCATTAATGAGATCATTAAAAATCTCAAATTTGAGATCACTACAATTCAACCATAATTAGCAATTAAAGCTGATGTAAGTAAAAATAAGACAATTAAATATTCACCAATAAAGTGAAGAACCTGGCAAAAAACAAGACATCTACCCTATTCACTGTCACTTGGGAATTTTACCTCAGCTCAAGCTATTCTGTATTTTAATCTTAAAAACATTCCCTAGGGAATAGGGTGAAAGATGCAGCTCAACTATTCAGCTGAGTTTCAGCAGTGATGTGATACAAGCTTCAGGTTTTAAGCATTACAGACTGAAAATCTATAATTTCACACTCAGCAAAGTGTCACTGAGCTCTGAAAACCAAGTGAGCTGTCCCAATGGCAAAAAAAAAAACAAAACAAAACAAAATAGAACATATGGAAAACTGGATGTAAAGGTAAATAATTCCTGGTGATGACCAGATCTCTGCTGTCCCCCCTGCAACCGACTCCACGAGAAATTGTTATATATTGACAGATTAAAAAGAAACTGTAGGAAAGAGCAGTAAAAAAGCTTGTCTCCAGCCTCCCAGGCTCTGGGAAGGCCTGGAGAAGGGCAGCCACACATTTGGTATTTGCACACCCTCCCAGCTCAGCCAGGAACAAACCCAGCTTTGAGCCCGCTCGGCTTTGATCGGCACGACAGGGCCACAAACGCTCATCAGATGACTCCTCAGGAACTTCTGTGCAACGGGGCACTGTGAATGGCACTGCTTGTGGTGCAAGAAAGGGTCATTCATCCACCCCGGGCCCTCCACTCGGGACACACCACTCCGTTCCTCCTCGTTAGGGACGAGCGAACGACTAACGAGCAACAAGTCGCTCCAAGACTCCGAAAGGATGAGTATGAAAGATCCCTAACAACAAACCAAACAGCCAAGCTGACAGCCAGCCCAGCAGAGCTCCCGGCCTGCTGGGGAAGATGCTCCTTCAGTCACCAATATGTTCTTTTCATAAAGGACAAATAAATAACAAATACTGGGTGAGAGCTGAAATGCCAACACGCGTGATTCATCGCTGCCTTCATCAGCGCTGCCAGTTCAGGAGAGAACACCACTCTCCCAGATTACTTCCCTGCCACCAGCTCACCCAGCATCGTTCCTGAGCAGCACCAGGGCCCCGGATCCGGCGTGTGGAGACCTGTCTGTGCAGGAATAGTAACGTGAACTCACCGGGGTCCGGCGTGTTCCTCAAGAATCTACGTGTGCCTCTGTCAAATCAGCTCTTAAGGATTCCTACCTCGGGTTAAACTTGATATAACTCTGAGTAACTCTCACCTTTGCAAAGCAGTGGGATCAGTGGAAGAGGAAGGGGAAAAAAAAAAAGCCACTCGAATTTTAAATTCCAAAAAAAAAGCAACGTTTTTAGTAAATAAGCCCTTCGCTCCGAGCAGGAAAAAATCAAATAAATCAAATATCATAAAAATGACTGAGGAAGCAAAACTTAAGAGCAAGGTTTGCTTTATGCAGAAGGCACACAAACCCAACCATTACACACATTTTATAAAAGCCATGAATAAGTAATGATTCCTTTGAAATCAAACAATGACGCAACGTGGCACAAACCCAAACTTGAGTCAAATAAGCACAAGGTACTTTTTATGTTTTATCATTACTAATTAATGTTCTCTTCCAGAGGGTTTTTTTTTTTTACCCGAGATGGAGCTTCTCACGCCACAGCATAAATTCTGTTATTTGACAAACTTTGGAAAGATATGGAATAAGTGCTGCCCAGGAAGAAATCCAGAGTGCTCAGGGAACTCAGATTATTCCAATATTTCTCCTCCTGAGGAGCTGAAACTCCACCATCCCATTGCCACAGCACTCAGAACATAGAGAGTTTTTATTCTCAACCCAGTAACTTTAACTTCTGCTCTCCATCAGAATCCCACAGCCAATTCCACCCTAAATTTCTCTCCAGTGTTTCCAGCATCCTCATCATTAAACTAGATCCTTTCCTCCCACACTGCTGAAGTAGAACCTCAAGGAACTCTATTATATGGGACAATTCCAAGGCTGGGCTCTAAATTCTCAATTCCTCCCTTCCTAAGTACACAAAACAAGCTACTACCTTCTCTAATTAATGTAGAGTTTGTATTTAAATTAATTACTTTTTAAATGAATGTAAACCAAACAACTACATTTTAGCCCCAATACAATAAGGGGGCTGGAATCATTCTAAGTGACATAACTAGAATTTGATTTTTCAAAGCTCATAAAACCCAGTAGGAAAATAAACCAGAGACAAATGATCCAGTTCACTGGATCAAATATTTGCAGGTGCAGTGAGCTCCAAATGCTAATTTACCTCCAGTGAGCACATTCTCCACCTTCAAGTTCAAATGAACGTGTCATTCTGGGCTGGTTTGGACTGGGATGGAGTTAAGTTTCTTCACAGCAGCTCATATGGGGCATTGTTTTGGATGAAGACACCAAGAACAAGAGTCAACCAAGCAGCAGGCTCAGTTCTGCTCCCACTGATGGTGTGGAAACCTCCCCCAGCCCTTACTGGTAATGTCACCATGTCCTGTGTCACCACAGAGCTTGGGCACGTCCTACGGATGCTGAAAGAATTCCTAGAGGTTGGCACATATTTATCACATTGGAAACAAAGGGCAAGACACCCTGAAATTACTGATGGGGCTGATCACAAGGCTTATAATCAGTGACATAACAAAGGCTGGAAGACTGTATTTGTGTAGGACTAAACATAAATAAACCATGTCCACCGTGAGGTGCCATCCTTTGTGCAACGCTCCAGACACGAGTTCCCAACTGGCATCAACCACTCAGAGCTCAGGGCTGCCAGGAAGGACAGAGCAACCACTATTTCTAACCCCTGCATCCTCCTCCTGCCACCCTCATGTCCCCCAGGTCGGGTTCAGTTTATTGATCCAGCGAGAAACGAACCCCACAAAATAAAAAGTGGTCGTTCACCCAGCTCAAGGGTTTGACACGGGACCAGAGAGAGGGTGGGTGGGAGAACAGGGAGGAGAGGGCACTGACTCAGCACCAGTCCTTGCCACCAGCTCTGCCTCAGCAAGAAACGACCCTCAGAGCCATTTGCTCGCCCGGACGTCAAAGGAAATCATCTTGAAATCATCTTGCCACGTCTGCTCGAAAGGAAATTCGTCCTCAAAAGTCGAAAAGAGTCAATGTGTATACGTGAAAAAGACAAGAAAGCGGGATTTTGTTTTTGTAAAGAGAAAAAAAAATCTGAAAGCAAAATATTTTTTTTAATGCTGCACCACGTGGGGTTACAGGTGTTACCAGCCTCTCAGTTCAACCACCTCTAGAAAATGTAAACTGAGATAAAACATAAAGAGGCATAATCCTTCTCTTTTTTTAATGAGAAAAACCATGCACTAAGTTGGGAGAGTCACAGGTTTCTTTTTTAATATGCCAAGGGGTTGTTTTTAGAGTTTTCTGGCTGCCTTCTTATTGTTTTCCTTTTGCTACCTAATAAAAAGACACAATATACTATCACAAATTTTAACAAGCATCCTGAAATTAAACAAAATATAAGATTATAAACTAACAAAGATATACCATAAATAACTTCATACATCACAAAGCAGGCCTTGCATTAAATTGTTCTTCTGGAAACTTATATATAAACCCAAACCTGAAGAGCTCACAGACTGCATAATGCTGTGTGTGATCCACACTTGGGCCTTACACAGTTTGCATTTGTGGCCATTAATATTGATAAAGGAGAATTTGCAAGCAGGAAGTTAGGGATGCTTGCCTATAATGTATTAAAAAATTCATCTTTTAAAAATTCCCTGCACATACCAGGCACGCTCATGGATTTCTCAACATCAACATATATATCACTGGTTTCCAAAGGTTTAATTGAAAGTAAATGTAGAATATGTGACCTGAAATGTTAAGAGGTAACTTAGTACCTTAGAAGACATATTTTTGGTCAGAGTATGTATTTCAATTAAAAACAACCAAGGATCATGGGAAAACCAATGGAAAAGACAGAGAGATGAGACCAAGACAGGAACTGCCACAACGCAATCAATACTGATAAGGAGTTTATTTTCTAAAATTATATTACTCAGCCCATTACACTGAATCTGTAACCAGTAATTCACACTGTAATTACCAGTCTACACTGCAGGCCAGTCTGCTCCAAGATTCTACGACCACAGCCAAGATCCAAACAGGACACGACCCTGCCACTCCTCTCCACTCCAAGGAAATCGGGGCTAATTTGGAGTACACAGAGTCTTTTGCATTTATGATGCCCTCAGCACGAGTTACTACAAAAAAGAAGCCCAACTCTAAGTAGGTTGTTTATTTTCTTAGAAGACCCAGAGTCATAATGGCCACAGACCTCAAACTGTTTAAAATCTTCACCCAAGTACCACTGCATTTTTGTTCCACCTGATAGTTCCTTTGCAAAGCCAAAAAAATGAGATTTTGACTACGGCAAGTTGCAATATATTGTATTTTCTCAATTCGACTGCAGGGCCATCACGCATTTCCTAGATAAACATTCCTCCACACCAACTACCCATGATCTAAGGTGTCTCTCCCCACCCATAAAAAGCCTCATGTGACCGCAGCCAGCAAATCCTCTCCCATACATTCTCCCCGAAAGCCACCTTATTACACCAGCTCCTTTTTCCTTTCCGATTCGCACCTCGGCAGTGGATGTTTCCAGGTCTGATATTCGCGTTTTGAGGACCAGATAAGAAAAACAGACAACACCCACCCCTGAGCCCTTGGCAGGAACCATTCCCGGCTCAGCCTGAGCTGTGCTGCAGGCAGGGGCTCCTGGCCATGTTGTTGTTCTCCACGGCACGTTCGCCGTATTCCTTCTCCTCCTCCCAATCCCAACGTGAAATCTGCCTTCCCTCCCGTGCCCTGGCTCCGCCGCACCCCCCAGCAGCGCTAAATCACCTTCGCGATTTAATTAAATCCCCCAGGTGTGTCCCCTTTTTCCTCGCGCTTATTTTTCACCTGTGTAAAAAAAACCCACGCCGACGCATCACCCCCTAAACCAGCTCGCCAACATCGCCTCCCGAACTTCCCGACGCAAACAGGGGGACGAGGAGCTGCCTTTTCCTCGCAGAACGAACGCCCCATCCCAGCTCCGTCTGCCTCATCATCATCATCATCATCTCGCACGGCTCTTTTGCATCTGAGCCCCCAACAGCCAACCCACGCGTGTAACCGAGAGGGATGCGGTGTGTCATTAGACTCCACACACGCCTTACTCACCCCTCGGGGGGGGGTGTTCGGGGGAGGGGGTGCCCGCAGAGCGGGGGGCGAGCGCGGGGTGTGTTGGCGCTCACGCGTGCGGTACCTGCGGCACCTCCCGGTAAACACGGGGCGAGGGCCGGCGGGGATGAGCTCGGCGGTTCCGCAGGGCGGGATGAACCCCCCCGACCCGCCGGCCCCGCTCACCTCCGCTTCCAAACACAACGGGCGGCTGCCCATTCAAAAGACGGAATTTGGGGGGGGGGGAGAGAGGACTCGCAACCGACCGCGCCTTTCCCGGCGCTCGCCGCATCCCGAGCGGTGTCAGCGAGGCACCCCCAGCCCCGGGGGATGGGCGCGGGGAGGGACCCCCCACCCCGCCCCAGCCCTTCCCCCGCCCGCGGGAGGGGCACGGGGGGGTCTCGCCGCGAACCCCCCCCCGCGACCCCGACACATCGCCGGGCGTCGCCCGCTCGCCCCGAGCGTGTCCCCCCCGCAGCCCGGACCCACGGGGGGAGACCCGCAGGCTCCCACTCGCCCCCCCGGTGCCCCGCCGGTCCTTACCTGGCGCGGGGGGGGCGGGGGGCTCCCGGCGGCCCCTCACCGAGCGCGGCCGCTCGTCCGTCCCTCCCTCCCTGCTCGCCTCGCTCCTCTCACCGCATCGCCGGGAGCCGCCGCCGCCGGGGCGAGCGCGCGCCCGAAGGGGAGGGGACGGGCAGGCGAAGGGAGGGGAGGGGAAGGGAGGGGAGGGGAGGGGGGCGGCCGGGCTCGCCCCTCCCCGGCGGCGCCGCCGCGGCGGCTCCTTCACCGCCCGCCCGCCGCAGCGCCCCCTCCGTCCGTCCGTCCGTCCGTCTGTCTGTCTGTCCGTCCCTCCGTCCGTGCCCGCCGCGGCCTCCCCGGGGAGCGCCCGCCGGCCACTCCCCCCCCCCGCGGCCCCGCTCCGCTTCCCTCGCTCGCTCGCTCCGAGCGCGCCGCCGCCGCCTCTTCCGCGGGAGCGCGCGCGGAGGGCGGGGCGGGCGGGGAAGGGGGGGTGGGAAGCGGCGCGCGCGCCCCCGCGGCTCCCTGCGCGCTCCCGCGGCTCCCGGCCCCCTCCCACCGCGGGCGCACGGGGAGGGGGGCGTGGCCTAGCGCGTATTCATGAGGTGGGCGTGGTTATGCAAAGCGCGCGGCGCGCGCCCCGCCCGGGCGCGACCTGCGCGGGCTGGGGGGGGGGAGAAGGGTGGGCGCTGCCGGGGCCGCGCGTTCCCTTCCCATCCCTTCCATTCCCATCCTTTCCCATCCCTTCCCTCCCGTACCTGGCGCGGCCGCCGCGGTCACACCCGCGATCGGCCCCGGGCGGCAGCGGGGGAGCAGCGCCCGCGCCCGGCGAGCGGGAGAAATTCGGGCGGGCCCCGATGGGGATGGAGCGGGGATGGAGCGGGGATGGAGCGGGGACGGAGCGGGGATGGAGCGGGGACGGAGCGGGGATGGAGCGGGGATGGAGCGGGGAGCGCGGTGGTGGCGGGCGGGGAGAGCCTGGACGGGCCCCGGCCGTGTGCGCTCGCAGCCCAGGAAGCCCACGGTAACCTGGGCTCGTCCCCAGCAGGGCCAGGAAGATGCTTCTGACCCGCTCAGGTGAGACCCCCCTGCAGAGCTACCTCCAGGTCTGGGTCCCCAGCTCAGGGAGGACATGGAGCTGCTGGAGCGAGTCCAGGAGGCACCAAAATGATCAGAGGGATGGAGCAGCTCTGCTGGGGGGAAAGGCTGGGAGAGTTGGGATTGTTCAGCTTGGAGGAGCTTCAGGGTGACCTAATTGTGGCCTTTCGGTGTCTGAAAGGAACCGACAAGAAAGATGGAAGAGAGACTTTACAGGGATCTGGAGTGGCATGACAAGGAGGAATGGCTTCACACTGACAGATGGGATATTGGGAAAAAATTCTTCCCTGTGAAGGTGGAGCACTGGCACAGGTTGCCCAGGGAATTTGTGGCTGCCCCATCCCTGGAAGTGTCCAAGGCCAGGCTGGACGGGGCTTGGAGCAACCTGGGCTAGTGGAAGGTGTCCCTGCCCGTGGCAGAGGGGTTGGAACAAGATGATCTTCAAGGTTGCCTTCCAACCCAAACCATCCTGGGATTCTGTGAGCCGTGGGAAGGGCGCCCTGCAAAGGAGGAAACAGGAGGCACTTCCCAGGGGCAGCTCTGTGGGCCCTCAGGTGGCCCCGGGCTCTGTCAGTGCCTGTGGCAGGGCTGAGACACCTGAGCTGCCTCTGAGGGCTGAACCTGCCCCTGCAGGGACCTCTAGGCCAGGGCTGCCAAAGGGATGCTGGGGCACGGCCACATCCCGAGGTGATGGAATGGGATGGCCCCGGTGCCCTTGTGCTGCTCCAGGCACCTCTGCTGTGACAACACCCCCACTGCCTTCCAGTGCTTCTGCTTTAAAAAGGACACTTCTGGGAATAATACCTGGAAACCAAAACGTTTTACTCCTTCTCCCCTGTGAGAGATCAGACACAGCTGAAGGCCAGGACAAAAGGAACACGCAGGAAATGCTGTATTATGTGTTAAAGCTAACATAAACATTTACTTAAATTACCTCAATAACATAAGGCACACATTGAAACCAGCAATCCAATCAGCATCTTGGCATTGCTTAATTGGCCACATGAATGCTGACAGAAATTTGGTTCTCTCTTCAAACTAGAAATCAACATTGTTTTTGCTCAGCAAAGTATACGTGGTAAACAGAAATTTGTTTATTTATCTGGGTATTTCCCTTTAAGAAAACTAATATTTATGTCTTAGTCAAGAAAATAATCTTTTTAGTCCGGTACAAAATGTTCCCTTTAATTAAATTAAAGTATCTCCACTCCCATGGGATGGATGCCTCGTTAAACCTCCTGGGTGCAGATTGCTTGCCTCCATCTCACCCCGGAATGGTAAAGAGCTTTACATCACATCTGCCCACAGCGCCAAATTAATCACCAAATAAATTAAGCAACAGGGTAATCTTCGGTTGTGAGTCAAGAAAATGACTTGTACAAGAAATAAAACTGCAACAGAAAGAAACCTACCTGGGAAGCGTTAACAAAAACAGCAGCACTGGGTTGGGGGGGTTGTGTGTTTGTAGGAGAGGTGATGAACAAGATGCCAAGCTTCTGGAATTGATCTTGGATCAGGGTGGGTGCAGATATATCCCCCCCATCATCTGTCAGGGCAGTCACTGGGTTTTGCCTTCCCAGGAGAGCAGCACCTCAGCAAACAGTGCAACCAGCACTGGAACAACAAATTACAGGGGGGAAATCTTCCAGGAATATTTCCCTCTAAATCTGTAGCCTCCTGCCTCTCTCATTACTTCCAGCACAAATGCTTTCTGGAATTGCTTATCTTCTGCTGCCCTTTAGTCTTTTTAAACCACATGGACTGAGGGGATCTCATAGCCAGAATAATTCCCATTTTTCCTTCAGCAACTCATTAGCATAGCAAATCACTGACTGTGCACAGTTACAGCTCCAAGGAGGAATAATAGTTCCACCTACAAGAAAAATATTCTCAGAACTGATGTCAACTGCTTATATCTGTATCCATGTCATTCCTAAGAAAACAGATTTCAAGGCACAGGTTAGTGAAAGGGAGGGAGGATCTGGTGCTTCCAGCACAGAGCTGAGAATCCCAGGATCACTGAGGTTGGAAAACACCTCCCAGAGCTTTCAAGCCCAGCCTCTGCCCAATCCCCACCTTGTCCCCCAGCCCAGAGCACTGAGTGCCACGTCCACTTGTTCCCTGGACACCTCCAGGGATGGGGACTCCAAACCTCCCTGGCCCATCCCAATGCCTCACAACCCTATTTGTGAAGAAATTCCTCCTGATGTCCAACTTAAAAGAAGTCAAAGGGAATGAGATAATGGCAAAAGACCAGCTTCCACCTGAGAAGAATGAAGCCCGGGTGTCAACCAAGTCATTGGTGTCCAACCTAAGCCTTGTGTTAGCCACAGGTGAGAGCTCCAGCGGAACCATCCAGGGCGCATTTCCCACCCTGCCCTGTCTGGCCGTGGCCAAAAAGTGCACGAGCAGGGGTGTAAAAAGGTTATCCAGTGTCCCCTGATAGTGTTTGGGGCTTTTAGGACTTCCTGAGGCACGTGGGACTCCCAGGTATGGAGGCTTCCCACTCTGGCTCCATGTACCGGTGTAAGGTGGTCAAATCACCCCTTGGGTTTGAAATCCTGAGGGAGAGGACTGAGAAGAAATCATCCATGTTCTCCACTGCTGACAGACACCCCCGGGCTTAGCAGGGAGCCAGATCCTGCTGGAACACGGGGAGTTTGCTCTGGGACACACGGAATGCTGAGCCCCTGGATCCAGCTGTTTGCACTTCCTTTGGAATACAGCAGCAACCTGCCCACAGTGCTCTGAGCTGGAGTCAGTCCCTGCCTGGGCACCAGCACAGCTACAGGTATTTCAGGAATATCAGCACCAATCACCTCCAGCATTCAAAGCCTTTGAAGATTCACTAAGGTCTGAAGGTGTGAGGAGGGAGTTTCGGGATCACCATTCCAGCTTGGGACCAGAAATCCAATCCGAGTTCCTTTTCGGTCACATCCCACACCTCGTTAGATATTCCCGTTACAACCCCTCCTTCAAACGGCTCTTTGGTGAACCTGGGAGCCAAAAACTCCCCATAAAACCTCAATCAGCTCTTCGTGTTTGTACTGCAAACTGCCACGGGGTTTGCACAACAGCAAAGGCAAAATTTGGCTGTAATAAACAAGATGTTGTCTCTTAAACAGCCAGAATCCCTCCAGGAAGCCATAAAAACACTCGGTCTCTTTAAATCATCTGTACCACCAGATCATCTCCCAGATCAGCTCTATTAAGTGTGACCGTATAAAAAATAAATACTGCTTAGAATATTTGTTAGCTAAGAAATATTCACCTGTGGAGAAAATATTCCAAGTGTAATCCCGTAAATGTGAGATACTAATTTTCTTCACACTTCAGCAGTCTGAGGGAACACAGGGCCTGCCATCCCCTCAGTAACTAATGAAAGGCAAGTTATTTGTGTAGCCTGTGGACCTTACAAATAGATTGGATTTTATTTATTTTTTTTTTCAGGAGAAAAGGGAGATTTCTCTTTCTCTGGTTGTTTCATTTTAATTTTTGCAATTTTTGGCAAGAGCACCTTGAGCTGGGGATGACTGACTGTAGTTTGTCTAAAGCTAGATAAATGTGTGCTTTATGACCCTTCTCCCACCACCAGTATTGCATTTTAATGCCAGCATTACCCTTCATCTCAGCAACAGCTGAAATTGGGGCTTGCTAACAGCTCCAGAGAAGGAAAAAGAGTGATGGGATGAGTATAAATAGCTTTATTTTCCTGTATACACCTGTTTTGGAGGGACCAGGCACCATGAAAGGAACTGCTTTTTGGGAAACTCAGAATTTATACCCAAGTTCTGGTTCTTTCAGTAGTAGCAGACAACAGAGACAAAACTTTTCGTGCTTGCAGAGCTGTGTGTCCTGAGAAATCCGTAGAACCAAACCCAAAACTCCCTGTGACCCTGAGAACTTGCCTGTTGAGGGCTCTGCAGAAACAAAAGAGGCCACAGCACACTCAAACCCACAGCAAAGAGTCCTCCCTGCACAGGAAACAGCTCCCAGCCATTCCCACTTCCCCCCACAGCAGGAGGGAGCAGAGGAAAAAGCCACAGCCTCAGACAGAGTTAAAAAGCTCTTGGCCAAGGGATGAGCCATGAGCCAAGGTGTGTCAGAGCAGGACATTGGTGACCTCCTGAGGGATTTAATTCTGTGGGATCAGAGGCCTCTGTGGAAGGACTTTGCCCAATGGCCTCAAGAAATTTTCAGCAAAAACAAATGACCTGGGGAAATCGTGTTACACGGGGTGTTGGAGGTTGCTTTGGTAGCAGCAAGTGATTTTCAGAAGGATGGTCACAGCCACTCTCTAGCCAGTGTTTCCTCCTGCTCTGAGACTTTTCAAACACTGCCTGATGCTTTCTCATGTTCCCTTTTCCAAAACAGGCAGCAGAGAGTCCTTAATCCACCGACCCAACACACACAAATCACTGCACAGTCGTGTCTGTTTAAAAGAAAACACCAGTTCTTACAAGAACATCATTGCATGTCAAACTCCAATTGCAGTTTTGAAAGAGAGGACATTTATGCAGATCATATAATTTAGCAATAACACCAGTCTCACCACGTGCTGCCCTCTTTGAAGTTTAAAGCCTTTCCCTCTTGTCCTGCAAGGGCATGGAAGGATAGGACAAGGGGAAATGGCTTTAACCTGAAAGGGGGTGGATTTGGATTAGATATTGGGAAGAAATCCTTCCCTGTGAGGGTGGGGAGGCCCTGGCACAGGGTGCCCAGAGAAGCTGTGGCTGCCCCTGGATCCCTGGAAGTGTCCAAGGCCAGGTTGGATGGGGCTTGGAGTAACCTGGGACAGTGGAAGGTGTCCCTGCCTGTGGCAGGGGATGGCACTGAATGGGCTTTATGTCCCTTCCAACCCAAACCATTCTATGATTTTCCTCTTGAGAGGCAATGCAGGAGCTTTCATGGTTGCATGTGACCCAGGTAACACTCTGACTGAAATACTGCCCCTCTGGCACAGGTAACCCCATCAGAGGGTGAACAGCCCTCAGCTGTGAACATCTTTGTAATTGGACCTTCTACTCTGCTCCTGTCACAGAATTAACATGCTCTTTGTAGACAAAAAAAGACCAGAATTCATATATTCACTAGACCAGCTTGCAGTATTTCCCCTTTCAGTCATGCCAGGACCAACTTAGCTCAGTCAGTCTGAGTTCAGGAGTCACTGTGAAGCTGCAAACAGCCACCACACCAGCGGTCACTGGGGTAGGAAAAGCTTCACACCATGTTCTGCAGCTCTGGCACAGCTATTTATAGCCTCTGTGCAGTGGCTACTGTAAGGATTTGGGATTACATGTGATGTTTATAGTCCTGGATCAAGATAAAGATACGCTGGGAGCAGCTGGAAACTGCATTTCCAGTTTGTCTGCGTCCAGTAATTAAAATTCCAGCACATTATCCTTTGTAATTTATGTTCCAGGGTTCTGGAGGGATACTATATATGGACTGTGCTTTGCTGTGATGGTCTCGAGGCACAGGCAGGACAAGCCTCACTGGCAGGACAACTGTTATAGCTGGAAAAATTAGAAAAGCTTTGCTGGTTGTTAGTTGTTGGGTTTTTTTTAACTTTTGCTGCTTCTGCAGAGTTCAGACAAATTTGCACTCAAAAAACTCCCCTCACTGCTCTTATTACCCCAATTACTGCTACTAATAAATCCTGTCCAGACTGAAGCACCAGAAATAAAGATGTTTCTGTTATTTATTGTCAATCCCACCTCTCCCCTTGTTTCTCCAGAGAAGGAACATGTTTAGCCCAAAGACAACACCTTCAGGTGGGTGTAAGGTCGAGAGGAGGGAGGAGAAACTGTCCCGTTCTCTGCGACTGCAGCGAGCAGGACAAGGGCTTAAAATGAACAGGGATGATTCCAATTGGAAATCAGGACTGATTTTCTGATTGCAGGAATAGTTAAGCATTGGAATAGCCCGTGTGTGATGACAGATGCCACCATCCATGGAGACCTGCAAGGACAGGGAGCGTTTGGGTCGGAAGGGACCTTAAAGATCACCTCGTTCCACCTCCTGCTGCTAGCCCAGGGTGCTCCAAGCCCCGTCCAACCTGGCCTTGGACACTTCCAGGGATGAGGCAGCCACAGCTTCTCTGGGCAACCTGGGCCAGCTGGACCTGATTTGGGGCACTGGGGCAACAGCTGAGAGATTCCTCATGAAATTCATGGAAACAGATGCAACTCCTGAACCAGAGCAGCAGCGTTTTGCACTCAGGGTGAAGCAAGACACAAGGACTGCTGTGAGTTACTGCTGTCTTGAGCTTTTCAGGTAGATGGAAAATTACTCACTCTAAACATTTCTCCCAGATAATTGTGAATATGTCATTAAAACATTCAACTCAGAACATTATAAAGCTGAGGGAAATCATGGATGTTCTTTTGCACACGCATTGGTTGGGCACTGAAACTGTTTGCAGCAGAAAACTGAGGTACCTGCAAGGAAGATAAGACATGAGGGAAGGGCTGGAGCTGTGCCAGGGGAGGGTCAGGTTGGATCTCAGGAAAGGATTCTCCCCCCCAGAGTGTGGTTGGGCACTGACCAGGCTCCCCAGGGCAGTGGGCACAGCCCCAAGGCTGCCAGAGCTCCAGGAGGGTTTGGATGATCCTCTCAGGAACAGGATGGGATTGTTGGGGTGTCTGTGCAGGAGTTGGACTGGATGATCCTTGTGGATCCCTCCCAGCTCAGGATATTCTGTGAAGATAAGATCACTCACCTCCACAACCAGACTCAGGAAATCCTCAGAAAAACACCAGTTCTAAAACAATAATAAATAAGGTAAAAGGCAACAAAATAAGTGAGGCTGCTTAGAGTAAACCTGCCAGAAGTTTGAGAAGTTGATTTAATGGGCTGCATTTTAAAGGGCACAGTTTAATCATAGTCATTTTTATGAAGGGAAAAAGCTTTGGTTCACTCCATTTGTTTCTGTCAAATCCACTGTACCTCTCCGTGGTGATGGAATAAATGGTATTTAGTGAAGCTGCTAAAGCAGCCCCGTGTATTGAATTAACCCCACGCCGTGCTCAGGAACACGTCAGATCCTGCTCCAGCAGAGCACGTCAAATCACTATGGATTTGGGGTTATTTCTTGCCTGCTCCAAAATCCAAAGTGCTCCACAAGAGCACTGGGCTGAGCAGTTGTTTTGTTACCTGAACAGCAGCACTGATGAGGGGGAAAAGGCACAGCAATGTGAGGTGACAGCACTGAAGTGCTTCCTGCCCTCTCTCTGGGCTTTAGTTTATGACACTGAACCTGCTGGACTGGGTCAGGGTTCTCCCCCCGTGCTCAGGGAGGGAAAGGACATGACCTTTAGTGCTCGGTTTAGATGGAGCTGATGATCTCAGGGAAGATCCAGCCAGCACTCAGGTCAGCACTGAGTTCTGAGGTCCCTCAGCTCCCACAGACACGAGTGACAGTGACAGAAACCATCACATTCTGCAGAATCCCAGCAGAAAAAGGGGAAGTACCACCTGTCCAAAATCAGCTCCAAGTCAAACCACCATAAAGCAGGAAGGGGATATCTCCATCCAGAGTTCAGACACAACAGCTGCTCAATTGGATGTGGGAATATTTTAAAAGCATTATCCCTGTCTCCAGGAGGATCTCCCAGCTCTGATGTGCTATCCCAAGAGGGCATCACTATCATGAACCACAGCAAAGCTCCAAACTCTTTTTTCATGACATTCCTAAACTGTTTGCTCCACCCTGATTCATTTTAGGAAACCGATAAGACAGCTGTGAAAATACACCATGGAAAGCACTCTCGCATTACAAACCTGCTGGCAGAATTTGCACTATTTTTTTCCCTCCCAAGGGAATAAAGACTGTTGTTTATCCCACTTTTCAGAAGGCCTATGAACCAAAATGTAACCTGCCCCTCATTCCCACCACTGGCATTGCTCAGTAGGTGTGGACTGATGGAACATTTTGGCTCGTGAATCGGCAAAGCAGCTGCCTCTGAAACATGTGTGGGCTACACTGAAGAGTTTTTCTTATTATGAAAGGGGTGTGGGTCCTTCCTTTCATGAAAAGGCTCATCATTGTCACTGTTCTCTTCAGCATCTACTGTCACCACCACTGCACTTGTCATCTGACAGCTCCCTGTCAGCAGGAGATAGCTCTGGGTCTGCAGAGCTCGGGTTCTCACCCCACTGCAGCACTGGGAACACTTAAAGCCAGTTTTTTTCCGGAATTGTGTATCCTAAAGGCAGGAAAACAACCAAGCTGCAGTTTGCTGGGCCTGTTAACACTGTTGTGTTTGTACACCCTCCCCACAGCTCTGGTGCTGCACTCAAACATCCCATGCCCTGGTGCTGCTGGCAGTGCCATCGTGCTGGGGGTGATTCCCACCCCAGCACTGCCCGGGGTTCAGTGACAGATCCCTCTGCTGCAGACATTGGCACCCTGGGATGTGGCACAGGAATCCCAGGACCTCCTGAGTTGGAAAGGACCCACAAGGATTCAGCAAAGCCCAACTCCTGGCCCTGCACAGGCCACCCCAACAATCCCACCCTGTTCCTGAGAGCCTTGTCCAAACGCTCCCTGAGCCCTGGCAGCCTTGGGGCCGTGCCTACTGCCCTGGGAATCTGAATCTTCAGGACAAGTGACACTACAGACATCCTGGAGCTGAATTTACAGTGTTGGAAATGATGCTTTGATGCTAAAGCTCCTTTTGAAGGGTTTCCTCACTTCCACTCATCCCAGCTGGCTGTGAGCACTCACTATCCCAGTCCTTGCCCCTCTCACCTCTATTCCTGCAAGGATACTTCACAGCAGCCCACGCTCATTCCTTCCTCTTGGGGCAGATGTGATGCCTGCAGCCTGGCCCTGCAGCTGGGAACCAAAGTTTGGAAACGGACTTACAACTTAACCAGGAACCCTGGAGAGCTACAGATTGTTTCTGCTGCCACCAGACTCCCTGTGTGCTTCTGGCAAAAGATCCAGGAACATCTCCCACTTATCTGCACTGAAACGCATCCTGGGATGGGCAGGATGGGAAGGGCTCTCTGTCACAGCACTAAGGCCCTTCCACTGCTATTTTAGCCAGAAGCAGAGTGAGAGAAATGTTTGCCTGAAGTACATGTATCCCTTAGGATGCCAAAAAATATGGGATGTTGTTTCTGAATCACAGAATCACAGAACATCCTGAATTGGAAGGGATCCACAAGGATCATCCAGTCCAACCCCTGGCCCTGCACAGGACACCCCAACAATCCCACCCTGTGCCTGAGATCATTGTCCAAACGCTCCCTGAGCTCTGATCAAGGTCTGATCCCTGTGTCATCTTGCAGGGATCCTGAGAATTTGGGGATTGGCTGCTGAGGTGGAAGAGATGCACTAGGGGTGCTCTGCTGCTTTGTCCCTAGGAAGGATCTCCATGTGCAAGTCTCTCTGGGAATGCTGCTGCTTTCCTCAGCATCCCATCCCAGCTGCTTCTGAAGTCCACAGAGGGCTGTGAGGGAGTGGAAGCAGTGACAGTGTGGCTCGTGCCTCTCAGGAGCCTTTCTGGAGGTTTCTTCCTTCCCCAAGAGTGATGTGCCAGACCAAACCACCCAGTACACAACCAGTGACTGCCTGGCACTCCAGAAGGAGCTGAAGCCTGGAGAATTCAGGCCACCCTGGGAGCCCTTCAGCTCATGCCTAGAGCTTTCTCATGCCATTTTTCCATCATGAATATCTGTTGTGTAACAGCAGATGCTTTGCAGTTAATTTTTTTTTTTTTTTAAGGTAAGTCATATTTGAACGGAATCAAAAATAAGCAGGAGCTAAAATATCTGCAGTGCTGGGGCTGTGCCAAACACCCACAGATTCTGTACCCTGTACTCAAGCCTTGTCAAGTAGCTCAGCACATCTTTATTCTAATCATTTACTTTCATTTCATGCCTAACAGAGAATTGTCCTGATTACTCAAGCAAAGCACAGCAAGAAAAGCAGAGAAAACATTTGGTCAGCTTTGGGCTCCTGATGCTGCTGGTGGAGCTTGAGCTTCCACAGCCCCTTACAGTGAAAGATTTCGGGGTGTGTGCAGTGATCATGCAGCTCCTGACACTTCTTCCACTAAATCTTTTCACTCAGTGATCAGGTAAGTCCAAGAAGAGAGGCAGCAAGAGCTGCTGAAGGTTACAGAATGACTTGAGCAGCTGAGAAAGGCCAGGGGGTTGTAACTCTTTGGGCAGTGCAATTCCAGACAGGGTTTTGAGTCTTCGACCATTGACTGTCACCACCCTGACCATGGACATCCTGGGGGGGACAGCTCTGCATCCCTGCACAGACAGTGTATGGTTATGTGATAAAATCACAGATTCATGGAATTTCTAAGGTTGGAAAAGACCTTCAAGCTCATCAAGTCCAACCATCAATTCAGCATCACCACCATACCATGTGCTCAAGTGCCACATCCACTTGTTTTTGAACACTTCCAGGGATGGTGGCTCCACCACTGCCCTGGGCAGTCCATTCAAATGTTTTACAACCCCTTCCATGAAAATATTTTCTCTAATAACTAATGTAAACCTCCCCTGGCACAACTTGAAGCTGTTTCCTCTCGTTGTGTCGAAGGCAAAGGCACTCAGGCCACATTATAAAAATGAGCTTTATAGAACACTCATCTCACACACCCAAAGGAGCACAGAGGGAGATGGGCAGGCAGAGCCCCATGGACCTAATGAGGGGAACAGGGCCCCCAGCCCTGTCCTGCTCCTTGGTCAACCCTGGAAAAGGAGCTGCAGCATCCTTGGCTGTTGGGTGAGGGGATTTGGAGACCTCACCACCAGCATCGGGTCCCTGCAGCCTTCTGCTCACATTCCCAGGGGACCAGCATCACCATGGGAACATTTCTGAAGTCGTTAGAAAGAGTTCAGAAATCACTGTGCTAATGAGAATGGGCACAGAGTGTGAGGAGACTCCATCTAATGAAATCAGGTCTTCAGGAAACTTAATCATTAACAGAAGCCTGTGTGTTGTGAAGAGCTGAAGGGACTACTTCATTCCTGTCACCCAAACTGAGGGATCCACCAGTACTCCCTGGGCCATTTTCAGTGTGTAAAAACCAAACTGAACCAAAAACCCCACGTGGCTGCAGCACAATGCTGTGACCAAGGATGGTCACTGCACCTACAGCGAGGGTTGCTACATGGGATGTTGAGAAGGCATTAAAATTAAGTCCTCTGGCAGAGCCAGGGGAAAAAGAAGATGGCAAATTAAAAAAAAAGGTGGCAAAACCCCCCTAAAAGCCCCCAGGCAATGACAACAGCACCCTCCAGCTCTCAGCACAGCCACAGCCCTGGGGACGCCTGCTGTTGTAGCAGCAGGACCTGGTGCAGCTGAAGCTCTTTATTCCCCTTGGAGCTTCCTAATAATCTCTCTGCTGCAGTAACCACTCTAAACTCGTGAAAATATCAAAATGCAATACCTTCCTCCACTGCCTTTAATGCACTGGGGCATCAGCTCTTGTGCCCAGAGCAGCAGCTGGAGGGGAGAGACTGAACTTGGGTTTGCTCCTCTCCTGACCAAGAGCACATCAAAAATGCTCCCCTGGAGGAGGCTCTGCAAGTGGAGCTGCTCTTTGTATCCGCTCCAGTTTGGAATTCAGAATGTTTCTATCCTCAGTCTCCATGGCAGAAGGTCATAATACTTTTTCCAGCTCTCCTTTTGGAGCAAGGATCCCGCTCAGCAGCAACAGCCCCTCGCAGGGAACACCATCGACTTCTTGCTTGGGTTCATTGCTTTTATAATTTTGTGCTGTTGGATAATTCTTTCTGTTTAAGATTTTAGGAGCAAGTTTAAGGAGACAGACATGAATCTTTTTACAAGAAAGACTTTTAAGAAAGAACTAACTAGCTAGTGGAGGCAGTGCAGCCCCAAGGATGGCAACAGCAGAGAGCAGAGGAGCCAACATTTTCAGAAGTGTTCTGTATTTACCTCTTCTCTTGATGGCAACACAGTGGGCAGAGTTTTTTCCCCAGGGTTAAGGATGAGTCTTGAGAATGCAGGTAAGAGACCAGGAGGGTCCAGAGCTCTGTAAGGATGAGCTAACACACACACTCTACAGGTTTATAAAAACTGACTGCATGCACAAAGTATATAAAGAGTTTGCCTTGATTTTCAAGCCCATATGGCACCAGGACACTTCTCCCAGAGGTGTAGAAACACTCATCCAGGGGCATTCTGGGCTCTCAGATTTAGCAGGAAGCTTTCAAGCTGAGCCTGAATACTGAGAGTCACTGTAAAGGGCATGAGGGAACAATAGCACACAGGCAGCAAAGTTGGGCAAAGCATGAAACACAGTAAAAGTGAGTTTTAAGGACACGGAGATGGAAACAATCCAAGGGAACAATTCTTTTTCTACCAAGTAACCTCCTTGTATGCAAAATGAAAAGAATACATCTTTTCTTTGCCACTTGCAGAACAAAGACACTTGCCTTGACCAGGTAATGTGTGAAGAGAGAATAATCACAATTTTTTTCATGTGGAGCTCAAACAGACCAGAAACACCCCAAGAGGTTTGTCCCAGTCAGAGTCAGGAGAAAGGCAGTAAAACAACTAACCCAGCCTGGTTTTCCTATAGATTCACTTTCCTCACTCCCCAGGTTACAGAATCCTGGAATGCTTTGGGTTGTAATGCTCACTTTTACAAGGGATGGGGATCATTCCCATTCCTGCCCAGTGATATCCAGCATCCAGGTCTCTGGCAGAGGAAAGGAGAGTTGTCCTGGTTGTCCCTGCCAGCACCCCCGACCAGGATGCCCCAGGAATGCTGATTGCACCAAAACAAAGGACTCCAGGATAACGTGCCCAGCTCAAAGGTGGAGTTTGGAACCAAGGGAAAGGCAAGAGCAAGGCAAAGTCAAACAGGAAATTTCTAAACTCCTGGTGTCAGGGAAATCCTGAGGATTCCTGTGCTGCAGAGCACGGGCCTGGCCACCAGCAAAGGTCACCCTGAGCTGGTCAAGATGAGCCCTCACATCCAGAGAGCTGGAATTAGAACCCCACTATAACACTAATGCCCTGCTGTGGGCAGTGCCTGGAGCTCCTCTCTCCCACCTCTTGGGCTGTCCCACCCCCAGCAGCCACTTCCACACGCCCTAATATCCAGTTAATGATTGACTCGTTAAGTGTTCCAGAGGCCACGTTGTTAATAAACCCGCAAAGGAGTGTGACCTGGGAGGCAAAATTAACCTTGTAGTCCAGCTTTTGGAGCAATAACTTCAGGGGTTGTGTCCTGAAAAAGGTTTGGGTGCAGTAGATGAAAGGTTAAATCAAAGGTGATAACAATTAAATTGGAAAAAAAAAAAATCACCAAATGAAATAATTCAAGAGCTTAAAGGTAAGGAGGTCCTGAAAGGAAGAAGCCTGAAATAGTGTTTAACAATTCAGATTTGAGCAGGAACTAGAATATTCCTGCAGGGAATAGGCTGTGATTTCAGTGTGTTCTGGTGGAATGTTGTGTCTGCTGCACATGGGTAATAAATAGAGGCTCCTGGTAGCTTGGTGGGATGATTTGATCAAGGCTGGATTTATTAGAACAGGGAAAGTATGCAAAAGTAAAGAACACCTCAGATTCTGAGAAACTCAGTGGTTTGCTGAGGCAGCAGGACAATTGTCTTTTGCTGGAGAACACCAGGGAGACCCTGGCAGGAGGCACAAGGAGACAAGGAGCCCAGGTTGGATTAGTGGGAGAGATGAGCTTCTCCAAGGGGCTCCCGGAGGGCCAGTTTTTGCTGGAGTTTGAAATATTTTTTTCAGTTATTATTCTTTTTGAGCATAGGCAGATCATTGTCACACCTTGGGGAATATCTGACTAGGTGGCTGGCTCCCAGAGTTTCTGGGGAGCCACAGAGCAGGGTAAAAGAGCTGGGCCCAAACCAACACAGAAAAGAACTAATCCAAGAAATTTAAGATTTAAAGACATTTTTTTAATTTTTTTTTTTTTTTTTTTTTTTTTTTTTGCACAGCAAAAAGTTACACTTCAAAGTTTTTTAATGTCACCTTCCAAAAACCATTCCTGATGCAGGCCTTGAGCATTCCAGTTATCATCCCTTACCTTATTCCTGCCTGGAAATGGCTTTTGGGGCCTTCCAGAGTGTCCAATTCAGTCAAGGGGAGTGGTTTTTGAACGACTTCCAGGAGAGCCATTAAAGTTCCTTCTTGGCTGCCTCCAAAACCTGCTGCAAGTTTCAGCTCTTGAGACCTGTGTGTGTGAACAGAAGAGGAGCCAGTTAAAGAGGAAAACATTCCTCAGATGTGCTTTGCAGCACAACAGCAGCAAAGCACTGAAGACACAGAAATCATTAATTCTCAGCATCCATTTGATGTGCAGCTATGGAAATAATATTTAAGACACTCAAGAAGCTTTAGGAAAAAAAAATGAAGAAAAATAATAGCACCAGGAAAACCATTTCCAAACTGCAATATTTGAGAATGATCTCATATTAAAAAAAAAAAAAAAAAAAAAAGATTAAGTGCAGCAAAACGTGTAACTGGAAATAAGAGAAAGAGTGAAATGCCTTAAGATGTAGCAGTTTGAGGAATATAAGAACAGGTTTTGCCAAGAATTATTCACATACATCTGCACAACCCCCATCCATCTATTTTTACTTCTTTTGTGGGCCAATAAAGAGCTGTGTATTGTCAGTCCTAAAAATAAGACCATAAGCTTTAAAAACCATTTGTATCACGGCACAGAAAACAATGATTTTGTTCAAACTACCCTTTTCTCAGCCATGTTAGACTGAGGGCAAGGTGTAACCTTTTATTTCCTCACCTTCATGAGGAACAAGAAAAAAACACAGCAGTTAAAGGGTTGGATGGTCACACTCAAAGGCCACCTTCACCCAAACTTCCTGGATTTGCATCCTAAAACTCTTTTCTCCAGGGATTTTAGTTCTACCCTGCACTACATAGGGGCTTCAAGAGGTCACCCTGGGTGCTTCCATGGTCCCTGTTGGCCTCAAAAGCTCCAGGTGGAATCCTGGCTCTGTTCAAATAAATGGCAAAACTCCCTTGCCTTCAAAGCCACTTCCCACTGGAAATCCCAGAGTCACCTGAAGAAATGTCCATCTGCTTAATTGTTTGCCCTCCTTGTTGGTTTCTGCCAGTGTTACCTTCTTTGAATACCTAATGGGGGATTTGCTCCAGTTAATTAGTTAATTAGCTTTCAGAGCCTCTCCTGGAGATCAGGTAGGGGTACCTGAATGGTTCCATCTGACAGACAGGCTTCACAACGGCTTAGGAAAATAAATGTTCATTTCTTTCCTGACAAGCTTCAAAAACGACGGATATTTCTCCAAAGTAAGTTCTCAAACACACGTTTACAACCAGCCATAAAAGCCCAGAGGTGATTTTCCCTGGGGGAGGGACAGGTCTTACCTGCCAAAGGCAGCCCCACGCGGCCGTGTGGGCCGTGTTTGAACTGTCCTGCATCCACACTGCCTCTTTGATATTCCCTTTCAGTGCAGGACAAATCCATAGCCTGACAGATGCTGATACTACACTCCCAAATCTCCGTATTTACAGGCTGGAGTGTTCCTGGTGTTGACAGAGCCCTTCTCCAGTGGCTGCCACCAGCCCAGTCGTTTATTCAGCCGGCACTGTTCAAACACGGGTTGTTTATTCAGTTGCCATTGACATTTCCTACAGTTTGTTTAATCCACAGCAGGGACCCCGACAGGTGAGAGGGGGCACATTAACCCCTGGGAGAGCTCCCCCAGCCCTTCCCACTTGTGGTTCTAACACAGGGAATAATTTTAGCAGCATTCCCTTTCATTTTCCTCTCCACTCAGACCACAGATTCCAAACCTTCTGGGGACGCCTCGAGAGCTCACTTGCTGTTAACAGCTGCAGAGCTGCTCCAGCCCTGGGAACAGCACAGGGAGGACATGGAGCTGCTGGAATGAGTCCAGAGGAGGCACCAAGATGGTCAGAGGGATGGAGCAGGAAAGGCTGAGAGAGTTGGGATTCTTCAGCCTGGAGAAGAGAAGCTTTGAGGTGACCTGACTGTGGACTTCCAGGAGCTGAAGAAGAAACACGGAGAGAGAGTGTTTACAATGAGTGACAGGAAAAGGGTTCAAACTGACAAAGAGTAGGTTTAGATTAGTTATTGGGAAGGAATTGTTCCCTGTGAGGGTGGGGAGGCCCTGGCACAGGTTGCCCAGAGAAGCTGTGGCTGCCCCTGGATCCCTGGAAGTGTCCAAGGCCAGGTTGGACGGGGCTTGGAGCAACCTGGGCTGGTGGAAGGTGTCCCTGCCCATGGCAGGGGGTGGCACTGGATGGTCTTTAAGGTCCCTTCCAACACAAACCATCCTGATTCCATGATGCCACGAGCCACACACTGACCTCAGCAGCAGCAACAAGAATAAAAACCCTGGATTGTGGCTCCGAGTGCTGGGCACTGTCGGGACAGCGCTGAGGGCAGGAGCTGCCAGTCTCAGGGACATTTTGCCTTTAAGCAAATGGTAAAGGTTCTCCCCTTTTCCCTCGCTTCCCACTGGCTTTCCAGGTGCTGTTTTGCTGCGTGTTCACACCACAGGTCTGTTCAGCGCTGTAAAAAAGCCAGAGGTTTTCCCCCCAGCCCCTGAGCCGGGTCTGCCACGGCAGCACCGGGAACGTCCCCGCTCCACGCTGGGCTGGGACAGCCCAGGGTAAACACACCACTGCAGGCACGCAGGGTCCAGGAATAATGAACAGGGAACAGCTGGAGACACGAGTCCAGGGCAGCATTCCCCCTGCTTCACACAGAGAGTTGAAAATTCCTGTAGCAGGAACGTGGATGTGGCTGGTGCACTCTGGGCCCCGTGTCAACAACAACCCAACAGGTGATGGAAATGAAAACAAGACCCCTGGCAAAGACAGCTCAGGCCTAAATGATGAATGAAATCAAACAGGAGGCTCAAACCCCTCATTTCCCGAACTTAAACTGTGAAATTCTGACGCTGCTTTCACAGGTTTAATGTCATTTTCTGCAGTCCTTTAGTTTGTTGTTTAGAGGAATAAATGACAAACTCTCCCCCCTGCTCCATCCCCAGAACAGGAGAACCTGAAAGTGTCAGAAAATCTTGACAAAATATTATTATTATTAGGAAAATAAGATGTCATTTAATTTCAAATTTTTTTAGAGAAGAATTCAATTAGTTTAGTTTTATTTAATTTCAACCGTACTTGGAAAAAAATCGCTTCCAAACACGTCTTCAGGCTTTTGCAGAGCCAGCTTTCCCTCCTTACATACACACACTTCCCTACTATTTTCCAAATATTTCCAGTTGGAAGACAGTACAAATATGTGGGAAACACTGTCAAGCTCTGGAACGCTTTCCAAATGAAAAATAACTTTCGGTTTTGAAAGCCACACTTACCTGGTGTTAAATGTTTGATGTGTTCATTTTTAAAGTGACAGCGTGACCCGGGGGGTGTTTTTAGGCTATTTTGGTACCAAATGTCAGGTTCCTGCTCTGAAGAAGCTCCAGGGCTCTTCAAGACCCAACAGCCACTTTTCTTAGAATGGAAAAAGAGAAGATTGTTTAAAAGAGGGAATATCAACAGCTTCCACTCCCAGCTGGACCACGGGGTTGGAGAACACGGGTATGGGGTGTGTGACTCCAGGGGAGGGGCAGGTTGGACAGCAGGAGGAATTTCTTCCTGAAAGGGAGGTCAGGCATTGGAAACCCAGGCAGGAATTGGGTCAGGCATCCCCAAACCCAGGGGGGTTTGGAGTCCCCACCCCTGGAGGTGTCCAAGGGAGGACTGGAGGTGGCACTCAGTGCTCTGGGCTGGGGGACAAGGTGGGGATGGGGCACAGGGTGGGCTCGATGATCCTGGAGGTCTTTTCCAACCTCAGTGCTTCTGGGATTATCTTAAAGCTCTGTGCTAAAAGACATAATCATTTAAGAGTAGCTGATGCTTTTTTCCCCTTTATCAAGCATCCAGTGCAGATCTGTGGGATTACATGATGAATTATGCAGTAATAATATGACCCTGCCATAAAAATGGAAAGGCAGTGGGCAGTCTGTAAACCCCAAGTTTTCCTAAAAAACAACCTGTAAATATCTGCAGGGGAAGCAGCATCCTTGGAAAACAATGAGTCATAGAGCTTTTTCTTGTGTTATTTTCCCTGACATCCTGAGCACAACAAGGAGCTAACATGGGGAGTAGCTGCTAGCATGTTTGTCTTACACCGACTGCTTCATGTCTGAGAAGAAAAGGAATCCTTTAACAAATGGCAGATAAATATTTGTCCTGCTTCTTTTCTTTTTTTTTTTTTTTTTTTATTTTTCCCTTGGATGAAACACTCTCATTTCCAGTCACTTACTCCCTGTGTGTGTCCTGGCTTTTGATGTTGTGTTTCTCTCTCTCAAAAGTCACCAAACCAACATTTTGCCATGAAGAGAATCCCATGTAACCTGGAATGTCTTTGGATGATCATAGGGGGAAAGACCAGCACATAGAGAGGGCACAGAATGTAAATATAATTTAGTCAAAGGTGTGTGTGAGCAGGAGGGATTCTCCCAGTAACTCAGACTGGGGACCACAGTGACCTACAGGTGGGTCCTTTTCACCAGGTGGCATCATATACAGAATAAATTAGGGGCAGGTTTTTCAAAGCAATCACCACCTGGCACAGCTGTGACACTCCTGAACAAATATTCCAAAGTAAACTCGTGGATTCCTGATTCACCAGATGTTTGGTGTATTTTTTGAAATCAGGTTCTGGCTCTGCAGTGGGAATGGAGGGACAGGAATGACAAGGAAGCAGCACTGCAGGTGTGCACAGACAGACATGTGAGCAATATAGGATGTATAATGAGCATTAACTCATTGGGTAAAGAAGGAAAATTCTACAATAAATAAAGGACAACCTGCTTTATACAGGCAGGACACCTTTCCACAGCTTTGTATCTTCATAGAATCACAGAATATCCTGAGCTGGAAGGGACCCCCAAGGAGCATCAAGTGCAGCTCCTGGCTCTGCCCAGGACACCCCAACATTCCCACCCTGTGCCTGAGCAGAAAGGGGCTCAAGGAAGGGAACTGAGTATTAAAAGCTTCATTTGGGGAAGGAGCTGAAGGCAGCTCAAGAGTTTGAAACACAAGAGCTGTGACAGGTGAGTTTAGTGCCCTCACACCCTCCAGCACACAGGGAAGGGGCAGCCTGGCAGGGACATGTGCCAGCACAGCTCTTCAGGTGTGATCTTAATCTTTCTCTTCTCTTTCCTGCCCTGCGGCTGATACTCCTTTCCTAGATAGAATCACAGAATCATTCAGGTTGGAAAAAGCCTTTAAGATCATCCAGTCCAATCATCAACCCATCACTACCACCACATTCACCACTAAACCACGTCCTCAAGTGTCACATCCACACATTTTTTGAACAATTCCACTGTAATTGTGGATATTTAATGTGTGATATTTAGGCCTGAAATGCTGTACATGTGCAGCTATAATTTTCTCACAAATGTATGGATGATCTATTTCCAGTATTACAGCAATTTATATATATATATATATATGTAAAATGTGTATATATAATAAATAATATACTAAAGCATATTCATACCTCATCACATTGGTGTTGAATCTATAGCCTCATTGTCATCAAGCATTTGAAATACAAGTAATAAATTGAATGTGGACTTTAATTCATAGGATCCCAGAATGGTTTAGATTGGAAGGGACCTTAAAGCCCATCCAGTTCCACCCCCTGCCATGGGCAGGGACACCTTCCACTAGCCCAGGCTGCTCCAAGCCCCATCCAAGCTGGCCTTGGACACTTCCAGGGCTGAGGCACAGCTTCTCTGGGCACGAATTCATTGCCACTCTACCCTTTATAATCTACAGATAAACTATTCAGGCAGAATCCCTCCAGAAGTATAAAGCAGAGCAGATTTTAAATTGGATTGACAGCACTGGTCATTCACAGGCAGCCAGAATCCACTCATGGACACACAGACTGTGGATAAATGGGAAATTGTTACCTTGAGAGCTGTCAGTCCCTCACCAACATTTACTCCAGAAGATTAAAAGAACCAGTTAGAGCTGACAGCAGGATTGAAGCTGCACGAGGACAGAGGGTTTGAACCTGCTCTGCCTCAGTGAGGCTGAGACACCTGATTAAAACAACACCGGGCAGTTATTGGGAGAGTAACAAGAATCTATTCTCTCCAAACAACAAAGATCAGCTCTCACAATCTGTTTGCAGAGTAGGTGGGATATGGAATGACTTCCCCCTGACAATGAGCATTCCTGGGGGGGACAGAAAGGGCACAGCACAACAGAACAGGAAATTGGAAATAGGGGCACAGGGGGCATTTTGAAGTGTCACCGTTCTTGGCACTGACATCTGTGACTAATCCCAGTCCCTTTAGGGTGGATGTGAAGTTTGCCATTTTTGCAAGGATTGAGTAATGTTAAATATCACTGTGGGCAGGTGTGATTTTTATTTAAAAGATAATTGATACAAGGTAGGAAGGGCCACGTCTCCAGTAGGTGAAACAAGCTGGTACTGCCCCTTTCAGGGCAGCAGAGCGATGCCAAATTAAATTATAGAATCACCAGGAGTCGCAAGGAATCCTTTAACTAATGGCAGATAAATATTTGTCCTGCTTCTTTTCTTTTTTTTATTTTTCCCTTGGATGAAACACTCTCATTTCCAGTCACTTACTCCCTGTGTGTGTCCTGGCTTTTGATGTCCTGGCTTTTGGTGTTTCTCTCGCTCAAAAATCACTGAACCAACATTTTGCCATGAAGAGAATCCCATAAAACCTGGAATGTCTTTGGAATGTGTTTGCAAGTTAAAAATCATTTTGTTCCAACTCCCTGCCATAGGCAGGGACACCTTCCACTAGACCAGGTTGCTCAAATCATCCAGGGAACTTCTTGTTGTACCCAAACAAATTCTCACACGCTGTTAAAAAATCCCCCAAACCCAGTAAAAGCTGTGCAGCCAAAGATAATGTTTGCATCTGCCTTGAGAAGCACATGCACAAATTAATCTCAGGTTTTGGGATATATAAATTCCACAGCCAAAGTTAGGGGATTGTCCTTAAGTTAAGAAGATCCACGGAATGGATCATCACAGTCTTTTGATTTCCTACACTTTAATTTCCTGACTAATTCCCATCCTCCCCACGAGCAGGTCGTTACCCACAGCCCTCTAAGTACAGGGAAGATAAAACAGAAGGAACCAGTATTACAGCAGGAATTGGGAGAAACTTCCCAAGAGCATCTCAACACCTGTGTTTTGGGAGGCTTGTCCTGGAACAGGACACTGGATCAGCTGCAGACCTGGGAAGGGAAGGATGCAGCTCTTTCCACCCGGGCAGATGGTGTGCCTTTAATTACTCCTCAGCATCACGTGTTGAATACAACATTTTTTATTTATTTTTGGTAAATAAATGGACTGTTGTCCTCGCCTTCCTATGAATGTTCCCACACTGAACATTCACGTGAGGGAAAGCAGAGGGAGGGACGGGGGGGGGGGTAAAAATCCCCACAAAACAGGGATCTTTCTGTAGTACTCCACAGCAATTATTTCACACCAAAAAGACCAAAGTTGACAGGATGAACATATGATCAAAATCCTGGGCAATATTAAAAAGCCCTGGCTGCATTTCCTAGTTACAGGAGCATAGGAGCAGGTTGCTTGGTAACAGCTCCAGCCACGATCCGCTCGGAAATCGGCCATAAAAGCAACTCCCAAGCCATTGCAGCGTTGCTACAGCAACGTGCACAAGTGATGGATCCCAAGTTAGAGACACACCTTAAGCAAGAATATGTTTCCTCTCATTTTAACCACTTTCCAGCCCATAAATACGTGGCGTCTGCCATCCCCAACAGCTCCCAGCCAGGCTGGCTCCTCCCGGGGGGTTCGTCGGCATCCGCAGGATTTGCACGTGTAAGAAAAGCAATTAGCAAGGGTGGGGGGGGGGGGGGGGAAGAAATAAAACGTGATGTCTGCAGCCCCGGATTGCAGCAGTTCATCAAACCCCGAGGGGCAGGCGGGGTGTCTCTGCACCCCACAGGGTGTTGAGGAGCAAAGGGGGGTCTCTCTCAGGGGGCTTGAGGTGTGGTGAGGCTGCAGCAAGGACCGTGTGCCAGCGGGGCTGGGCCTTTGGAAAACCCGGGGTGCAGCAGAGGTGCTGCAGGCCCAGCTGTGCCAGGTGGAGGTGGGATCTTCTGCCTGCACGTGTTCACCCTGTGGGACACCCACAGCAGAGCTGCTGCCACCTCAGCCCCAGGGCTGGAGGTGCAGCCTGAGGGTGCTGGGCAAGCAGGGGTGACCTGCAGCTGGGGGGGCAAATCACACCTTTGGGTGACTGACCATGAACTTGCTCTCCAGGACACAGGATAAACAGCTCAGATGGAGATATTCGTGTATGAGACGCCCACCTGTGATCCCAGAGATCCCACCCTGCTGCCGTGTCAGTGCCATGTCAGTGCCCTGCTGTGCACGGCTGGAACGCAGCTGGACAGAATCCCAGAGTGGTTTGGGTTGGGAGGGACCTTAAAGACCATCCAGTTCTACCCCTTGCCATGGGCAGGGACACCTTCCACTAGCCCAGGTTGCTCCAAGCCTCGTCCAAGATGGCTTTGAACCTTTCCAGGGATCCAGGGGCAGCCACAGCTTCTCTGGGCAACCTGTGCCAGGGCCTCCCCATCCTCACAGCCAACAATTCCTTCCCACTATCCCATCTATCCCTGCCTTCTGGCAGTGGGAAGCCATTCCCTCTTATCCTGTCCCTCCAGGCCCTTGTCCAAGTCCCTCTCCAGCTCTCCTGGAGCCCCTTTAGGCCCTGAAAGGGGCTCTCAGCTCTCCCTGGAGTCTTTTCTTCTCCAGGTGAACCCCCCCAGCTCTCCCAGCCTGGCTGCAGAGCAGAGGGGCTCCAGCCCTCTGATCATATAAACTAACTTAAAAAGCTGCCATGTCCTAAAAAACCAGCCTGATAGGCGGAAAACTTTACTTCAACCACCTGGAAGAGCAAGTTTATTGACCCCTAGAAGTAAGTTTTCGCCCTGAAGCACAAATTAGGGGGGTTTGCAGCGTGTCAGCCTTAACCCAAAGTGCAATTCCTTCACTTCCAGCAGCTGCCATCCACCACCTCGTCTTCCCACAGCGATCCTGCCACTAACCCAGACACACACCTCGACAGGGAACTTCACTTTTCAAAGCCAATCAGTGCCACTGTGTAACAATGTCAAGTCCGTGTTCGTCTCGCTGGCGGCCCCAGATCCTCAGGCAAGTACCAAGTGCAAAGGATGAGCAGAGACACGGAGCTGGAGCTCCTCTGTCTGAGCTGCCACACGCCAGGGACCGACAGCTGAGAACCAAGGGGGTTAACAAAAGCTGAGTTCTTTTTTTTTTTTTTTTTCCTGAAAAACGTCTAAAACGGCCCCACGAACCAAAATTATAAAATAATTATACTCCGCCTCGAGCTGAACACAAAAAGGTTATTCACTACAAAGCCCTAGCAACCATCTTAGCCTTAAAGGAAAAGAAAGCAGACTGCCAAAGCAGTAATGAAATGACACACAACTGCTAATTTCATGTCTGTTTTTCAGAGGTCTGTAATAATAACCAGTAATTCCTTACAAAGCATCCATTCTTGTTCCCTAATTCCCACCTAGGGATATTAAAAGACTTAACCATTCCCTGGCTGTGTCTTTCAGGAAGGTAACGGCCACTTAAGTAGAAATATGCATATCTCTTCTAAGGGAAAAAAAAAATCAGATGGATAAGGCCCTATAAAAGTGCTCAGGTGAGTCCAAAGGGCTGAGCAGGACCAGCAATGACACCTGGACGGGCAGATTCATTTCTTGCACGGCCCAGAGTGTGGCAGTTTGGTGGCCTCAGCACAGTGCTCTGGAGCAGAAGGTCACCTTGCAGAGCCTCGACAGTCTGAGCAGAGAAGAATGAGACCTGCCCTACCCCTGCACAGGTTTATGCTGCAATTAGCTGAAAATATACAGCTTCATCATCACCATTTGTGTGTCTTCCAGGAGGACACGTATTTATTACCGAGTAAACAGAGATGTGAAAATAACAGCACAGGCAGCAGGAGCAGGAACAGCTCCTCTAATTTGCTGCAACGCAACGTTACCGCAGAATCGAAAAGAATTCAGTTCCAGGAGCAGAAATCTCTGTGCAGCTCCTGTGATCGGCCACTTGGGAGAAGGAACTGCCTCCAAACATCGATCCTGCTGCCTGACTCAGGGCTGACATTGCCAGGTCTGCTGGTCTCCCCCAGCTGCTCCGAGGTACGTGGGAATAAACCGGGATATGAAGATACCGGTGGCGTCCAACCCACCCCCCAGCCGTGTTCACAGATGGGCCCCACTCGACCCCAGCAGATGCAGGCACAAGAACATCGTGAGATTTAACAGGGGAATCTTGGGTGAGCAGCCACTCCACAGGAATTTATCCAACACTCATCCAAATCCCTCGGCATCCAGCACAGTCTGAGGCAGTTTTTGGGTCCAAACGCCTCCTCCTCAGGACAAGGCAAAGACAGAGGCTCCTGGTTTGAGCTGGGGAAGCCTCAGGAGGCTCAGGCAGGGCGGTGGCTGCACAGGCTCAGCCCCTGGTTGAATTCCTGGGGCTCCAGGACTGAGCTCCAGGTTCTGTCTCCACAGGACAGGTACAAGCCCTTCACGATCAGGATGCAACGATCCAACCCTCTGCCTGGGCAGTGACTCTGGTCAGCCCCTGGTGCTGAACAAAACATCAGCCCTCCCTCATCTTCCAACCCCAACCATTCCCTGATTCCATGGCTTTGGTCCCCAGTGCCAATTTCAGCCCAATATTCCTTAGGAATTCCAAAATATAACCTACAGCACACCACCACAACCACCCTCTATCACTCTATGCTGCCTAATAAGCAATTCAATGAGCATTATATTTTTATTTACATCTGAAAGAACTGCAGTAAAATATTCTGGGCAGGCTATGCATAAATACATGAAATTGCTCCTACTTCACTAATGAACTATTGTGTGTAATAAAATTAATCTCATTCCACCCATGATAGATCTGGTTTAATTTTTGAAGCAGGGAAATTTAGACACATGTAATTTGTGGAAGGAGAGAGCCAAAATTCAAGAGATTCACTTTAAACCAATCAGGCAGTTGTTTTATTTATATAGCACCCTTCAGAAAAATTATCTGAAGGCACTTTACAATGCAAAAATAACTCTTCTTGGTAAGCTTCCAGGAGGGCTGATGCTGACCGTGCCTTCAGACACTGCTTGGATCCAAATGGGTTCCTTAAGTCAGGCTTTTTCCACCCAAATTTGCTTTCTATCCTGTAGTTACAACTCCAGTCGCTCCACACAGGTATTTTTTGGGGGAGCTCAGGCACATAGCTTGCCTGCTGGCCAACTCCAGCTGGTCTGTGGACCTTCCTCACCCAGCTTTTGGGACAACACTCCTCCCCACCGTGATCCAGGCAGGGCTCTCCGTTATTTATTCCTGCATTTGAGGAAGAGATGGGAGGAGACAGGAAGCTGCCTGAGCCCTTTCTGCATTCTGCATGCTCTGGTGCAACCCAGGGCTGTGTGAGCCGTGACAGATGAGCTGCAGAACCCAAGCCCTCATGAAGCTTCATGGAAAATCCCCCCACAAACAGCCTCAAAAGCAAAGCCGAGCTCCCGGAATCGCGGCGGAGCTCTGAAGCAGAGCCTCAGGAAACACAGCCCTCCACTGACTTGTGCCAGCAAGCCCTGCATGTTTTCATTATTTATAGAGAGCTGGAGCTGAGCACAGCAGTGTGCAGGAGGTAAAATGCACTGCACAAACAAGAGGCAGCTCCAAAAACGCACCAGAGGAGCTCACAAATCAACACCGAGCACACGCGGGACACGGGGTGGCACCTGGAGCTGGGAAGGGCCTGGGAATAGGGTCAGTCTCAGGAGGAATTCTCAGCAAAAATGGGTCTGTGTGAACTCTGCTTGGGCAGCTACTCCGAGGCGTGGAATGGCTCAGAACAAAGGGAAAAGCACAAAGCAACAGGGAGAAGGGAGGGAGAGAGGGAAGGATCGTGAACTGTGCAGGGCTTGGGAAGCCAAAGGAGCTGTGGAGGCACACTGGGAGACAACACTCAACAGCACCTCGGTGAAATGGATCGTGGAATGGAACATGGAATGGTGTGGATCAAGAATCTGAACCTGAATTCAGCAGCACAATATATTATAAACAAAGAGAAGAGAACCCTGGCACGGTTGGTCGATGTTTTGCTTTTAATTTCGAATTAGAGAGACCCAACAGTGAATCTGGAGTTTAAAGCTGGCACTTCAAAATAAACCCAGGAGCACTGGCATTTTAATTTATGCATCGTCATCCAGGATTAGTTTCAAACGTTTGTATTTTCCACGTGGCTTTGTCTCCTCTCTGAAGGAGCTGCTGGGATTAAGCTCAAGCTAAAATTCAGCCTCAGCTGTCATAATCTTCACTACAAGAACATCTCCCAGGCACTACAATGAGATGGAGAGGCAGATCCTCAACAGGTACAATGCAACAAGTGCATTTATTCTGCAAAGATTGATGCCGAGGTTTTTTTTCCCAAGTATTTGTCCACGTTCTGGATAAAACCTTGTGTGCACCGAAGACAGACTGATTGGCAGAGGCCTCCCCTGCAAATTTAATTGAGTACCTTCACTAACCTGGTGCTCCTCCCCCAGGGTGGGATACACAATTGATGACTGGACCCAAAATCCTCTCCATGAGGAGCGATATCCCTACAATCGTTAAGACCTTGACTGCAGCATTATCTTTGCTGCCTGAAGACATTAACCTTCTCTTATCTCCACTCTGCATAAAATCCTTTGTTAAACCCTGATCTCCCAGTAGTTTCTGTGCTGAGCACGCAGAGCTCCTGGCTCTGGGTGAGGAAAACACACTCCAGCACTAACTGTGCTCAGAAGGTCAAAGACACAGAATTGAGGTTTCTGTGTGTACAGCACTTGTGTTTATACAACAAGGCGTGTATTCAAAGGTGAAAAGCAGGATCTGTTGAGTAGTTTAACTCTCCAGTTCCTTGCTGGCACCACTGTCTCAGGTATCCAGCAGCACTAAAGGCTGGAGGGTATTTTTCCACTCATCACATGCTATGAAAATATGGGATCCAATGGGGGAGGGAAAAAGATTGGCACTTGTTGGCATTGACCCAAAAGGCATCACAGGACAGACCCTGAGTAGCAGACAGTGAAGCCAGCCCAGGATCAGGACCTGCAGCATTCCAAGAGAGGCCCTGGCACAGGTTGCCCAGAGAAGCTGTGGCTGCCCCAGCCCTGGAAGTGTCCAAGGCCAGGCTGGACGGGGCTTGGAGCAACCTGGGATAGAGAAAATTGTCCCTGCCCATGGCAGACGGTGGGACTGGATGATCTTAAGTCCCTTCCAACCCAAGCCACTCTGTGAATCTGTGATCTATGAGGAGAAATAGCTCCTGTCTTCTGGCTTTCCTCAAATTCCAACAACAGGGACTCTCTGCTTTTCCCAAAAAATCCAGACACCACCCGTGAATTGACCAGTACCATTTCCCCTCTCTGAAAGATGATGTCTCCAAGTTCCTGTGAAGTTTCTCCCAACACATTTAATATCCAATTTGGAAAGGAAAAAAAAAAAAACCTCAGAGCCCTTTTTCCCCCCCCCAGAAATTCTCCCAATCCCTCTAGTACAACATGCACCCCATGGAATTGTTAGTGCTGCCTCTGCTTCTTGGGAACAGAAGGAATGAGGTGCAGAGCTAGAAGGGGTGAGGAAAATGAGGAAGAAATCCTCCTTCCTTCTGCAGCAGGGTTACTCCCAATATTTTTGAGGGAATGTTGCTCAGCAAGCTGGGAATGTGCCATACCAGGGCAAGGGAAAACTTACCCTGTGCTCTCACCTCTGAGTTACCAGATTGCCAAAACATGCATCAATTTATCAAATGGAATTTAAAACTCACTCAGGAGATTCAGAATTCCCCTTTCTCTTCCCAAATGAGGTGGCTGGGACAGGAGAGGAGGTGACACAGCACAGAACAGCTGGGGACAAAAAGGCTGATCCATACCAAGGTCTCCTTTTCTTGAAGGCTGTGCCCAGTGGAAGCTGAGGCATTTTCCTGCCCTTGATAGTTTTCCCACTTTTTTATGTTTGGGTTTGTTTTGGGTTGGTTTTCTGGGAAGAACATCCTACTTTGGGGAAGTTCCATCCAATGGCCACTAAAAGAAGGGAAAGCACAGGAATGGAAAACAAGAGGCACGATCACCTCAGCAACACTGGGCTTTTTTTTTATGAGTACAGGATAAATAGACTCTTGTGAGGATTTTTCTCAAAAAAAAGCACATTTTGTGCATATTTACATACGTGCACTGTGTACCTGTAAGACTCAAGGCTGTAACAGCCTCCCTGCTTGTGAAAACATTACATATAAAATGTTTAGTGGGGCTTGGAAACATTTTGGGAATCGCTTTCAGAGACCTGTAAGCAAGACACAGAAAATGAACTCAATATCCACGGGGGTTTTAACATGTCTGTTTGCCTCTCCTTATAACCTTCCTGAAAACACTTACCTCAGGTGTGGGGGGGAAAATCCAGAAAAACATACTGCATTGGGGTCAGAAGGATGTAGCACATCTTTGTGCTCTTAATGAAGTGAGTGCAGAGTTTATAATTGAGCAAAACTAGAACATGATTGACTCAGCCCATGTCACAAACTGACACAACCACTGAATGTCATGTTTATTGTTTTTAAAGTATATTTTCTCCACTCGCTGACTGATGCTCCATTAAAATTCTTGAGGCCATACCAAAAGGAAATTCTGCCAAAAGCTGCCCATTAACAAGCAATTAATATACAAGCTTTAAAGTACAAGGTTGCTCATGCCATCCCACAGAAAATATTCTTTGCCTGCTATTTCTCACTGGAGACATTTTCTGACAGAATGTTCTCTCTCTGCCAGGGATTTCAGAAAGTAGTCTGTAATTCTCAAGAAGAATAAAGTCTACACTTGCTCGTTCTCAAAATACTTGATTAAACTTTAATCTTAAAGGCTGTTTTCTGGCCCAGTTAACAACTGATGTAGTAACAGAAATGACACCATTAGCTCTGCAGCATCTGCCAGCTCTCAGACCAGGGGAACAAGGCCATTTAAATATATATCCTGAAAATGTAACTTGTAACAGGAGGATTTGGGGGTGGGGGGGAGAAACACCACTTTGAGTTTGCACCATCAGCATTTATGATGTGGTCTCACTGTACCCACCAGGCAATAAAGTCCTGCCTCACACAGCAACATCTCTTTGCATTGATGATTCTCAACACGGGGAACTGCAGAGAATGAAAACAGCCTTTGCAGAAGTTCTGCTTCACATCCGACCCCTGCGAGGGCAAGGGAGGGGGGAAGAGGCAGAAATGGTTCTGCATTTCAGCTCCCAGCCATAATTAACTGCTTACAGGGACTGACCACGGCTGTTTATTCTTTCACCAAGACAGGCTGAAGGTCTGAACTGGATTCCCCTCTGCTCATGACCCACACTGGTCCCATCCTTACCCAGCCATGAACCTGCACAGCACAGCCAAGAACAAAGGCCAGAGCAGAAAACCCCATCAAAAGGGCACAAACACAACTCCACATTCCTCAGAGGACAGAGAGGACTGTTGTGGTTTCTAAGTAAAATATAGCATATAACCAACAGCACCAAATTGTGTGTTTTGCCTGGTACACAATAGTTTGGGGCTGGCAGCAATTACTGGCCCATGTCTCAGAGCCCAGCAGTGCTGGAGCTCCTCCAGCTGCTCCAGCCACACCTGCCAAGTGTCACTCGTGGAAATGGAAGCCTGGAAGTTTTCTGGCTTTAATTAGCAAAACCCCAGAGGCCTCACTGCCCCAATCCTGCAATCCCAGAGCTCTTATCAAGCTTCGTGTCCAGTGACCTTTATCGTGTCAGGGGACAAATAAAGGCTCTTTGTGACAACCTGAGTTCCTGGGCTGAGCTGCTGCACACACACCTTGCCCACTGCCCTCTTTGCAATGACAGAGCTCCTACAGCACACAGAGACGTTTTCTCACTCCTCTGCCTTTCTTGCTCCTGGCAACAACCAGTCACAGGTTTCCTGAGCCTGTGTTGCATTAAGACCATTGTATTATTCAGCAGTAACTGATGGACCCACCCTCTGTTCATGTGGAGAATCCCTTCCTCAACCTATTTATTCCTTTATCCTCCATGGGGCCACTTCCATCTTCTAATTACATGGCATTTCATTAGTTTATTCATCAAAATGAACAGAAACTCTTGGGATAAAATTCAGTGGATCAAACATTGATTCATTTTAATTACCTTGAGATATACATGAATTAAATATATTGCTTCCAATTCTAAACACTGTGCCTTGTCTTCTAATGAATTGTTTTGAAAGCAGCTTACTCTCATTCCTCCTTTTCTGAATTTTAAGTGTAGTATGATTAAAGTACCAAAGTGTAGTTTTGTTCTAGCCAGCAGGATCTGATTTTAAAAACAGCCTGCAGTGAAGTGCTACTGTTCAACTTTTTGTTTATCCCCAGTTCTTCTGAGCTCATTTGTATTTGCACTTCAGTTCACACGAGAGAATCCAGCTTTGGAACACGATAAACAAGTTGTGATCCTCTAAGAATATATCCATTCCCAGATGGTGGGGAAAAAAAAAATGAAACCAGATCTTCATGTGAAGATCCAGCTCTTAAAAGATTCCCCCCAAGGCAGAGGGGAGGCCTGTACAGAGCATGAACATAAATATCATGATATTCTGGTTTTCCCAAATGCCACCGTTCTCGGCTTCATTCGAGTCCCTGCCGTGGCCACGCTGTAATTCTGAACAAAATAACAGACTCTTCCACTTCAGAAACAATCTGAATTCAGATGTGGCTCCTCAGTGAGTCAGGTGAGGCTTGTTGCTGCTGTGGAAGACCTTATATCACTTTGCTAAGACCCCCCAGTCCAAACTTGTACCTGTGTGTGCAGCACTGCTGGCTCTCAGCTCAAGGCCACCCTTGCAATCGAGGTCATGAACCTCATACCCATTAGCCTGATGTGACATTTTAAATACATGTCATTCCAAAGGGGCCCGACAGGGCTAAGACCTTCCCATTTTCATAGCCCTGAGCTGGATTTTGCAGTGTTTATTCCTAAAATAAAACGGCACAAAGCAGAAGCCCGGGCTTTGAAAAACCATTTGACGCCGCCGGCTCGGGGGCACGCTGGAGATATTTTGCCACACAAGAATTCTAAAAGCATCTCAGGGAAGGCAAAGCTTCCTCTCAGGGCACGTTCCTGATTACATGCACCGCAGGACAGAGATTTTATAATGGTATCTCTGACTTGTGTGTGTTGAACACTGGACATTCTCTTTACGGTGCTGAACTCTGATGCATCACACACACAGACGAGAGGGAGAAAGACATAATGCAGAGCACAGCCTGACATGGAAATCCAGAGATTCATGGGTGGGACAGGGCAAATGAAACAGCAACCTCAGTGGTGCTGCTTATCTAAAGAAAAAGCAACTTTAAATCATGTGGGTAACACCAGTTGGTTCTCATCTGGCAATTCTTTGCCTTTGTCGTTCGCCCGGCACAGCTCCTCGAGCAAGACAGGCAGCAGGGAAAACTCACTCCTGAAATAAAACAGGCACAGGGGGGAAGGCAAGGGCAAAGAAGAGGAAAAAAAACCAGCTAAAGATTCAATTTGAGAAAAAGGCAAACGGCTAAATGGTCAATTCTACGTCCGTGGTGGTATCGAGTCTGTAATGAACTAAACTGATAATAAAATCAGCTTAATTTCAGTGGGGAAAGAGAGCAGGGCCCTTCTTTGGCACTGAAATGTGTAGGAAGTGTAGCTGGTGTGCACGGGCTGAGCAGATGTTGCTCCCAGATCCCTCCTCTTTGTGCACTGTAGATTATGGGCCAGATTTACAGCAGTATTTGGGGCCTTAAGCACATTAGTGGGTGTCACATGGGATAGCAGGAATGCCAGCCAAGGATACACCTCTTATTTAGGTTACACTACCACAGCCCTTGGAGGATCTCCTGAGCTTGTGTCTTTAACTCCTCCAGGGCAGTGGGATGGATATTTCATGAATCCACACACGGTGTTGGCACCACACCCAGGGTGAGGAGGATGGTACACGAAGGGAACAGCCACGGTCACACTGACACAAGGAGGGCATTTCTGTTACTCTGACACCTCACACTCCTGGGCAATATTCCCCCTCTGCCTAATTAATATTTTTCAACGTTTTAAGATTATTTTTTTCCCTGCTGCAACAAGAGATTGCATGAAGAGTGAAGAAGAAACCATTGCCAGAAGTCTTATGGGCCGACCTCAACAAACAAGAAAATTCCAGATTACAAGATACCACTGAGCTCTGAAAAACCTGACAGTATTAAGAACAGTGGAGGTGACCTAAAGGCAAAGGAAAGGCTTTAAATATAACAGTTCTTTGCTGGTATCTATGCTGCCCTTTTGTTCTTTTGCCCTTGTTAGCAGGACAAAACCAAGCAGTGTCAGTGTGTGCCAGAGGGGTCACAGAGCAATGTCTGTGCCACGACGTGTAATGGGTCACTGTGGTTTGGATATATCAAGATATTAATAAAACTCCTTTTTCTACAGCTAAATAAGACCCCCTGAGTTTAGGAAGGTGTGTAGTTCTGTGCCTGCTCATCACTCACAGGCCTGATGCTGCACTATGCTTGCTCTGAAAGGTGAGCAAGTCAGAATGCAAACAAACAAAAGGTATGTCTGGAACACACCTTCCTTCAGAAGTAAAACCACAGCAGCTCTGTGGGTTGTCTGATGGAAGTGCTCTCTAAAAACAAACCAAAAAAAAAAATCCCAGACCTGCTTGCTCCAAAGTGGGAATGGAAACCTCACATTCCCAGAAACCTCACCTGGGGGTAACCAGAGCAAATGTGCACAGGGAGAATAATCTCCCTCAGCAACGTGCTGAGATGTGCCCAAGGCCTTGCCCCCAGATCCAGAGAATCAGTTAGTTTGGAAAAGACCTCCAAGGACATCGAGCCCACCCTGTGCCCCATTCCCACCTTGTCCCCCAGCCCAGATCACTGAGTGCCACGGCCAGTCCTTCCTTGGACACCTCCAGGGATGGGGACTCCAACCCCCCCTGGGCAGCCCCTGCCAATGTTTAACAACCCTTTCCATGAAGAAATTCCTCCTGATGTCCAACCTGACCCTCCCCTGACACAGCTTGAGCCCATTTCCTCTAGTTCCCTGGGAGCAGAGCCCAACCCCCCCCAGCTCCCCCCTCCTGTCAGGGGTTTGCAGACCCAGAAGATCCCCCTGAGCCTCCTTTTCTCCAGGCTAAACAACCCCACAGTTCTTCCTAGGACTCACCCTCCAGACCCTTCACCAACTTCCCAAACCTGCACCAGAGCATCTCCACAGCAGCCACTGGCCTTTCCCTCCCTGGACCTTGTGGACACCCTGGGCTGCAGCTGGGGGGCTCAACTCTGGTCACTTCCAGCTCCCCAGGGAAAGAAAAAGGGTTGGGAGCACCCACAGGGTCAGGGGTGGGCACGGTGCCTCCTCCTGCTGCCACTCCTTCCTCTGGGCCAGCTCCTGGTGCTGGGTCCAACCCAACCCTCCCCAAGCCTCCCATGGGCACCCAGGGGACCCCATCCCTGGGCTGTGGTAACAGAATGGCCACGTTAAACACTGTGATTGACACAGAGGAACCTCTGCAGGAACTTGGAGGATCATCAGCCTCACAGCCAAAAATTCCTTCCCAATATCCCATCTATCCCTGCCCTCTGGCAGTGGGAAGCCATTCCCTGTGTCCTGTCCCTCCATCCCTTGTCCCCAGTCCCTCTCCAGCTCTCCTGGAGCCCCTTTAGGCCCTGGAAGGGGCTCTCAGGTCTCCCTGGATCCTTCTCTTCTCCAGGTGAACCCCTCCAGCTCTCTCATCCTTAAGCCACCAGGCTTATGCACTTCAGCCTTTCAGAAAATTTGCACCAGGCACGAATCAGAAAAGAGAAGAGCCAGCAATGAACCCAATACCCATCAGAGGGAACCCCCTGATGCTCCTAAAGCACTTCCCAGGCCCCTGAGGGAAAAAAAATAAAGCTTCCCTACAATAATCTGCTTCAAGAAAAATAATCAGGTAATCAGTTTGACCTTAATCATATGAAGTGGGGAGATAAGCCCCACATCCAAAAAGATGAGTTAGTCTGGCACTTCCTAGGCTGCATCAGCCCACCCTGGGCCACCCCCTTCCTTTTTAGCCACTCTCTGGTGGTAAAAAAAGGCAACAAATAGTCCTAAGAATAAATGTAAGTGATCATGTCCTGCAGGGTCGTGGCCAGGGTCAGTCCTGCTCCATTCCATGGCTGAACAGAGATACCCTGAAACGTGAGACTGGAGTTGTTTTGAGACAAAGCTGGGAGTGTTACAAGCCTGGTGAGGGCAGCAGGTGGCAATTTCATTTAATTCCCCACATCCATGAATTAAGGGAATGAACTGGGGGGAAAAATAGATTCACACCCTCTAGGATCAGAACGAGCTGTGAAAACCACCCAGAGCAATCAATCAATTCATAGAGGACCAGGAGCTGGGTGAAATCGGATCTTTTAAGTGGATAACTGGCTGTGAACATCTCAGGTGAGCTCATCTCTGAGCTGCTCCACGGCCCTGTCACCCCCATCTCCCTCAGCACCAGGTAATTGTGTGAGTGTGGTTGTTTCAGACTCCCTGCAGGCAGAATATCTTGTTTTGCTCCTGTCAGTCTTGTCAAAGCCACTGTCAGGTGCTCCTGAAAGGTGTGTGTAGATACACACAGTGATCAAGTCACCTCTTAGCCTTCTTTTCAATTAGGCTGAATAAGTTAATCTCCTTAAACCTCACATCATTAAGGCTTGTTTTCCAGGACCTGGATTATTTTTGTGGCCCTTCTTTGAACTCTCTTCAGCGTTTCCACATCCTTTAAGAAAAGGGATGAAAAGCAGATACAACCTCTTCTCCCTCCTCTCACCAGCTCATGGCAGAAGCAAAAGAGAAACTTCTTGATATTAATTTTTGGGTATCCAAGGACCATCTTAACCTTTTTTTCCCCTTTCCTTCTCCTCTTGAGGCAGCAGTGTATTATAGAGAGGATTTTAGTTTCTTCCAGGGCAGTGTTTTCATTCAGCCTCACATGCAGTAGGCAGAGTAGAAACTCTTTCTTTATTATTTCTTCATCATTTGAGGGAGATAAAATGACCCCTTGCTGTGAGTTCTTGCCTCCAGTGCTTTTCTGTGAGGAATTTTGTTGATACCACCATGTACAACACTGATAGGCATCTGATTTGTAGGAGATAATACAATTAATAAATAAGGAAAAGAACATTGAGACAAAGTGTTATTTAGGTCCCCAGGCAATGAACAGCCCAACCTCATTTCTGCCTTACTGATGGAAATACATTCATACACAGCACTGGGAGCACGGTATTGTCTCTGTAATTATGATATTAGAATAGAAATTTGCATCTATTTTTATTATTCCAGATTATCAAATCCTAAATACAGACTTTGTGGTGGGGTGTTCTCTCTTCTTAAACAACCATTCCCCTGCCTGTTCAACTTCTTTTGCCCTCTGAAAATAAATAGCTTTATTTCCTATAACAGTTTCTGATAGTATCATATTTTATAATCAATATAACACAATATTTTTGGATACCAGAATATCCAAGCTGACTCTTCATCTCTTTTATTTGCACGGGCTACAGCAAGGTTCATTCCTTTAATTTCTTTTACAGATGCTGAATTCTTTGGGCAACAAAAGAATCAACTGGAGATGCTTGCTAACTAAGAGTTGGTTATCAGCTTTCCTGATTCCTTTGTTCATTTGTGGTATCAGTTTCTGAAATGCTTTCTCAGAACATACATTTTGTACGTAAGAAACTCAGATTTTGACATTTCCTCAGATATCTTCGATTCTTCCTGAAAAATGTTGTCATGGCACTTTGTTAAGGGCTGCACTGTGCTCCATAACCTGAGTTTTGCTCTTAGCACTTCTGATTTATCTCCCTGGTTTCCCTGAGAATGCAGCTCCCATTATCTCCTCTGGTGCATGGAACACAGCTATTTTTACAGCCCAGTTGGAATATTCTCTCCAGAAATCTGCATCCAGCTCCCTGGCTCAGCTGCCCTACCTTTCTCTCACATTTACCCTCCCTTTGTTTCCAGTTTGGTTGAACAGGAGTGATGGAGCATTTGGGTGTGTCCAAAAGGTGAGATGGTTTAGTGGGCAGCAAATAAATCTGCAGGTGTGATGGATTCTGCCTCTGAAATGCAGCTCCAAATATAAGGTAAGGTAAAGCTGCACTAAGGTCGCCAGATTTCTCAATTAGAAATTTGCAACTTTAAAATCCCCCCGGTAAATCAGGCATATTAACCAATCCTGTGATTTGAACAGATGATACCAATGATATATAAAATAAATGATATATAAAATGATATATAAAATGATAAATGTCATGATATAAAACCACAAAGCCTAACTACTTCCACATGGTTCAACCAACCACATGGAAAATGTCCATTTTCCCCTCTTCCCTCTCCCCTCCAGGCAGGAGCTTGGTTTTGTTCTGCACTTTCTGAGTCATCCAGTTCCTGTACTTCCCTCTTAATGACCCTCTCAGGCATGTTGGAGCAAGGTTTAACCCTCAGTAACAGCTGGCACAGAGCACATTCTCCTTTTATGATTAGAATTAAGCCAAACTACAGAGATCATGGTGTTGGTTTAACTTGGTTAAACCAATCTTTGTGTCCAGTCTGGAATGATGAACAGCAGGATGTGTTTGCCATTCTGAGGAGAAACAGAGTGAAAATGAGTAAAGGTGAAGAAGAGAACTGTCCCATAAAGCTGGAGTGCTGGGACCTGAGCAAGTTTGGCCAAAGGGAGCTCAGTGGGGCTGAGGACATCTGCTCACACACTAATCCCAAAAGGTTTCCATTTATTATTTCAGCAAAGACTTGATGACTCATCAGGGTCTACAGATTGCTCAGAAAAGCCCATGAATTCTACCCATAGTGTATTTTGGATTCTGACAATGTCTTACATTACTGGGATCAGACTCCCAATTTCCTGTCTGTGGAACTAAGACCTTGATGCCACTAATTACTTGATAATGAACAGACCAAATTTATTTGAGGGAGTGGGCAGTTTTGCAACCTCAGATCTTTAATTTGCCACCAATGGCAAGGCAGCCTTCCCTTAAATAGAATCCATTCTAATGGCACAAACGTTCTTGGCCTCAGCCAGCTGCTGGGGGGTGAGGAGCACAGGAAAGACAGAAGTTCATCAGCAGTGCTCCATGTGTGAGGGCAGTGCCACACCAGGTGGATTCAGAGTCCCAGGCAGTGATGGACAAAACCACTGCAGTGTGTGTTAGGAGTTATTTCCACTTCAGTAGATCAAGTCTGAGAGCAGTTCTTTAAAATTCTCCAAGGTTGGACGGGGCTTGAAGCAACCTGGGCTGGTGGAAGGTGTCCCATCCAGTGGAACTGGATGATCTTTAGGGCCCCTTCCAACCCAAATCATTCCATGATTCTAAGATGGCTTTTTCTAAATTGTATCACTTTTATTTCACTATGTTTGTAAAAAAGCAACACAAAGTCCCACAGCGGCCTCTCCATCAGCATCTTTGCTCTGTGCAGGACTGCATTTATTTTCTGCAGGGCTTAATAATATTTCAATATTTAATATACGGGTGTGAAATGGAGCCTCAAAGTCCTGTCTGCACCCTGCACCACCACAAGCAGAATTCCTGCTCCCAGCCTTAAAATATTATTTACAACTGAGTAACACTCACAAGCCTCTGGAAGGATTAGGCCCCTGTAGCCCACTTGCTGTTTAAATACAGTAAAAGGCTCTGACTACCCCTAATTGCTCACTAAACATCGACAGCTATTCAGGGGAGCATCTGGAGCCTCTTCTGCTTCATGCATCATCAAAATAATTCTCAGCTCAAGTCTGAATGCTAGTCTTTATTACTGGTAATTATGTAAGAGGCAGAGAGATCACATCACGGATTTTAGAGCCAAGCTGAAATTGGTAAAGGGATGGCAGTTAAATCATCTGTTGATCTGCAGATTGGGCTGCTTTGATATGGAGTCACCAGAAGTAAATTTAGAAATCTGCATTTGTGCAGCCCCGTCCCCTGGCTTGTGAGGCTCGAATAGATTGTTAAATGGACTAAAATGGGAAAACTAAAGCAGTGAGGGAAACATCCAGAAGGAAACATCCAGAAAGAAGGGCAGAATGTGGTGTTGTCACCCTGAAAGAAGTGTATCTGTTTGCAGCTGTTATCTTACTGTCAATAATTTAAAAGCCTAAAGGGCAGGAGGGAAAACTGAGCAGCTTTTGGGAGGACCAGCACATTATACAGTGTCTCCAGGATGTAAATTAAGAGTTTCCTTGGCAGGCAAATCCACTCATTCAAGCAGGTGCAAACTATAATATTTATGGGCAAGATTGTGAATCTGTTGCTTGTATTTCTGAGAAGGTGTACAGAGCTATTTCATTGTAGTTGTTCACTCTGCAAGCAAATGGCACTTGCAACCTGGGTCTGACAGCACAATTTCGGGCAGAAATGGGTTTGTAGGTAAATAAATGTTGCAGAAATTTGCATGTTTTGAAGACTTTTGAACGAGTTTTAGTTTTTCCATTAACTCCAGAAAAAAAATCTTGGTTCTGACCGAGCTAAACTACTAATAAATGCTACAAAGGCAAACTTTGGAGCATAGATTCAAATAAAGGGCCAGTGAGAGAAACTTAGAGTTTCTTTTATTCACTTGTTTTGGGGGCAGTGCTGAGTCCCAGCCAAGATCCAAAAACTAGATGGAAAAAAGCATCATACAAATATATGTCCTCAAGACCCAAACTGCAAAAAAAATTGTTTCCTAATCAAGCAGTATTTCTTCCCTTCCTGATTTTTTAGTGGTTTTTAACTCCTACTATAGATTTCCAAGGAATTGCACCCTGACTTAGCTCTTAACTCAAGGCTCAGCTCTGGTTTCAGAGCCACACCAACACGCAGAGGGAATGTTTGTCCAGTGTGCAGATTCCCAGGGTGCAAATTCCCAGTGGGCTCCGTGTCCAACAGGGGGTTTGCCTGCTCCACATTCCCAGCCTGTGTTATCCCAGCTGCTCAAGGAGCTCCTGGAGGAGGCTGAACAGGCAGGAGGTGACTTTACCCCTATCCCAGTGCTTCAGATCCCAGAATAACTCTGTTTTATAGACCACACACTGCCCCTGCTCCCTTTGCCCCCTTTATTCCACCATGCCAAGTATCTGTGGGGGATGGAGGCTGCTCTGTGACAGGGTATTATCCAGAGATTCCTTTTTTTTTCTCGGGATAATGCTGGAGCAGGTGGATCTAACAACTCTGGTTGTCCCACTTGAGCAAATTAACACTGACAGCATTAAAATAGGAACCCCAACCCCAAGGAGCTGCACAGTCCCTCTGATCACCAAGCACTGGCACAGCAGGAGCCCTGGCACTGGGGGCATTTCTGCCCCAAAATAATCAGAACACAAATACAGGCGGTTTTTACTCTCCAGGATGAGTTTTCCTGACAAGCAAGGGGAACAGAAACTCCAGGGAAAGCATTGGCTTTATGGATTTTTATCTCTAGGGTTTAGCAGTGGGAATCTTTAATAGGATCACAGAATGGTTTGAGTAGGAAGGGACCTGAAAGATCATCCAGTTCCACCCATGGGCAGGGACACCTTCAACCAGCCCAGGTTGCTCCAAATTTATCCAACCTGGCCTTGGACACTTCCAGGGATCCAGGGGCAGCCACAGCTTCTCTGGGCAACCTGGGCCAGGGCCTCCCCACCCTCCCAGCCAAAAATTCCTTCCCAATCTCCCATCTAGCCCTGCCCTCTGGCAATGGGAAGCCATTCCCCTTGTCCTGCCTCTCCCTGCTCTTATAAATATCTCTCTCCATCTCTCCTGTAGGTTCCCTTCAGGTCCTGGGAGGCCACAATTAGGTCACCCCTAAACCTTCTCTTCCCCAGTGAGCTCCAATAAAGCTCTGCAGTGTTTGTTGTTTGTGTTTACCAAGTTTCTTGCATCACCAGCTCAGGTAATTATTCTCATCAGTGGTGAGCTTAGTCATTCATAGTGGATTAACCTTTTTACCACGTGATGCACCCCATAAAAAAATCTGGATTATAAACACTCAGACATGAGATCACATCACCCAGGTGCACAGCACAGGAGAAATGACTCCTGGCACATCTGAGACAACAGAGGCAGAGCAGAGGATGGGCTCTAATTAAATAAAAACCCCACCCAAGGGAAAAGCAGAGTGGGGAACCCCAAAGCTCTGTCCTTGCTGCAGGCAGTTGGTACACACTGTGGCCATCAAACAGACCAGACATCAGACAGGTGACTCAACTTTGGTCATAAACAAAAGGTGATGCAAAAGATTCCATTTTAGAGCACGTGAGTTAAAAATCCGAAAGAAAAACAGTAAGAAATTAATGAAATTAATCTGAGGAAAGTGAACTCGGGTAACAGGTATATTTTTCAGGATCCCAGCATGGGTGTTCCTGGCAAAGCTGCACTTCCACAGCACAGGGGGGGAAATCTAAAGCTCACAAAAGCCCTTATTGCTGAAGAAGGCAAGGAACTATTATGGGTTACAGGTTAGGAAAGTGCTGCTGGAATGACTGGATTGGCATCAGTAAATCCAAGTGATCCCAACAGTGGTGGAGTGTTATCAGTACCATGTGTAAGGTCAATAATAATAATATCAATAATATGAATTCAATAATATATTATAGAATATGATATTATAATATGAATATATAATATACAATATATAATAATATAATATATAATAATATAATAATATATAATAATATAATATTATAATATGATATTATAATATTAATTCATTAATACGATATCAATAATAATATCAATAATATGACTCGATAATATATCATACATGTTATAATATAATATATAATATTAATTCATTAATAGAATATCAATAATAATATCAATACTATGACTCAATAATATATAAACTATGTTATAATATAATATATAATATTAATTCATTAGTACAATATCAATAATAATATCAATATGACTTGATAATATATAGTAAAATATAATATAATGTACAATATTAATTCCTTAATGTAATATCAATAATAATATCAATAATATGACTCAATGATATATTATACAATATGATATGATATAATATATAATATTAATTCCCTAATATAATATCAATAATAATATCAAGAATATGTATAGTATCAATACTATCAATGCATTATTATCAATAGTGATGCCTGTATTATCTTCCTGTTGTCCTCTCTACATTTATTTTCTGTTATCTGTTCACCATCCCATGGACCAGAAGTGCAGTTTATACCACGTGCATTACGGGATGAGATCCCCCTGATCAGCAAAAGCACCTTGGTAATGTTTTCCTTGAACTTGTTCCGAGTTTAAGACACTGATAATTCAAATATTCTCCAGTCTGTGAGGTGTTAATAAAGCTTCACTCATCACACCAACAGGAAGGGAAGTATTTGGAGTGTTCTGCCCTCTCCAATTGCTCATCCATAACATACAAGCTGGGCCAGGGGTGGATTGACATTAAATCCCTCACACTATAACCACATATATTGGGGGTTGGAACTGGGGGATCTCTGAGGTCCCTTCCAACCCAAACCATCCTGGGAGGTTCTATAAGGATTGGTTCCCTTATAAAACAACATTAACAAAAAAAAAAACCCTTTTTCTTCCCCACAGAATAGTGCACACCAGGAACTTTGCTTGAGTTCTACAGGTGGCAAAGAGAAATTATTGTAACATATTGAGCTGTGTTAATACTGCCCTTTCTTTAAGGGAAAAACACAATTTTTTTTTTGTCTTGAGTTTCACAGAAAACAAATCAGGATGGTGGGAGCCACCACAATTCTTGTTTATCCTTTGTGCAAGCTTTCTTAACCAGCTGCTTGCTGTGTTTTGCAGGCTAGAAATTACAGAAAAAAAGAAATAAACATCTTAGAGATTTGAAGCAAACCAGAGAAAACCTCTGTTATAGAAAAATCCAGGTGAATCTTCTGCCAGTGCCATCACGGGAGGAGACTCTCAGAGTTAAAAATGCATTAAACATGAAAACTCAGAGCTGCCTCTCTCATCAGAGTGTGAGATCCCTCCAAACAGACCCAGCTCCTGGCAAAGGTTAATCTGTTTTCCAAAACATTGTTTGGTAGCTTCGTTGAACTCTTGTCTTAATCCAAAATTTTGTGATAGACTTTAGAAAAATGCTCAAAGTGTATTAACACAAGGAATTCTTTGGGAAATCACCCTTTATTTATTGATTTACCAGCTGACAACCCAGAGAATAAAAGCCAATAAAACCAAGAAGGGCTGAATCTTCCAGTGGAGTTCCGAGGAGAGCTCAACAACACTGCCCATGCCCATGTGAGCACTCAGGGTAGTTACACTTCTTACTTGTGCCTAAACCCTCTCCAGAGCTTCAGATGGGACATATTCCCTACCCACGTGCCTGGGAAATGGAGTTTGAGGGAGGAAATTTCACTGAGGCAGAAAAAGAGGGTGGAAAACCTCAGTTCCAGCCTGCTGACACTGAGACCCCTGCACTCTTTTGCCAGCCCCCAACTACAGCTGCAGGAACTTCCTCCTCAGCAGGATCTGTTTGCACTCCATGGACAGGGAACACTGTAGGCAGGAAAACTGGAGAACTCCAGAACCCCCCTCTAGAGACAACAGTTTAGTGGTTGGTGTGTTCACAGGGAGACAACCCCGGTCCTCCTACATCCTGAGTGAGCAGCCTGGGTGCTAAACTACTTAGTAAAAAGGTGGAGTTGGGATGTTGCTTCCGTGTTTTCCCAAGGTTTTTATGGGACAGAGCGTGGCCATCATTCCCAGAGAGGGATAAAGGGTGTGAGTTGCTGTTTCTGATGTGGAAACCTGTGTGAAATTAAGCCTGTGGAGTAAACATCCTTTGTGTGGTTGAGTCTGTTCTCAAAACAGGTCACTCCATTTAGGTCAGAGCCATTCCCAAACGTGCACACTGCTGGAAAATGCAGCTGATATTCCTTTGGCTTGGCTGGATTCAGGCTGTCCTGTTCTCCAAAGCAAAGCAATCTTACCTGGGCTTGGCACACACCAGACACGGGTGGATGTTCTGGCCTGGTGTGTGTGACCCTCCCTTTTCAGTGACACGACCTTTGTCGTGGCTGGATTTGGGTTTTGATGCATATTTCTGATGGTAATTTGCATTAAACTGCTCAACTCCCAACCCTGCTGCTATTTTGGTTGTTATACTGCCATCATCAGTGGAGTAGGTGAACAAAGTAACACACATTTCTCATTTCTGACTCGTGGGGTTTTTTCCCCATCCTACTTCCAGGGATAGAATTCCATACTAAGGCGGTTTGATTCCCTCCCTGCCCAAAAACTCTTGTGATGTGGATTCATAGTAGAGAAGAACAAGTCCAAATAGAGCATGCAAATGTTGGTAAGGTCAGAAAAGGGTTCAGGACTGGCCCTACTTCCCTGGAAGTTCCTTGTACCATTCCAGGCTGGTCTCTGGGTGACTCTGGTTCCATCTCCACAGCAGTGCAGCCTGACAGAAGTGGAGGTACAGAGTGAGAGTTGGAGTTGAGGACATGACACCCACGTTTTCTGCATTTTAAGGGAGTTTTTTTTCTGCCTCTGGCTCAGCTGATCATGTCAATGAATGCTGGTGAGCAGCTGGAGCCTGTCTTCCAGTGGAATTGCATCCACAGGGAATGTGTGCTCTCCCACACTGAGAGCAGAGAGGTGCTTCAAAAGCACCAAATCTGAACAAAACACTCCCACAAATGCACCCTCTGTCCTCTAATGACTCCTGTAAGTTGTACTTTATGAGGCCACCTTTCTTAGGCTGTTTTTTTTTAATATATTTTTTCTTTCAGTGGAAGTCAATCCATTAAAAAAAATGAACCTGAGACAACCACATATCTGGAAGGATTTTCTTGCCACTGCTCAGTGCCTTTGTGGTGTTTAAATTCATTTGGGTGGGTCCCAGGTAAAGTGGTGTTACTGGTATTGTCTCAAGTGCAGGATAGACCAAGGCCATCTGTCCAGCTCAGGCTGTTGAGGAAAACTTCATCTACAATGCAAATCCTTTGCTAAAGGCAAATAATCTATTCCAACAACTTGACTGGAAATAATTTTTAGCCCCATGCATATGGCAGACAAGGAAGGGATTGTCTACATACAATCAATAGATTATTGATATTTAACACATTAATATTCAAATGTTATGATTTTATAACCTTTAGAAAAATATAAAGTCCATGGGGGTTGGACTAGATGATCTTTTGGAGGTCCCTTCCAGCCCAAACTATTCTATAAAGACATCCCATATTCTGTAAAGCCTGGTTTGCATTCCCGAAGAGAAAGTCTTGAACGAGCAGTAAATAATTATTTACCCGTGATATTTTCGATGGAGTTACGTGGAACAAGATTTCCAAGGGAGCACTGTGGTGAACTGAGCCTGGTTCTAGAGGAACAGGCAATCAAACTCCTTTTTGGTTGAGTATCTGCCAGATCCAGCCTTTTTTCCCTGCCAGGCTGTGTCAACATCCAGAGCTGTGTTTGCTCCAGGTTTCCTGGGAAAGGGTGAGGAGGAGCTGAGCAATCCCCAGCTGGTTTATGATCAGAACAGAGGGACAGACAGGGATCCAGAGGGATCCAGTGGCAGGAGAGTTTCACAAGAGCCTCACCAGATAACTTAAAATATGTGGATGTTTTATGTCAACGTGCCAGGGGACTTCTGTGCCAACACATATATTTGCCTTGTACATATTTCATGCATTAAACCACCTGATAAGTCTTTTACATCATGCAGCTTTTCGTGGAACAAAGATTACCCTCCAGATATTTCTATTTGTCTGACTTTGAAACTATTTGGTGGGGATTCAGGCTGTTTGCATTGTTTCATACTTATTTCCAGAAGAAACATGCCTGTTTATTAAATAAGCTTTCTTCTCGTTGCTGAGCTCATTCAGTAGCCCTCAACAAATGGAGCAATCTCCTGGTTCATCATTCCTTTCCCACCAAAGCTTCAGTATTTTTAATTTCCATCGTGTAGCATTTGTCTAGACGTTTGTTCTGCCGTTCCAAAAGTGAAATGAGAATGTTTTATGCGTTGCTAACTGAATAAAAATATATCCATTCATACCTTCAAACGGCAGGACAGATGAATTCAGTCTTCCCCTTGTCCTCACATTTCCTTCCCTCTCCTTCTCCCTGGTGCAGGTAATAGATGTGCTTCCACTAGACCAGGTAGTCCATGTTTCTGTCTTAATTAGCTATCCTCTATCCCCCCTCCACTTAATTATCTTCCCTCTATCCCCCTCCACTTAATTAACTATCCCTTATCCCCCACCCCCTCCGTGCTATTACTACTTGGGACCGTGAAAAGAGTAGTTTAATTTTCTTTTTTTTTCCAGACAAACGATAATGGAGCTTCTTTGTGACTGATTTGTGAACAACAGCTCCCTCTAGTCCCTGTCCTGCTCTATTTGTTGCCAGCGGGGAGTCGAAACTCAAATAAATCTCCCCCCAACGCAAAGATTGATCCTGGTGCCTCCCTTCTCCATCCCGACACACAGTGTTTATGATTCTCATCCCGAATTGAGAGGCAAATGGAATTAAAACACTGGAACTAAGTATGTTAAAACGGGCTGTGAGATTAGAAGATTATGCACACTTTATGGTCTCAGCTTAAACAAACATTTAAAGTATCTGGGTAAAAGAAAGGCAATTACAATGCCCCCCGAGAAAAGAGTCTAAATCATTTTAGAGCTGAATAATGTGGTTCTTATTTCTAATCTGAGGATACAGAACACAATTCTTTGTCTTTATTGCCTGAAGTTTGTACCCCAAGCCAGCAGCCGAGCAGATGTGGCTGGTTGGAATTTTTCATCCCTGCTCTGCTCCTCGTTTGTGCCACACCTGAGGATAAACTCCCTGCCCCTCACTGCCTGTTCAGACCCAAAGCTGCATCAGCCAGAGCCTGGAGGTCCCATGAAACGCTTGGAAGGAGATCTCCAGCAACAGGGAACATCCAAGGGTGGAATCCCCATCCCTGGAAGTGTCCAAGGCCGGGTTGGAGCAACCTGGGCTGGTGGAAGGTGTCCCTGCCCATGGCAGGGGGTGGGACTGGATCTTTGAGGTCCCTTCCAACCCAAACCATTCCATGGGTCTATTTAAACTTTCCTGGGATGTTCCAATAGGAGTGAAGCCATGGCAGAGCACACCACAGACCTACTTGGGCACCACCACATTTTAAAGCAGAATTAATCCCACAGTTGGCACTCCAGTTTGTGCAGAACCTACAGGAAGATGAGTTATGTGTTCTCAGCTCTTTTATTTGTCAGAGAGCAAGAGCTGTGGTTGAAAGCTTAAGTTACAAAAATAAAATGTGAAGGGAAATGTGCAAAGTTTTTATGCTAAGCAGTTAATCACTGAACAAGTTGTTAACATTGTGGTAAAGCTCCATCCTTCAGAATATTTACATAAGATAGGACTAAATTAGAATACTTAAGACCACAAAACCTGCACATAACAACAAACAAAATGCCTCCAAGCAAACCAAGACCACGCAGCACAAATAATCAGAAATAAGGTTAGAAAGCAGTGAGGTTGGGAGCTCAGAGGTGGAAATACCCTTTACTTCAGAAAGGTTATTTTTCCCCTCAGAATAAAGCCCAGTTATATTCCAAGAATGAAGCGAAAAACAGAAATTTGTCTGAATATTTTAAGTAAACTGGTCTTATCCACCAACTATCACTGATAAAGATGTAAATTCTGTGAAATTAAAAAGAAAAATTCTAATTTCATAACAATAACCCTGTGCTAATCCTTTTCTCTGCAGTATTTTTTAATGTGAGATCTGCAAGATGTGTCATAACAACTTCTTTTTTATAATAAAAAAAAACCAGACCATTTTCACTAATCCAAATGACAAAATATTTTCTACTTCTCACTGAAATGGTGCTACACCAGTAACAAATAAAGCAACATCTTGGCTGTACAATTGTGGTAGAGCTTAACAAGTTAATCCTCATTAAAATATGCAAGTTACTACAGAAAATAATTATGATCAGCAAAGTGCTTGGCAGAATCAAAGGAGAGAGAGAGCTGAAGAGACAGAACTCCGGGAAGAATTAACAATAATATTGATTTTCACTCTGAGATGTTTTCATATTTATCACCATTTGACAGCGGCCCTACAGAAGATGTTTTAAAACAGCCTCTTAACTGGATTGTTTGGCATTTATCTTCTTCCATGCATGTTTTCCTTGTTTCTTTCTTTCTGCAGGAGGTTCTGCAATCTTTGTTTTGAGCCATGGAAAGGGAGATTCCACGTGCACAGAATTTGCCAGACTCTGAGTAATGGATGTGTTGGTACTTGCTGCAGCTCTTTGACTCCATCTCTCTGTGTACATATAAATAAACCCCAAACCCTCCTCTTGCACATCCTATTCCAACTCACTCTTACTAAAGATCCCTGAAATACGGGAAAGGAACATTTTAGTGCCATTAAAATTAAGACTATCACTGTAGTTTCTGTATTTGAGTGGTATTTATGTTCCTCTGGCCCCACACAGATATATATCATAGGAAATGTATTTCTTTTTAAACCCTCGTTCAGGGAATGAATGTAGATCTAAACTTTCAGCAGAGCCATGTATCAACTCTCTGAATCTGCAAGAGAAAAGAGGCTTTAGTTGTTCCTTGTGACATTTCATTAATATAAGTAAGATTAAGGTGCTTATACTGCAAAATATAAGGGTGCTGCCCTTATACAGGCTTCTGAAAAGGGATTTTACTTTCAAATACTGCTTTTTAGACCAACCCAAAGAAGTGCTGTGCTCGTGAAGCAGGTAAATGTAGTCAAACATAACCTGGGAAGTATTTACAGGACTCCACCAAGGACCCCTTGTCTTGTCTCCTCTCTCAGCCCTGGGCATCCAAAGCTGTTAAACCACATCATGTAAACGTGTTTGTCTGTGACTGCTGGAAAAAGTTGGATGTGCACGACATTTTTTATGTCATATCCAACTCTTTTGCCCTTTTGGATTAACATAACTTTTTAAATTCGAATTTTAAAGACTCAGGCAGTGGCTATTCCACTTCCCTTGGCACATCAGTCTCACCTTCATGCTTCCAGTGTAGCTACTCCAAGACTGGAGCTGTTTTATCTCCAGGAGCTTGTTATACTCTTCCCCTAAACTCTGTGAGCACTGATGTGATGTGCTAATTTGAAAACCTGCAGCCTTCAGCACTCAATATTTGTATTTGAGCACCCCAGCAGCATAAAAGGTCCATAAAAAAATTGCTTTATCTCTTTACAAGGAGTTTGGGAAGAGCAGAATTAATTTCAGGGGGGTTTATTGACAAATGGCTACATCCAAATGAAAAAATGCTGAATTGATGACAAAGGTCAGGCCTGGCCTCTGGAATACAGAAGGCAGAATTGTTCAGTGGGAAAGGGAATATATGAAGTGTTTCATCACTGCCCCACCACACTGGGTGTGAATGGCTCACATTGTAGTTCCCCCCATGGCATTAACATGCAAAAGGTCACGAGTCCAAATTAGAGTTGCCAGTTAACAGATCTAATAAACTGGGCTGGGAAGAGTCACTTGTGGGGCTGCTCCTGTCCTGTGGGTGCTTTCTTGCATTAGAGAAGCCCAGCTTTCACTTTTATTCACAGTGATATCACTCAGGCAAGGCATCTGTGAAATAAAGATTCTGGTTCCAGAAGGCCTTGGTTTGCACAGGGAAAAGTCCCATACTCCACAAAAAAGAACCTGGATAAAGTGCAAACAAAAAAATGAGAAACACAGTAGGTTATGTGGAAAAATCTACTTTCATACATGTTAAACAGCTTGGGGGAGAGAAGAGAAGAGAAGAGAAGAGAAGAGAAGAGAAGAGAAGAGAAGAGAAGAGAAGAGAAGAGAAGAGAAGAGAAGAGAAGAGAAGAGAAGAGAAGAGAAGAGAAGAGAAGAGAAGAGAAGAGAAGAGAAGAGAAGAGAAGAGAAGAGAAGAGAAGAGAAGAGAAGAGAAGAGAAGAGAAGAGAAGAGAAGAGAAGAGAAGAGAAGAGAAGAGAAGAGAAGAGAAGAGAAGAGAAGAGAAGAGAAAGAAAAAGGGGATTTCTGTTTAGGGATGTGCATGTGTTTTCTTTCTGCTGTTTACAAGATTTGTTCTTATACTGCTTTATTTATTTTTCCAGTTTTTTCCCTTTTAATTCTTTTTTTCCCCTCAGAGTTGAAGATGTTCCATCATCTCTTTCTGTTCTAGACCCTCACAAATGAGAGTTCTGGAAGTGAGCATGGATCTGTCCTCAAATCTTCTGGGAACAGACCAGGCCTTCCATTTCTTATTATAGACAATTTATCAGTGAAGCAGAAGTTAAAATACAACACAAGCTTTAAAACAAAAGTCAAGAAAAGTGTTCTTGACCCAAATAAAGTCACCTCAGGTGAGCACTGGCTACATGAAAGCAAGTAATGTGTCCCATTATTAGAAATAGCAAACTGGATGGATGCTTTGTATATGAAGAAAGGAAGATTAAATCAAACAAATTAGTTTAATAACAAAAATAAAGTTTCCAAATAGGGATCCCACTTGCATTTTTAGGTAATTTTTGACCTGCCACAGAATGGAAGATTTAAATTGGAATTACACCTCTAACCGTGAACTTTGTCTCAGTAAATCGAGTGAAATGGTTTAGTGGTGTGATCCAGGACACCCAAAATTGCTTTAGGAATAAGGAATCCTGGGATATGCAGAAATGCCTCTCAGTTAATTGTGAGCCATGGGATCAAAGGGTAGAGATAAAACCCAGCAAAGTTCTCCAGGCTTTGAGTGACAGCAGCACCGAGTCCATATTTCAGGCAACTTCGCAGTTGGTTGAGATAAGAAGGGCAATTTAAAACAAATTATTTGTGTTTAAAATATATTTAAAAAAAAAAGGGGGGGGTGAGTCCTTTACCATCGTTAATTTTATCAAAGCAACAAATAAATCCCCCATAATTTACATAACAGCCGTTAAACAAGTTCTGACCTAACAATGTGCTCGAGCAGATTCTCAGCAAACAATGTGAAGTTTGCCAGGATTAGCTAATCAGTTGATTGTTTCGGTGAAGTCAGGCAGCCTGAGTGCCAGGAAGCTGCTTTTTAAAGGGATATTTCATTTTTTTTAAAGCATTTTTAAGCTTCAGATATTTACAGAGCAGAGCTGGGGCACTGACTCTCAGAGCAGATGGATGGTTCCTCTCTCCTTGAGGGAGACTGTGGGACCACAATCACATCTCTGGAGATAAAAACCAGGCTCAGACAAACAGGGGTTTGCAGGAATGACCATCTTTGCAGGTTTATATCACTGTGGGAATAGCTGCACAAACACAGAACTACTCTGAGGTTGGGTTTGATGTGTGTAATTAAACTGGGGCTCTCCACACATCAGGAATGTCACTGAACAGTCAGGACTCAGGTGTTGTACTTTTAAAGGTCCTTTTCTAACTCTCCTTTACTGGATGTTTGCATTCCACCAACTCAAACCCAGTGCCATTCAGCAGAAATAATTATTTTTAAATTAAGGTTAAAACCCCTTTAAGGGTGCATTGGTGTAGGTCTGAGGTAATCCCACTTACATCAGCGTTATTTCATGTCTTTGACTTAATTTAGAACAGAAAATAGGCCTCAGGTATTTGGGGAAAAAGTACAGTCAAAATTAACCAGTGCCCTGATCTTGTAACCGTGTAAGGACAAAATCTTGTTTCCATTCAAAGCTTCCCTGACATCAACCTGGAGTCTCCCGAGCCCAGGACTCCTCTCCTCAGTCCCACAGTCCTCTGCAGAGAGGATCAGTTGTCTTTCCCTGTCCTTCCAGACCAGGGAACAAATAGAGAGCAGCATAAAAACAAAGCAAAACTCAATATTCCTGTGGACTGGGCTGGATGGAACCGCGTTTGTCCGAAGGGAAAAATGTCATTTTGCTTTTAATTCATCAGCAAGAAGTAGTTCAAAGGAAAGATTATCTTAAAGGTCCATCCCTGTGACCTCCCTGTTCTTTTCCTGCTGCATCATCATGGAATCACAGGAAGGTTTGGGTTGGAAGAGACCTTAAAGCCCATCCAGTGCCCCCCCCTGCCATGGGCAGGGACACCTCCCACCAGCCCAGGTTGCTCCAAGCCTTGTCCAACCTGGCCTTGGACACTTCCAGGGATAGACTGAGGATTTATCCATCACATTCCTAATATATATTCTGCCTTCATCTTTTCTTCCTCTCCCTGAGTGTTTCCCACTCCTCTCTGCCCCTCACAAGCTGTTCCTCACTCTCCTCCACCTTCCCAATGACTTTGTCTTTCGGGCACCCGGGGGCTCATTTGCATGGGAATGAGCAGCTCAGGCACAGAATTGATTCAGGTAGGATGAGTTGGAGCAGACAAAGCCGAATCCAGCCTTCTTATCTTCCACATGAGGGTCCCAAGTGCTGGTTTTATTTTCCATTCCAAACGTGTTTGAGGCTGGGACAGCTCTGTTCCCGCTGGGGCCGCGGGCAACGAGGCAACTGTGAGAAATAACACAGCTATTTTTCTTCCTTTGCTGTCACCACCTTGGAATTACCACTTTCATTGACTTCAGGAACTCTCATATTGCCATCTAGAGAGTGAACATCATGTTTGGAAGAAGAGAAAGCAAGCCTCAAACTTCTCTAGGCCAATGAGATTGCTGCAGCCCCAGTTTACTCTTACACTATTATTTTTTTATGATGCCTTGGAGTTAGAAGTAAAATATTTATCATCTAGATCATATTTTAGTGTATATTAGACCAAAAGAAGTACAAGAAAAACTAAATGTAACAGGAAATGTTGCCTTCTGCACCGTGTCTTAGTGAATTCTTAAGTTTCTATGAGGTTTCTCACAGTAAAAACAGTTTACTTGACCCAGCAGAGAGGACATACCCCCAGTAAAACATGGGACAGTGATCATGGAGAGAGCAGGCATTTTAAAAACTGCATCACAATTGGAAATTGGAAATAAATACGTTCAAGTGCACCCATGGAGCAAGAAGAAACATGATAAAGCAGCCCCGGGCAATTTAAAGGTCTGCTGTGTGAATGAGCAGAACTGGAGTCCAAATATCTCCTTGGGATGAAAGGCAAACACACACTGAGCAGCCAAGGGATGGAGCAGGGCTGGGAGAACCCCACTGGCTGTAATTCCACACTGCAGGAACAGCAACAGCCTCTACCTGGGGGGTTTGAGCTGAGTGATCTGCCCAAAAATAAACCAGGCTGTGAGAGGGATTGGTTTCTCTACCTGTACCATGTGTTATTCCCTGTGGATTAAAGGCTGCAGTGCATGAGGCAGTTCCAGAAGGTGGCACAAGAAGGGGCTGCCTCTCACTTGTTGAGCAGTCAGGGATCTGTCCTGGAACATGAGCAGGCTGGTTCCACCCAGGTAATTTGTATTCTGCACTAAACAAGACAGAATTTCACGGAATCCCAGAATGGTTTGGGTTGGAAGGGACTTTAAAGCCCATCCAGTTCCACCCCTTGACGTGAGCAGGGACACCTTCCTCTACCCCAGGTTGCTCCAAGCCCCGTCCAACCTGGCCTTGGACACTTCCAGGGATCCAGGGGCAGCCACAGCTTCTCTGGGAAATCCATTTTAATGCCTCCCCACCCTCACAGGGAAAAATTTCTTCCCAAAATCCCATCTAAACCCACTGTCTTTCAGCTGAAAGCCAATAATTTGTGCAGTCATCTCCCGAGATTTATCACGTTTCCTAATGTTTTATGAGACATTTTTCGTAACACAATAACAAGAATCTCTAAAACTTCTCCTTTTTTTTTTTTTTTGTGTGTGTGTGTGTTTCCAGAACATATGGTTTGTGTATAAATGTTAACAGGCAGCGAGCTTGTTGCAGGGTGCCCTGGAGGATTAGAACAAGCCTCAGACCTCCCCCAGAGTCTGTATTAAAAAATCAGCTCAGCTCCACATCCAAACTGGGGCAGATCAAAGTGCTCCCTCCGAGTTCACATTACTGGGTAATAAGCAAGTGAGATAAAAATCCTTAAAACTGAAAATGCCTTTTTCTTGCTCTACATAATGAAACCCCCTCAGACAAGCTGGCAAAGCAGTGGCTCTTGGTTGCACAGAGGTGGGTCCTCCTGGAGCTACAAACTCACCAAAGCAGGGGCCAGGTGGGTCAGAACTCATTCCAGGAAGGAGGGAAATATTAATTGGCTTTCTAGGTGCCTCTGCAGCAGTTAGTAATATCTATTAGTGTTCCTCACATGTCCTTACACACATCCTACCAGACGAGCTGGATTGATTTGCTGTCTCTGCGCCAGAGACGCTCATGAATAAATTCATATTGTTAACAAGAAACCTCCTGGAATTAGAATTGCCAATAACTGGCTGTGCCATTACATCGATACCAGGCTAATACTCTTAAGCCACTCCAAACCTGTGCTAAACACTCAATACAAAAGTCAAACAGGATTTTGACAGGCTGTTGGTAGGTTTTTTTTCCCCTTAATTTCGCACGCAGACCTTGGCGTCCAGCAAGGGTCGTGCCAGAAAATCAAGTGAAGCTGCATTCGAGTACAGGAAGAGATCTCAAAGGAGAAGGAGTTTGAACACAGTGCTCTCATCTCAATCCAGATCACAGAGGCCTTGGGACAAAGAACAAAATAGGAATTATTCCAGGCCGGGCTCAAGCTCGGGCATCTCTCAGCCACCTTTCAATCCCATTGATCCACATGGATCTCCCAGGGAACTACTGGCTCCTTTACAAATTGAGTGGTTCATCCCTTCTGCACCGTGGAAGGGCCCCTTTTAGGTCCAGAGGGAAAAACTTTTGTTCCATTCAGTGTTTAACCATGGAAGACAGTGGCCACACCAACCAGTTTAAGGAAAGTCCTCCCCTGAGCATTAGCCAGGTTCCCACTGTTCTGTGACACAGGAACAAATTCAGTGGGATACATTTAGCACGAGGTGAGAGACTTGGAAGAAGGTGGAAATGACAAAAAACCATCATCAAGAGGGGGTTAATCTTCCCCTTGGCTTTAAGAGAGCACAGAGTGATGGTCACTGTCGTAGAACTACAGCAGAGGAGCCTAAGGACAGTGACAAATCACACCCTCCAGATGGGAACTGTCAGGAAGATGCAGATCATTCTGAATGTGAAGACAGGCCAAGTCATTCATCTATCCCAAAGCTGCTTGGTGGCTGGATCATTAGGGGTAAGAAACTGTGCTACAGCAAAGTGACAAACTGTGCCCGTTTCCAAGTTCTGTTTTCATCATAGCTTGCTTTGGTATCTGACTTGTCTGTTCAAGAAAGGGCTACAATTTTTCCTGTTTCAAGTTTTTTATGCAACTGGAAGCACAGAGGAAAGTTAACAGTCCTTCTCTCTACACCTTCATCACTCACAGGTGGCTTTCAGCTGGTTCTACAAGAGACACTGCAAACCCCTCAAGAGGCAGATGGTGACTGCATCCTGATACTTCTACAAGTCACACACTCAGCTGCTTCATCCCTTAACATTTATAAACACCACGGAGGCTTTAACCAGCTTTCCTGGGCAGAGGGAGGTTTGTGGGGTTTATTGTTGCAGACTTGGAGGCAAAACAATAGATTGCTCAGCATGACAGAGTCCACCACAACCCAGCAGTGTGTTCCTGGGCACTGCTCCCCATGGCTGACAGCAGAGTCACAGGACTTGCCCTTTCATCCCCTCACAAGGCTTCCCTTTGGGATAGATCCCATTAAGCCAGCACTGAGTCCTTTAAGCTCAGCTTCTTTATATATTCCAGACATAATCAGAAGTTCATGTGAAGAGACACAGCTTTGTCAAAGTTATTTTTAATGGTTTGCTTGTCCTATTTTCCGTCTCTGCTCTAAATGCAGTCATTTCTGTGGCTTTCAAGCAGAGGCAGAATGGAGGAGCAATGGGTTTCCCTGCTGCTCTCTGTAATCAACAAGCTGCTCCCTCTGTCTCAAGAAACTGCTTCAGCAATTAGATCCCGAGATTGTATCAGGAAAAACATCTCTGCTCCCAGCTTTGCTGCAAATAAACCAACTGTCTGCATTTCAGTGTTTGTCAGCAGTCCCAGGGGACGGGGCAGGCAGCTGAAGAGAAGTTTCAGATGGAAACTTTTGTCTTCAGAACGTAAGGGAAGTCAGGGCTGGGGGTGTCACGTTGCCTGGAGGTGACAGTTCAGAGGGAAGGAACATCTGGAGGTTTCTGGATGTTCATCTTTCCTGCTATGGCAACAAGAAGGCTCCTTTCTCTTGAGTCTCCTCAGTTCCTGATGACATGAGGTGGAGCTAGTGATGGTATCTGTTCTGGCCAAGAGATTTAGGGGGACACATGCCAGAACACAGGAGAAAACCCAAGGGCAGCCTGGAGAGAAACTCAAAGGGCTGCAGGTAAAGAGGCCTCCTGTTACTGCACAGTCACAGAATGGTTTGGGTTGGAAGGGACCTTAAAGATCATCCAGTTCCAATCCCTTTCCACCGGCAGGGACACCTTCCACCAGCCCAGGTTGCTCCAAGCCCCGTCCAACCTGGCCTTGGACACTTCCAGGGATCCAGGGGTAGCCACAGCTTCTCTGGGCAACCTGTGCCAGGGCCTCCCCACCCTCCCAGGGAAGGATTCCTTCCCAATATCCCATCTAACCCCATCCTCTGTCAATGGGAAGCCATCCCCCCCTTGTCCCATCAGTACCTCCCCGTGCAAATATCACAGGTTGGAAAAGACATAATTTTCTAGTGTTTGGTTGGGATTAAAACAAGATCTTTGCTGTTAAGAGCTAAAAGAGTTAACGAGCCAATCCACAGCAATTAGTAGGTGAACGTGGAATTTTGCAGGGAACATGAAGTGCACAGGTAGGACTAACAGGTAAGAGAAATGACTCAGTGATCAAAACCAACCCAAACATAAAAGGAGATGAAACTCTTGCAAGAATTCAAACGGGGAGGGGAGGAGAAATCTGAGCAGGATGAATTTTAGCATTCAGGAAGGTGAAACCCTAGAGCTAAAGAACAGTCGTGCTGATTATTCTGATTATTCTTTGATTTCACCCTCACTTATGCCAGCATGTTTTTTCCCCCTTTTTTTTTTTTCCTTAAGCACTACTCTTGCTGTGCCAATTCTAGTTCATTCTAAATGAAGATTATCAGTGATGTTATACCACTGTAAGCTCGAGTTTTAAGTGCATTTTCACAATATGGCCCCTTCCTTTATCAAGAGATTGAAGGTAATCACAACAAGACTTGGTTTGGGGGGTTTTATTTATTTCCAGACCCATTCTGCAGTGGTTGTTAAACACTTTGGTGCACTGTGGCTTCTGAGGCTCCTGAGCGAGTTGTATAATTTTCAACTTACTCCTTGCAAGCAAGCACTTAAAAATACAAAGTAAACCAACCCACCATCAGATAATAACATGAAAATGAACCCCCAGAGAGGATATAAGTAGGTCTGTGATATACACACCCCAACCCAGTGTAGGCTGTGTAAAATGCCAGTCCTGTACCCAGGCAGAGAGCAGCTGATGCCAGTTTTGTTCCCCCAGTCTTTAAAGGCAGATAATTTATCAGTGAAATCCTGTGTACTTGGGGCCCTGCCAGGCCTTGTTCATTTAAATTCCTGGCCTGCCCCCAGCTCGGGGAAGTGATTCACATTTCCCAAACCTTCCCCAAATCCCGTCCTCGCGGAATCGTCTCGGTTTCCCCTCAGGGATCTCATCCAGCCAGAATTCCTGCAGCACTTTGGGAGAGCCAGGACAGAAAGAGGTGATGGGACATCAAGCAGTGAAAGAACTCAGTGGGAACCTTGGCCCAGGTGTGAGGAGGTGGCAATTTTATCAACAGAGCTTTGGCTCCCTGGTCCTGAAGTGTGTGGGGAGGCTCTCGGAGTTTTTTGGTGGTTTGCCTTAGTTTGGGTGGTTTTTTCTTTTCCATGCACGTGGAAAGCTGGGCTTTTGCCTCTTTGGAAGCTTTTGTTCCACATCTTCCTTTAGAAGAAGAGAATCAATTTGTAGGGTAAGAGCTTATCCATTTATTTGGTGGCACTGAAAGGAAATTCGTCGTTGTCTTAAAAACACCAAGGGGGAGATGTGAGTAAACAATTCCAGGCAATTCCTTGGCTTCCTTGGGACTGCCAAGGCCTCAGACAGGGGTTTATGGATGGAGTCATTAAAGCATTTTACATCACTGTGGCTCATGGTCCCTCCAGTTTTATTCCATAAGAGCTAGAGATTTTGTCATTTCAAAGCAAGCAAAAAATCCAGCGCAGCCATATATCACTCTGGATTTAATAGAGGACTATTCCAACTATCCCTATTCCAATTATCCCTGCTATTACATGAGTTTAGCATTAAAAAATTCCTTATCCCTACTACTTGGGTGTAAAAAATGCCCTGGTTTCAGATGATTCAGGAGAGCTCCAATAAAAAGAAGCCAGCTTTAAAATAAAACATTTCCTCCTTCCAGTTTTACAACAGGTATGATGAAGTTTGAGGCCGAAGACTTGATTTTTTTTGCCTTCCTACAGGGGCTGAGAAGACTCCAGAACTTCCCAAGCACGAGCTGAGCCTTGGTGTGGACAAAGTGAATGTGAACTGCAAAAAAAAAAATCACCACAGGCACGGGGAAGAAACTGCCTGTCTTGGGATAAAAGCCCATAATCCTATTTTGATCTTGCTGCCTTGCAATATTTCCACGTGCAGGGAAATGTCAGCACCGACTGGAACCTGCTAAACTGCCAGGAAGAGATATCCTCACTCCTGCAGGTTTTATTCTTTGTGTAATCCCAGAGCATTTCACGGAACTACCCAAGATCTGGGGGCTTTGCATGGAGAAAACCTGTAATTAAGTGTGGCAATGGGGAAAAAACTCCTGTTTGTTGGGCAGATGAAAGGGAGAGCAGCCAAGGATTTCATTGTTTGTCCTTCACAGCAGAACTGAGCAGGCTGAGCACCAGCAGAACAGAACATCTTCCCATTAGGGTGGAGTTTTTAATTTAAAATTCGATGTTCTTTTAAAAAAGAAAGAAATATGGGAATGAGGAGCCAAAGTATTAAAACCAAGAGCCTCCTTTTTAAATTACAGCTGCAAATACCCTGTTTTCTGAGAGACTAATCCTTCCAAAGCCAGATGTATTGATTTCACTGCAAGGTGATGATGGTGCGAAGGAAGAGATGGACACGCTCAACAACCAAAAAAAAGCCTCCTTACAAAGATTTCAACACGTTATTCTTGCATTTTAATGCACAAATTCTATTCTTTCACTGCCAAGATTCCATGACCCAAGGGGCAGTTCAAGCCATGGACAGGACCCTGCTCTGCAAGCTGTAGTTAAATAAATACTAAAAGAAGGTATTTTAGCAAGTTGCAATAGAAGTTGGCTTCTCCAGAGCCATGCAAACCTCTTGGCTTCCCTTGGAGTGCTTGGTAGGGGTTTGAGTGCCCAATTCTACACAATCCTTCTGGCACAAGCAGCCAAGTAACAGGGTTTGCAGGTGACCCACATGCCCAAAGTTTGAGTTTGAAGCTTGGAATTTAAACTGACGCCCGAATTCATGTCCAGTTTTATAATGCAGAGCATCCTGCTCACACATTTCCACACCAGGAGAAGCTGCAAAGCTCCTTCCCTCCCCACAGGCATTTTAGGACCAGGATGAAGCCCAGAGATGAATAATTACTGGAGTATTTAGAGTAATTAAGGCTAAGTTGTGTTTCTTTCTTGAGGTGTTTTATACCATGCTGCTGTACTTCCAGGGTATTATTTGTGATGCCTTCCCAGTGATGCCAGAAGCTTCTAAAACATATGGCTAGGTGCCCTTTTCGGCATTTCTGCTCATCTAAATAAATAATTCAATGTGCCAGAGTCCTTCCTATCAACCAGGAGAAGATGCACAATCTGGTGGAAGTGTCTTTCTCGAATTATTTGCAGTAAACAGTGCACATTCTCCATCTGATGCCTTCAGGCCTTGCTTACTCACAGAAAAAAAAAGTAAATTATTTCCCAGGGTGCCCTGACAGAGCCAGCAAACTATTTTCTAGATGATTGATTTGCCACTATGCTGTAAAATACACAGGAACAGAAAGCCTCTTACTTAGGCTCAGATTGGCAGTGACTCATTGAAAGGCTGGAGGAAGAACATCATCAGGGCTTGAGAGGCACAAGAGGAACACTGGAATTTAGGGGGAAAGGGTGGAGAAAGAGGCAACAACACAGAACACTTTGAGGAGAATTTATAAAGACATTTAAACACAGAATTACAGCACAAAGGATACACCAACCCAGTTCCAACCTCTCCTATCAGAGGGGACACACCAGCACCCCCCAAACCAGCTGAGCAAAAATAAAAGGTGTTTTGATCAAAGTGGGATAAATTCAAGGCTAAGGGTGATGCTGCTTCTATTCGAGGCTGCCTGGCCCTGCCTCTTCCTACTTACAGTTTTTAAAAGGATTATGGTAATTCCCAGAAACACCATTAGTAGCCTTAAGGCAGCTTTTATCCAGCTTGGATTTACATTCAGCATCCAGTGTGTGCATTCTGGAGGAGCACATGTACAAAAATCCCTCCCCTCAGCCATTGTCCCTCTCCCCACGCACACAAATGCACTTTATACACGTATTTTCTGTCTCTAATCAGTGGGATGGAGCCCTCTCCATCTTGGAATGAGGGCTACTTTTCCACGCCAGCAATATTGTACAGTGCATTTACGGGGGGGGAAATAATTATTAATTTCTATAGTTCCATTATTGGCAGCTGGCACTTTAATTACAGAGGCAAATGCAAACAAAACACTTGTTTGTCAAGAGCGAGGCAAAATAAATGTTTTGTCCCGAGGGTTGATTGGATTCACTATTTTTAAAAAAAAAGTGCTCAATTAGACCCATGGAGTGGAAATTTTGGGGAGGCAAAATCAATTTTCCCGATGGAACAGAGCCAGGATGCTGCCTTTTATTTTGTGACAGTTCCCAGTGCCATGAAATCTTCAGTACCCACAGGTGGTCAAGATCTCTGGCTGCATCTCCCTGAGAACTGACACTTTTAGAGGCAGCTCATCCCTCTTTCATGATCTGTTTTAGGAAATCTTCACACCATCTCCTTCTGCACCTGGTTCCCCACAGCTCCCCAGGATTTTCCCTCGAGACCTTCCATCGAGGAATGCAGGAAATCCACTCCTTGTTTTCCATACTAGTGATTATTATCTACGCTGCAGTTGATCCAGATTAAAAAAAAAAGGAAGCAGCCACCTCCTTCCAAAATCCTCACACACACAGTTCTGCATTTTACAGCTGTGGTTTTAATTGCACCATCTCTTTATTCCTCTTAAGTGCTGCTTGGTAGTTGCCACTGCTCCTGTTTAATCAGTATTTGACACTTGCTTTCTTCCTGATCTCCACTGATATTCACTGGGACAGACACATTTCTCTGCTGGGACTTGCCAAGTTCCATTCTGGACAGGCTTTGTTACATCCCATTGCTCTGTTTTATACCCAAGACCAAACTAAACATTAATCTTTCAGTTACCTGTGTTCAAAACCTCCCTTCTTTCCTTTTTGTAAGGGTATTATCTCAGTAGAACTGGTAGCTTTGCATTTTTGGAGGCCAGGACTCAAAATTTGAGAGAACACCCTCAACATCTTCCCTCCTGAGGGTGCTGAAGTCTTGTAGTATCACACAGAACATTAATTGTGAAAGTAATTGGGAGTTGATAAGTGAATTGCATTCAGTAAATCAGACATTCAGTAAATCAGACATTCAGGCAGGAACAGCCACATGAGGTTATTCTGGTCCCCCTCTGTCCCAGCCTCTTTGTTGAGGCTCCAATCCCACTCCAGTGCTGCACACAGAATGTAAAATCCTGCCCTGGGTGCTGAGCTGTGACAGGAGCACACCCAGGAGTCCATAAATAAGTGTCACTCGTGCCCCTCACCAGCTCTGGTTCATGGGGGTTGTGCTTTTCCAGCCATGCCAGAGGCCACTCAGGCAGCTCTGCCCTCCTCCTGCTCAGTGTGTAACCATGGGGCAGCTGCTTTTTAGTCATTTAATATCAGAAATGTCAATGAAATGCAGGGATAAATATCTGTACAGCCACGAGACAGGTCGTCACTGCTGCAGCTTTCTCTAAGGCTGCAGTTAGTTCTGGCATCCTCCTGTAATCCAGCTCAAGGGGGAAAACACAGATTTAGGGTTTCCATACAGGCACAGCACCAACTAACAGGTTCAGGTCTTTAACATGGACTGCATCACCTTTAAAAATGAATATCTGGTGAACTCTGAGACTGAGCTGCAGGCTGATTATCAGAAAAAAAGTTAAAAAAAGAAGCAGAAATACAGAATTTCCAGCTGAGTTACAGCAATTCACTGTTCCTCTTTTGCTGTCAAGCTCTTCAACCCACACAGAACCAGCAAAGCATTCCCAAGCAGACCCTCCTCTTCAGAAACCAGCCAGTGAACTTGTTTGTGCAGCTTCCTTACAGGTGTACCTGAAATCACACCTGATCCTCACCCCCTTCTCCACATCCCAGTGCCAGGCACTTCATGGCCCTGTTGTCTTCTCAGTTATTTAAATTCCCTTCACAGTGGCAGCTTCACCAAAGTCACCTGTGCTCACACTGCTCACCAGGCACAGCACTGAAAGTTCTTTTTAGGAGAGAGCCCAGGTGACTTTTGGGATTGTATGCCTGGAAAATGCACCTGGAATGACTGAGGAATGAGACCCACAAGGACTTTTTTTGACTGTGATAATTGAAATGAGGACAGACAGAATCCCTTCCAGCTTCCCTGGTCACTGCTAACAAGTCACCCACTCCTTTCAGGAGTTTTGGCAGTGATGAATTAGGGAATCTTAATTAAACTAAGGGTGAAAATGAGGGGTTTAATGAGGCTTTTTGCCAGCCCTCCTCCTTATGGTGAGGATCCCAACCCTCCTTGGCTTGGTGAATATTATTTCCATCATCCTGAGAGTTCCTTCATTATCCCACTCATTTCAGGCGTGCAGGCAGGGAGAGTCAGAACCCATCTGTGGTGCTGTCAGATGTGACCAAGTCAGAGGGTCAGCACTCTGGACATGTCAAATTAAACCCCATTTCCCTTCTCTTGCCTTGCCTTGTTACAAACTGCAAAGCTGCAGAGGAAACTTTCCAGTTAATTGGCAGGCCAGCTCCTCACGGAACTGGGGCCGTGTTCTGGACCTTGCCAGGCTCTCTGGAATGACATTTTGGATGTTTTTAAATTCATAAGACTGTCCTTTCTGCTGGAGAATTAGGGCTGCAGTTGAGCTGCTCTAAAAAAAGGTCCCATCAGCTGAGCCAGTGGCTGCTTGTGGTTTGTCTGGAGTCTTTCATCAGTCACCCAGAAACTGCAGGGATGGTGATTTCCAGTCCTGACTGTCTCGAGGTTGGAAGGGATTTTAATTAGAACCCAGGCCATGAGATGCTGGACTCTCATGATTCCTTTCTAGTCTTGCCATTTTGAAATATCCGGTTTAAAATAATACTGACATGGTGATAAGAATAATTCCTTTTCTTTTGTTGTTGTTGTATGTGCACCCTTACAATTAGTGGGTATTTCTGGCTTCATTATGGCTGGACATCATTAAAAACAAGACAAAACAACTCAAAAAACCACTAAAGAACCTCTCAGTTTTCTCCTGAGAAGCCACCAGTCCAGATGAGAAAACAAAAAGTAAAGTAATCCTTTCAGATGTAGCACATGAACCACCTGTGGTGCCTCAGGACCTGGCAGTTCCACAACTTTAACTCTCATTTTGATTGTCCTTTGTAATAAATAATTTAAAAACCTTTCCATCTGCCATTCAGAAGGGTGAGTGCAGCTCCAGTGCCAGCTGAAGTCAGTGATTAATTCAACACTTCCAAAAATCAGGCAGGAGAAGGAGGATTAATCTCTGCTTGTTTGAGACATGCCCAGTACAAAGCCAACATCAGCTGGCCACGATTTTTTTAAGGTCTGTGTAGACAAGAAGGCAAGTCTGAGAGACAAATATTCTGTTCTAGATGTGGCTCATCTCACCTTGCAAAAAGTGACTTAAACTGGTCCCAGGAGCCTCATTACAGAGCCTCTTGTCTTTTTAATGGCATAAGTAGGTAATTCATAAATAAATACCTTTGGAAAAGTTGGGTTAGGGTGTGAGATACCAAGGAAGAGGTGAGATGATTAGGTGTGGAATCTGCTTTCCTGGGTAGGCACAGGGCAGAATTACAGCCAGAATGAGCAACCTCAATTATCTGTAAACAACCCAACAATGTGGTCAAATATGTTCTAAATTAGCCCAACTCCCTCTCCTGTTAATAAAAGCCCAGCTCATCCACGTGGAACGTTTACTGCAAGCAGGAGGAACGGCACAAAAACGCTGGAAATTTTGATTTGACATCATTTTCCTAAAAAAAAAAAAAAAAAAAAAAAAAAAATAAAATCAGGGATTGAAGTGACAACTTTAATGTCAAACAACACGAGGCTGCAGCCAGAGGTTCCAGATGGCCTGGTGGAAAACTCTCCTCAGGCAGCAGGAAAGAGAAACCACTTCCAAACAAACACTTCAGAGAGAATGGGGAATTAAAACACGGAGCCACCGGGGAGTTGGTGCCGCTGTTCACAGTCATTCATTAGCTGGTCATTCAGATCCTTTGATACAGCACCGTGTACGTTCAGTTTTGCAGGAATTGTGCCTCCGGATGGATGAGTCAGTCCACTGCGTGTAAACAGATCCCAGGAGGAGAAATAAAGGAGCGGTGCCCCCAAAGGTGGAGCTGCTCCGAGGTGGAGCTGCAGGGGCAATAGGGAGGCTTTGATCCCGTGGTTGGAAAAGTTTACCCTCGCTGCTCTTCTGCTCTTTGCATCGTTTAACCTCCCACCCACGCAGGTCCCTGTTCCCCTGGCTTGGATGGGGAACAGGCAGTGAAATGCAGGAGCCTCTGGCTACAGGAGACCTCTGGGCTTTGAAAAGAACCCTGTGCACCCCCTCACAGCAGCTCGAGTCCAGAGGGGTCCCAGAGGCTCCCTCGTGCTCCAGGTGAGGAAGAGGGAGAAGACCTTGAGCTGAAAGGACCACCCAGAAACGTCACCTTTGTGCATCTCTCCTCCTTCAGCCTCAGCTTGGATTGGGAATGCCAAATCCCAAGAGCAGGTGCCCCACTCTCCCATGGATCTCATACCCCGTTACTCCTCGTCTAAGTTCAGTTGTACCCCCAGGTTTGAACTCAGTTGGACTCCTGAGTTCAATTATCCTTCTGAAAGCTCAAGTGTTGTTAGCACAAAATCATTATTAAATCCATATAAATCTCTGAGGTTCTGGTCATTTTATTTTAGAAGCAAGAAGCTTTAAAAAAAAATCCTAAAGTAAATTACAACCTTAGATTTGTCTTAACACCAGCTGCTTAAATGAAACAAGTCTTTTAAATATAAAGTAATAGATGAGTAAAATTTAATGGCAAACCAGTTTAAGAGTCATTTTGCTATTAAGAGTAATCCAAAGCTGTGCTGTATCTTAAGTATTTCCTCACTTGTCCAGTTTTTTAAGCATTTCCATGCTTTCATTCTTTTTACAAAGCATTCTCTTTGCTTTTTCCAGCTCTATTAAATCGTGTGTCTAATCAGTGTTAAAATGGGAAAGCTTTATTAATCCTGGTTGCCTTTCTCTGAGTGCTCAAGACAGCCTAAAGCAGAGGAAAATGAAAGTCAGCTTTGGAGCTTAGAACTCATTTCTACAAAATTCTTGTTTAATTGTTCTCATTAAATATGCACCATCTCATGAATTGGCAAGAGGGACACGGATATAAAAGAAACACATTAAACATCAAAAACAGGGGGAGGAAAAAATGCAGGAAATGCAAGTTTCAGAAATTAGGAAAATTTACATGATATCAAGTGTACAGTAAAGATATTTAATTGACGTTCTCCACAAGAACAATGAGCAGTGAAGAGGAAAAAAAGAAACCCCCCACAGTGTACAAGTTCTGGCTGTTGGGCTTTAGTCCTTTAATTCTTTAAAAGTCTGTTGCAGTAAAACTCGATTGGTTACGGGTTTGGTGTCCTGGCCCTCCCCTGATTATTCGATTCAATAAGATGTTAAATTGCCTTTACCAGCATTTATGAGCTTTTTTCTGGAAGATCTAAGAAGAAGGCTGGCATCTTGTTAAAGACTTTATTCATTTAATAAGGCTTTTGTTCTCGTCTGATTCTAACAAAGTCACTGTGTTTTCTTTCCTTTGAGCCGACCAGGAAATTCTCCATCCCCATCCAGTTTAACAGAGCAAGGCATTGACATTCTCAAACCAGGGCAAGGAGCCGGGTTATTTTTTGAGATGTAATCACAGACTGCAAGGAAAAAAATGCTTTGCTTTCACTTGCAAGGTGGGTTTGGGTTTGGATCCTGTGGGTTAGAAAACGGTGTCAGAGAGCAGAGCTCCATCAAACACCCAGGAGGAGCCCCAAGCTCTTCTCCACACCAGGTTCAGGGCTGAGCAAACAGCAAGAGAAGCCTCATCCTTTGAGGAAACTTCCTGGGGTTGTTTCTCCTCTCAGGGTTCAAAATCTAGAACCCCACTAAGCCATTGGATTTTTAGGTGTCTGCCCCCACTGAGCTCAGGAGGATGTTGGGACTCCTACCAAAAAAAAAAAAAAAGAATAAAATCCCCAATTGTAATTTTAATTTCTTTTACCTCACGTTCCAGAAGGGAATTTTAAAGAGGTGCTGGTACTACTGATTAAAAAAATCTGTCTTCAGCAGCCTGAAACAGTCTTTGTTCTTCAGTAGTTTCTGTCTGTGCCCCCTTCTCCCTCCCTTCAAACCCCCTTTTGCCTCTCAGTTTTTCCTGAACGTGACCATTAGTCAGGATACATAAAATATCTTCAACCCTACAACCATTAGTCAGGATACATAAAATATCTTCAACCCTACAGTGCTTCCAAGTTCTTAATTACCTACCCTGGACTATATTCTGTGAACAATGGGGGGTTTAAAATGAATTAATGAGAAGGAAAGAAAAATTTTGAAAGGCAGTTATGATATTTATTTGAACTTATTTGTTTATTGGTGCTCACTTCTATCACCTGAGTCAGGCATCACTCACTTCCACGGCTGAGCACAACTCAGTTTATATTTGTTCTTTGCCTTGTAATTGTAAATCTGCTGCCTCCAAAGTTCCTGCCCACAACCTTCACTTTGACTTTCAAGTTAAACTACCCATTGCCCGGATATTTTATCTATTTTCCATTACAAAGATAATTTTCTTTGTCCCAGCTCTGATTTTGTAATGGGTGTTTAACCAAAGTAAACTTCATATTTAGATAAGTTGCATAGTCAATGATTATTGGCTAAAAAGAGATTAACTCCCCACTCCTGATGGAAACGCTGCTGAATTGTGTTACAGAACAGGGACTCCTGTCCCTCAGCCAGCAGAAGGGCTTGTATTTCCCTCAAAGGTTGAAATAAAATGGAAATAAAAGGGTAAGGAAACTTTCTCTCTAATAAATCATTTATTACCCTCAGCATGATAATATTCTCCAGAGCGTGAATTCGCCTTCTTTGGCCAAACCAGCTGCTTTTCCTTCACCTTCCAGGTTCTATTCCAACCCATCAGTGAACAGAAAAAAATGAGAATGCATATTTTAAATGGACATTTCCCCAGTGACCGACAGGTATTTGTTATCTCGCAGACCCATTTACCGAGGAGCTGATGATGAGCTACGAGACTAAGAAAGGTTACCAGTCACGGGAAAAACACCCCGTAAAACCAGGATTTTAGTGACTGGGAAGGAAGCTAAGCGCCGAGGGAGTTGTTTCACCCCGGAGCAAGGCTCCAGCTCCCGTGCCCAGAGCGCATCGTGCCCTGGGAGCTGGAGGACTCTCGTCCCTTTGTTGGACGTGCTGCCCTTTCCGTGGGTTTTTGCCCAAGGAAAAACCTTGGGTTTTTGCTCCTCGGGCTCTGTCGGCTGGGGCTGCAGTGACACCTAGGAACTGCCCGCCTCATTACAGCCCGGAATCCATCCCGACAGCTCCGGCAGGGCGGAATTCCTCATCCCCGGCAGGACTCGCCTTTTCCAGCCTTCCAGAGCTCGGGGCTGAACGGGCTGAGCGCCGAGAGACAGCGCCTTTCTCATGCCGGCACACGCCTTAAAATATAACGCCTTAAAATATAAAACCTTGCTTTGAATCAGAGAGTTTAATTAATCAGTGATAGTGTCACTTCTGCTTGCCACACCTTACATTATCCCACTGTGCCAGCAGGTCATTCCCCACAAGAACTCCATCTGTTATTGTACAGACTACGTTTACTTCTTATTTAAGAGTTAATAATGCTATGGATCTGACAAGCCCAGCAGAAAGAAAACAGCTTTTTTCTGTGTTGTAAATAATAACTGTATTGTAAATAATAACTGTATTGTACAATACTGTATAATGGCTGTATTGTAATTAATAACTCTATTGTATAATATTGTATATTATAACTGTATAATAGGTGTATTGTAATTAATAACTCTATTATATAATACTGTATAATATAACTATAATATCTGTAATTAATAACTGTATGTTAGAACACAGTATAATATTATAACTGTATAATAGCTGTATTGTAATTAATAACTGTATTTTATAATACTGTATAATATTATAACTGTATATCTGTAATTAATAAGTGTATGTTATAATACAGTACAATATTATAACTGTATAACATCTGTATTGTAATTAATAATTGTATTTTATAATACTGTATAATATTATAACTGTATAATACCTGTAATTAATAACTGTATGTTATAATACAGTATAATATTATAACTGTATAATATCTGTAATAACTGTATGTTATAATACAGTATAATATTATAACTGCATAATAGCTGTATTGTAATTATTAACTGCATTGTATAATACTGTATAATATAACTGTATAATATCTGTAATTAATAACTGTATGTTATAATACAGTATAATATTATAACTGTATAATACCTGTATTGTAATTGATAACTGTATTGTGTAATACTGTATAATATTATAACTGTATAATATCTGTATTGTAATTAATAACTGCATTGTATAATACTGTATATTATAACTGTATAATAGATGTAATTAACAACTGTATTTTATAATACTGTATAATATAACTGTATAATAGATGTATTGTAATTAATAACTGTATGGTATAATACTGTATAATATTATAACTGTATAATATCTGTAATTAATAACTATTTGATAATACTGTATAACATTATAACTGTATTGTTATAGCTGTATTTACAATATCTGTATTTTTATAGCTGTATTTACAATATCTGTATTGTAAATAATAACTAATCTAAGCAAGCAGGACTCTGCAAGTTTTGTGTGATTTGCAACCAGTGACTCGAAAAAGTTTTCCACATATTAAAACTTCCCAACAGTACTGTAAGCATTACAAAATTCCCATTTTAGGCAAGAAGACACTGAGGCACTGGAGTGTTTAGGAGAAGTTTATGTGTGTTGAGAAGGCCATATTTCCACCTTCTACTTTCCCACAGTAATTCCAACTGCACAAACGAAGGCCACATCAATTCCCAAAGAGCCTCTGAGCGCTGAGGAAGCTGTTGGACCTTCAGCTGGGCAGCAGAACCCAGTTCAGAAGGGGCTGTGCAGGTGGCTCAGAGAGCAGAACAGCAGGCTGGCACTGCAGATAATTGGCAATCAAAATAATTATTCTGTGATCGTTCTCCACTTCCAAGCTTCAGAGAAAGCAACGGCTTTTCCTCTTGTTAACTCGGGTTAGGTTTGTCCCTGTTGATGAAGGAAGGAATTCTGAACCACCCTTGGTTCTTCATTTACAGATCCTGACTCTGAGGGAAACAGTTAAAACTCTCATGACCTTGGAATTCCACCAGGAACCCTTTGTATCAAGTACCTTTTCCATTGGTTTTTTTTATACTCCTACTTTTCTCCCACTTTAATTAAAGCCAAAACAAGTGTGTTTACATCACACAGTCCTTTTTGTAGTCCTACTGTTGTCTTTAAAAGCCCAAACACTGGCAGCTAATTACTTTCAAAGACCACAGGTCAAGGTAACCGGCAGTGAAGCCAACTTGGCATTTCTATTGATTATGTCCCAAAAGTGCCTCACCTAATTGGAAACAGCCACTGAGTTGGGGTTTTAACTGAACTCCTCTAACCCCGAAAATCACAGGCTGTGGAGATGCCTGTGGCCCCTTTACTGTGTGTTTGGAGTCACCCAGAACACCGACATTCTTTGCTTCTGAGGTTTCTTCTGATGAGAGTTTTGTGCTCATGAAGTGACGTGATCCTGCCCACAGCTCCCAGCCAAGGGGGCCAGAGCACGCTTCGACTTCTGGGACTGAACATGTGTGACAACAACCAGCGGGTGTTTTGCCTCAGCTGGAGTGGGATGAACTTTTCAGCAAAGTTCTTGTATTTGACATTCTCTAACAACTCACGTGGCCTCAGCAAAGAGGGGATTTTCCTTTGTTTCAGAAAGCAGAAGGAAAGCAGTTACTCAGATCTTGACTTTGAGTGCTGACACACAGAGTTCAATCCACGCAAAGCAACCAGAAAATACTGCTGTTGTTTGGAAGGAAAACTAGGAAAGAGCCTGAAGGCTTCACTGTACTGTACAGATATTTGTACCTCAGCGAAAAAACTGGATTGATGAGTACAAATTTGCTGTAAAAATTCTTCTAAGCCAGGCTTCTTCTGAACCTTCTGAATTCTTGTCTGATTACATTTCCTAACTTCTCGATTCCACATGAACCTGAAATATTATTACTTAATACATTATAATTCTTTTTGCTGTGTGTGATGAGAGGGTATAATTTTGTAAACTTTAAGGGACTTAATATCCCCTGTGCTGCTGGTTAACAGTGTGCTGGTTATTGTCTGTCACTGGAAACCTGATCCACACTCATGGTTGCACTCACTGGTCTCCACACTGGGCCTTAGAAACTTTGTATTGACTGCACGAAATAAGAGATGACTGTTAAGCATCTGATAATTTGACCAATAACCATCCCAAGTGAGGAGCATCCAGTATATCTGAGATTATTCCTGAACAAAATTCCTCACTAAGCAAGCACTGCACACGCAGAACGTTGCATTCCTCCTTTATCCAGCACAGATTAATACCTTCTGAGTCAGACTTAGGCCTGGCTTCTGGGAACGAGGAAACAAAGATCTTGTGGTGACTCGTTTTGCACAAACTGGTTGTTTTCAGAGTGGTGGTTTTTACCACAGGGTGAAATGAAAACAGCTGCCAAGTGCAATTTGCTTCAAAACCTCGGCCCCTGGTCACAGCCCGGGCACGTCCGAGGCTCTGCAGAGCCCTGATCTTTGCTGCCCCTGAGCTGTTCTTGTTCCTGAGCATTTAACACCGAATTCTCACCCTCACAAGGAGGCAAAGAGCAGCTCAGCCCAGCAGGCTCCTCACTCCACAGCTCACAGACAAAGCAGCCGTGTGTCTGCAGCAGAGGATTCTGCACCGCCCGTGCCACGAGGCTCCCAAATATCCTGGAGCGCTTCCCACACTCTGGGGATACCAGGACTGTCTCAGGGCAGATGATGAGCAAGTCCTAAACAGCTTAGGTCTGGTTTTACCTATCAAAATGGAGGGAATCAGCCTCTGAGGGCAGGATTCTGCTCACCTGCCAGCAGGTGTGATGTGGACACTGCAGCTCCTTCAGCTGCCCCAGTCGTCTGGTTTTATTCAGGAGAACGGGGCACTTTAGGTCACTGCTCACCTGACCCAGTTTAGACCTGGCAGTGCCCAGAGAGTGCAGCAGAGCTGACACAATTGGAGCCTCGGGCTGTGCCAGCACTGAGTGACTCAGGTTTAGCAGATGAAGCCCACCCCGAGGTCTGGGTGTGGTGTGCTGCACTCATGCTACAAACTAAAATAAAAATAAAATAAATTTCTGAAAATAAACTTCTGAAAATAAAGGGGCTGTTTCCCTTCCAAGCCCTCACACCAGCCTGTGATCCAGGGGCTGATTGGGCAGCTCACCTGCCAGTGACTAATTTTAGAGTGTCCTCGTTGCCTTCCCTCTGTCTGATCCCTCAGTATTCAGTAGGGAAATTAAAGGGGATTAAAATAACGAGGCTATTTCGTATCCTTCTCCAGATGAACCCAGCCTGAACCAGACCTCATGGAATTTTCTAGTAACTCCCTTAAAATGGGTGTGCTCAATTCAAGTTCAGAAGAGTAGATAAAAGGTGGAGACTCTTCATCTAAGTGAGAAAGGGCCTTTGGTTGCTACAAGCTGCTGCTATTTGCCCCAGGGGCCGGACTTCTTTCAGATTAAAAAGTAAATAAATAAAGCACATTCTGAGCTTCACTGTCTCACACCAGCAGTGCAATTTTCACTGGGGTTCCTTTGAAGAGAAACCACATACCTGAACTCAGGTCAGGTCACCCTGAGAGCGTTTAAGCTCCAGAAGGAGGATGACTCCAGTGTCCTTTCCCTGCTACACTGTGGGGTCACTGGTGTTATTTCCACTGCTGTTTGCAGCTAAAGGGAGCAGCCCCCCCTGAGCTCCTCTCATCTCTCAGGGGAAAAACAAAAGAAGAGAAAAATCATGTTTCTTCAAAGCATCTTCTGCTCCAGGTGTGTCTGCCCTTCACCCAACCAAACCCTTCACCCAACCAAAGGCAAAACCGAGCGGCCCCGGCAAACCCAAGAGAAACCTGGTTGAGATTTAAAAGCTGTGTGGATGTGGCACCTGGGGACAGGGGTTAGTGGTGGGCTTGGCAGTGCTGGGGAAACGGTTGGACTCGAGGAGCTTGAAGGTCTTTGTCCAACCCAAATGATTCTGTGATTCCACAATTAATGAAATCTCATCTCTCCCGGTGAGATCTCAGTGTGGGCGAGCGTGGGGGGCGCCGGCTCCGAGCCCAGGGAGGGGAGTGCTGGATGTGGGGAGGCCCCAAAGCAGAGAGAGGTGAGAGAACAGCACCCTGAGGGCCCCTGGTGTGAGCAGGGGAAGCCTGGAGTGCAGGAGTGGCAGTGCCCTGATGGATGCCCCGTGCCCTGGGCCAGGAGGGTGCTGCGGCCTCGCTGCTCCAGGAGAGATGCTCTGTGAGCTGTGGGATGGAACAGGCTCTGCTGGACTGCAGCCCCATCTCCCAGTCCTCAGTGAGAAGTTTCTTTAGGAAAAAATTGTTCTCTGTGAGGGTGGGGAGGCCCTGGCACAGGTTGCCCAGAGAAGCTGTGGCTACCCCAGACCTGGAAGTGTCCAAGGCCAGGTTGGACGGGGCTTGGAGCAACCTGGGCTAGTGGAAGGTGTCCCTGCCCATGGCAGGGGGTGGGACTGGATGAGCTTTAAGGTCTCTCTGAACCCAAACCATTCTAGGATTTTATCAAACAGAAACTCCAGTGCTTTCCCAAGGACCCTGCTCCACCTGACCCCTTCATTGAGCTCAGGAGTCACAGACAAATAAATGTTGCCCATTCTCCTTCCCCTTCTGCCTCCAGCCAACTCTTCCAACCAACCAGCAGAGCAAAGCCATCGTATCCAAAACCCACAAGGAATCAATACAACATCCCCCTTACCTGGGCAGCCTTGGAGTCTCCCCTGCTGGAGGCAGGTTAAGTGTCATTTCAGCTTCGTTTGCTACTTGTCAGGGACACAGGGAAAGACAACTTTTGTTTTTCCCAAATAAAAGGAAAAAAAAAAAAGGTAGAAAATAAGTGGGGAAGGAAATTTTATTTCCAAGCTTCTAAAAGGATCTTACAAACCACAGAGAGTAAAAAAAATGCAAAACTATATATATATATTATATATATATATAATTGACAGGGTCCTTTTAAGCAATTCTTCACATTATCTAATGGTGATAGGAGATACCACGTAACCATATATGTGTTTTCCTGTAATCCTGATCACTGCCAACAGCTGACAAAACTCTTCTCAGACAACATTTCCCCTAGACTGTACAGATTCCTTTTCTTGAAAGCAAAGGAGAAGAAGGAAAGAAAACAAATTAATCAAGGAGAAAAAAAAAAAAAGAAAAGAAACTCTCTAAAGCGAGGTGTTCCAGGTTGGGCTGTGGGAGAGCCAGGGGTGACACCTCCTGCATGGCTGTGGGACCTCCTTCCCAGCCCTGGCACTCCATGCCTCTCCAGGGCACGGATTTTCCTCTAGCATGGATAATTCCCCACTATCCCAGCCATACCTCCTGTGTTCCCACCCTGCCCAGGGTCTCATGACTTCTCCAAACGAGCCCCAACCCTGCCCTGACCTCAGCACCGCTCCTCGCTCTCTCCTGCCCACCAATCCTGACCTCAACCTTTATTCATTAGGACTTCTTAACACCTCTGCCCATCCAGGAGGAGTTCATCCTGGACCTCCATCCCCAGCAACAGCACAGCTTCAAGCTCAGCATCCCTCCTGCTATTCCAAGCATCCCAGCAGCAGGAATGCTGGCTATGCTGGGGATGAGGAGGGATTCACGCTCAGCTTTTCAGGATCTAGCACTCACATCAAGAAGCCACGGGCCCGTGGACAGAACCAACAGCTCCAAAACAGAGAGGACCTCAGGAAATAAATGCAAAGAAAGCTGAGAGAGAAACAGAGCCGGGGCAGCTCCGTGAGCTCCAGATTCTTCCTCACCCTGAAATGTCGTGGCAGCTTTTGGACATTGCCAAAAAGTAAACAAAATCCCAATGGTCCCTTGTTCCCCCATCCCACCCCCAACAGTTTCTTAAACACTTAATGTCCAGCTTAAGTGAAATCAACAGATTTTAAAATCCGCACAGGTGTCAAAAAAGAGAGTTACAAAAATTCGCTTGTTCCCATTGCTACAGCAAAACCAACCCCAACTTGAGCCTTGGAGGCAGAGGGCTAAAGGCAACATCTCCTGTAGGGTTGTGCCACTCCACTTCAGAGGTCCAAGGGGCTCTTTGGGTCCCATTCCCAGCAGGGAACCCCCCTTGGGGCCCAAACAACTCTCGCTGTCTCCAGGCATCCTGTCCTGGGGATGCTGCTGCCGGCAGCTGATGGAGGAGGATGGCTCAGCCCAGGGCACTCCTGCTCCTTCTTGCACAGCTTAAAAGCCAGGCAGGGGCTTAGCTACATGCTGCCTTCCTCCTCCACCTCCTTCTCCTCTGCTACACCCTACATGGGAAACAGGCAACCACACAGACCCCAGCCAGCTGTGTGAAAGAACGTATATATTCAGCACGCACTCAGTACAGTTTAGCAACAGAAGCTACCATCGTTCCCTTAAAGAACCAACAGACCACCGAGCTTCAAAACAGCCACCAAGGCTTCCAAGTCCTCCCCACCCTACAGCCCTGACCCTCGGCCTTCTGGCCCCAGCAAGGCACCAGTGGCAGGTGATCCCAGCCCCGCACTGTCCCTGCCCGGCGAGGGACAGAGGGTGGCCCCGGCTCTCTGGTAGCGCCCTGTTCCACAGCACCCAGCTCCTCCCGCGGGGCCTGGGCTGCTGGGGACGCCAAGGGTGCTCCCGCTGGAGGGCCCTGGCCAGCAGTTTGCTCCGGTGCTGCCCCCTGCACTTATTTGGGGAGAGAGGGAACACACCAAAGAAAACAGGACAAGCTGTGGCTGCCGGCCAGAGGAGAGGAGATCCCATCCCAGGGAGCAGAGGGGATCCCATCGCTGATCCCGGGGGGGGTCCACGCTTGGATCTCTGCGGCGTCGTCTCCGCTGCTTTCTGCTGGAGGGGGGGGACGAGGCCGAGGAGGGGGAGAGGAGCGGCACAGTGGTGGGGACGGGGGTGGCAGGACCCTCGCTACTGCACGTGGAGGGGAGGTAGATCGGCTTTGGAGACCTCTTGCCAGGGAGGATGGATGTCTTCTGGGACACCAGCTCGGTTCCTGGGGGGAAGAGCCCTGAACACCTGCCCTTGCCTTATCCCAAGTGGAAGGTGTCTCAGAGCCCGGAAAGCTCTTGACCTTGGAGGGGGGCAACCTTCCTTGAAACCTTTTAGCCCTGAAAGTGCCTCCACGGCAGCTGGGGACAAGCCCGGAGGTGACCTGTGGGGCAGGAGGGACCCCAGCTCCCTCCTCGTGCCCACCGACCCCGAGCCCGGCCCCTCTCCCTGCCCCGCCGCCCCTGCCCCGCGCCGGGGGGGCTGCGTGTGCCGCGCTGCCCGTCCTCCCCCCTCCCCAGGCCCCGTCCCCAGCGTCCCCCCTGCCGTTAGTCCTGCTGCTCGTTCATCTCCATGTCCGACACCAGGATGTTCTTCTCGGCGGCCTCGCCGGGGTTGGAGGTGGTGCGGCTGTAGCGGGCGCTCTCGAAGGCGCCGCGCTCGGCGCTGCGCCGGCGCCGGTACAGGAACACCACGACCCCCAGCACGGCACAGAGCGCCAGCGCCGACACCACCACCACCGCGATGGCCGTCGTGTTCTCCGGCAGGGCTGCGGGAGGAGAGGCCGGTGAGAGGCAGCTGGGTGGCTCCCACAGCCTCAGTCAGACCGCGGTTTTGGGCAGGATCGTGGAATTGGGGGATATCCTGAGCTGGAAGGGACCCACAAGGATCATCCAGTCCAGTTCCTGGCCCTGCACCACGTCCCCGTTGTGCAAACGCTCCTTGAGCTCTGGAGCCTTGGGGCTGTGACCACTGCCCTGGGGAGCCTGTTCACTGCTGTTCCCCCAAGGATGGGTCAACACAGGAACCTGCTTTGTTGTTCTGGGGACATCCTGCCCCTGGCAGAGCTCCTGGGGCTGGGCAGACACTCTGGGTCATATGCAGGAACATCTGGCAGCTGCCTGAGAAGGAAGTTGGGGATCCCACCAGCAAATGTGGTGTCCATCCCCCAGCTTGGCCAGGCACTGCGGGCAAGGGCAGGAGAGCCTGGCAAGGGGCTGGCCAGACACACACCTCCATGGCTCCTGCCGCTGGGGAGCCCTAGTCCAGGGTCAAAGCCACTTGGGAATGGGATTTCCCACCCACAAACCCCATTCTTTGGTTATTTGCACAATCCAGGCTGCAGCACAGGTCTCCAGCACTGGTTACCAGTCCCAGGACTGTGCCCAAGCTGACAGTGCCACTCACCTGCCCTGGAAAAGCTGCTCTCCTCCACTGCAACAGCAACACAGACAGGTGAGTGCACGGCCACACCACCCTCCCCTCTCCCCAGTGCCAGCACCACTGCCTCCACCCCCTCCACTGCTCCCAGCACCACACCACGGACACTGGGTGCTGCACAGCTGGGGGGGTCCTCTGCTCTGCTCCACCCATGCCCCACCAGCCTCATCCTGCCCCAAGAGGCCAACCCAGCTACTGAGACATGCACAGCCCACCACTGAGCCCAGCGGGGACCTAAAACCCTGACACCAGCACCTGCACTGGAATTACCCAAAACACATGGCTGGTGCTGCCAGCAGGACAGAGCTCTGCCCCCCAGCACTCTGCTCAGGCCCTCAGCTCACCCCACCACGGGCAGCAGAGGGGTCCTACCTCGGGGGATCTTGCAGATGACCCCCATGGTGACGTTGGTGCAGGAGCCCAGGCGCCACACGCCGTTGCTGCTCTGGATCCAGTAGCAGCTGTTCTGGCTGAGCATGCTGGGCCCTGTGTCATGCTGGCCCCAGTTGGAGTAGTTCACAGCAGTGTTGTCATGCCAGACCAAGGTGCCACCTGGGAAATGGGACAATTAGGCCTGGGGAGGCTGAAGGGGACACCCCATCTCTGTCCCACTTCAGGAAGCACAGGCAGGTGTGATGGGGCAATGGGATTTGGAGCAACCTGGGCTAGTGGAAGGTGTTTCTGCCCATGGCAGGGGGTTGGAACTGGATGGTGTTTAAGGTCCCTTCCAACCCAAACCATCCCATGATTCTGTGATTCTGTGATGGGGAGGTCTGATGGGGTGATGGGGAGGACCAGGGGCCACAGGGCTCATTCCTGCATCTGCAGGCTCCAGTGTCTTGGAGAAGACTCTGGGATTCCCATCCCACCAAACCAGAGGAGGACACACATGGCATATCCAGCATGGCCTGAAGAACTGGTGTTCCTGTCACACCATGGCATGAGCTCCCCTCATTGGTGCCACCAGCAAGGGCTTCCTCTGCTCACTGCAGACCCAGTGGGAATTCATGGGGGTGCCTGGGGGAATATCTCAAACCTCACTCCTTCCTTTGTACCTTTGGGGTTGAAGGTCATGCCCAGCCAGGCCCCCTTGGAAGGGCCCTCGTACGACTGGAGATGCTCCCACACAAAGACATTCTCCATCTCGTCCTGGATGGACAACACTGTGCCACCGACTGTGGAGGGAACAGCGACATGGGAGAGCCCAGAACTCAAAGGATGGAGCTGGGGGAGCAGCAAAGCTGAGGAACCACCCATGAACCACCTGATGGTTGGGTAACCCTCACATGGAACAGCAAGGAGACGATGACTGACCCAAGCCAGGCATGGGTAGAGGGACAGGGGAGCTCTGTTGCACCCACAGACATCCTGGGCATCTCACCCTCTACCACCTCAGCCCCCTCATACCTTTCTGGCACCTCCTCATGGCATCCTTCTGCCCCAGGGTGATCTCCATGTGGAAGGTGTAGCAGTGGTCCCGGAAGGGGATCCAGGACGAGTCCTCCAGCGATTTGGGACAGCTGCCACTGTAGCTCCACTTGTGCGTGCGGGGGGCACCTGGGGAGCACACGGCACACTGAGTGGGGTGAAGGGGCACAGGGCACCGAGGTCCCACGGCACGTCGGGGCACTCAGACCCACAGGGACATGCAGAGAGCCCTATCCGGGTGGGATGCCATCTCCAACCATTGGTGGCACCCCACCTGACCACCCAGTGCCCCCCTTGGCCAGCACCTGTTCGGAGCTGGCAGATGCCCCCCTGGAGCTTGGTGTCGCAGCCGGCCGTGCGCCAGCTCCCGTCCGCATCCATGTAGGAGCAGCCCGTGATCTGCTGGGGCTCCCCATCCTGCCAGTTGGTGTACACCACGTTCTCCTCCGTCAGCCACGAGTAGCTCCGGCCTCCCTGGAGGAGAACCAAGGGGAGGAGACGCTGAGGGGGCTGCCATGACCCCCTTAGGGTCACCCTGCCCCAGGCACCTGCCCCCTTCCCTCACCTCGTCGGCCAAGCCGATCCAGAGCGGGGCCCGCAGGCTGCTGACGGCCTGGGTGAGGAAGGCCTGGCTGTAGGGGTCGGGGATGGTGGCCAGGGTGGCGTTGAGGGTCTCACAGAGCAGCAGGGCCTCGTGCCACCTGAGGGGTTTCTGCAGGATGCGGTAAGTGCTGTTGTGGTAAAAGAGGGCGCCGGTGGGCGAGGGCGGGTACGGCGTCCGCGCAGGGCTCAGGGCCGGGTCTGGGGGGAGCAAAGAGACACGGTCAGAGGGCACGGAGGGCACTCCTGCATCCCAGGAGGGGTCACCCCCTTGTCCGTCCCTACCCAGGCCCGGCTGTCCCTGTAAGTGCTGCACTGGTGCAACCAGGGAGGGCAGAGGGACGTCCCCAGGGATGAGAGCAGTGACACCCTGGCACCATCCCCACCTTGGAGCCTGTCCACTAGGATTCACATCCCTACGGAACATGCTGAGCCAGGCTGACAGGTACAGGTTTGGGGCTGTCCCACAGATAGCTGTGATGGGGGACCACCCCCCAAGTCAAGCCTGTCTCCCTGAGCTCCTCCAGCACCAGGAGCTCCTCCCAAGCTGAGTTGACGGCTCGGAGCTCCCCAGCCCCACCACTCATGGGGTACCAGGGTGGCAGTGGCAGGTCCCCAGCCAGCAGAGCTGGGGCTGTCCCCTCATGCCCCCCCTACCTATGCTCCGCTGGCAGATGTAGCCGTGCTTCTCCTCCAGGCAGCTCCTGTCGTCCCAGCGTCCCGTGAAGAGAGGGGGTGAGCCGTGCCACACCACCACACAGTTGGTCTGCAGAGCCAAGCCACGGGGTCAGCACTGCCCTTAGCACTGTCATCCCACCCTGTGGACACTCCCCCACCAGGGGTGTCCCCTGGTGGGCAGGTCCCCACCCTGCAGGGCCGGATCCTGCTGTGCCCTTGGAGAGCCACCCCTGCTAAAACCTTCCCTTGCCATGGTGGCACAGGGGACTGAGACCTTCCCAGGGGCTGGGGGTGCTGTGGGGGTCTCTCTCACCGGTTTGTCGCGGGGGTTGGAGGTGCTGCAGCCCGAGGGCTCCCCGGGGGCCCAGCTCACGTGCCGCAGGGGCTCCCCCTCCACCCACTGGAACTCCCTCTGCGCGTCGTGGAGGCCGATCCAGAGGTCGAAGGAGATGTTGGGCAGCATGGATGTGATGAAGGCTGCGAGGGACAGGGGAGGGGCTGAGAACCACCCCTGGCAGGGCCCCAGCCAGCAGGGCTGGTGGGGTTGGTGGGGGCAGCGGGGACCTACCCTGCTCCAGGGGGCTGGAGATGGTGGCCAGGACGGCGCCCTGGCTCTCGCACGCCTGCTTCGCCTCCGGCCACTTCACTATCTCGCCTTTGTTGTGGCCATTGAAGCTGAAACACTGCACAGGCAGCGGCACAGGATGGTCCACGGGGGGCAGCTGCCCCTCACCCTGAGCTCTGCACCCTCCCCATCCAACCACCCTCTGCAGCTTCATTCTGCCCCGGTTGCGCTTCTCCCCTTTGCACCCTCACATCTACCAGCCCCCAGCCACTCCTGCACTCCCACCTCTCTCCTGGCATCCCTGTGCACGCACCTCACCACCCCCTCCTGCACCCCCACCCCACAGCACACCTCTCCCAGCATCCCTGTTAATGCACCCCCCAGCATTCCCTAAAAAACATGTGCGAGAACCCCTCTTCATCCTGCCATTCCAAAGCCACCCACTCTCCACCTCCACAGGGCTGGTGGAAGACCAGGAGGTGACCATCACCTCTCCCTCCTGCCATCCCCTCCCCATCCTGCTGACTCCTGTCCTTCCTGCCACCCTCTCTCCCTCCAGTTCTTCATCCTGCCATCCTCTCTCCATCCTGCTCTCCCCTCTCCATATGACCATTCCCTCTCCCATCCTGCCATCCCTTCCTTCCAGCCCTCTCCTCTTTCTCCTGCCATCCCCTTCTCCACCCCGCCATCCCCTCTCCCTCCTGCCATCCCCTTCTCCACCCTGCCATCCCCTCTCCCTCCTGCCCTCCCCTCTCCCTCCTGCCCTCCCCTCTCCATCCTTCCATCCCCTCTCCCTCTGGCTGTACCTTGCTGAGGAATTGCACCCATCCTCGGGGACAGCCCCCGGCTGTGGGAGCGGGTGCCGGAGGGAGCGAGGGCTTCACGGCCGTCGCGTTGCTCCGCTTGCAGATGTAGGGCAGAGCTGTCATGCACTTCTGGTCCCCCCAGTCCTCTGTGGGGAGGGACAGGCTGGGCATGACCCCAGTCCTCACCGAGCCCCTCATGGCCCTGCCCTCACCTGGGCTGGCCCTGCCCTCACCTCTGCTGGCCGTCATGTACACACACTTCCTGTCCTTGCCGATGGGCCGGGGCTTGCCCGGTGCCCAGGAGATGAAGTTGAGGAGGGACCCATCAGACCACCTGGAAAAGCACCGGTGGGAGCACAAAAAAAAGAGCTGAGTGGCAAATGGGACCGGCTGCGTGCCCTAACTGGGGAGCGTGTCCCACCACTGCCCTCCTGGGTGAGGATCTCCATCCCAGCACCTCAGGATGGCAGGTGCTGAGCCACGGTGCTCACAGCTGGGGATGGTGGGGGGGGGGACGAGCAGGGCCATGGTGGTGTGGGAATGTGCTGGGGATGGTGGTGTGGGGACATGCAGGGACATGGTGGTGTGGGAATGTGCTGGGGATGGAGGTGTGGGGACATGCAGGGACATGGTGGCTCTGTCTGTGACTTACTTGAACCTCCCATCGTTCTCGTAGGTGTTCAGCCCAATCCACCAGTGCTGCTCCTGGCCCCTGGAGAACTGCACACCCGAAGAGGACATGTCAGTGCCCTGCAGGGACTGGGTGTATTTGGGGACAACAGAGGCTGTCACAGGGATCAACCCTCCCCTCCCTGCCCTCAGCTTGCACCAGGACACAAAACATCACCTCACTGAGCCCCAAACCCACTCACAGGCACTGCACAAGCCCACTGTGACCCCAGCAGAGCCCAGCGCCCCCAAACAACATCCCTCCAGCAAAGGGTGAAAGAAGAGAAGGAAGAGCAGCCCGGGGGAGTCCCATCCCCCTGGTACCTTCTTCAGGTTCTGGCCCAGGAAGCGCAGCTCGGCCTCGCCGTGCACCGACACCAGCTCGGCCTGGAACCAGCTGCAGATGCGCTGGGCCTGCAGCCACGTCGAGTGGTGCTCGAAGAACTTGTACTCGGCCTCCTGGTACTTCACCCACTCTTTGCTGCCTGCAGGCAGGGACCGGGGTCACGCTGAGGCCGTGACACCCCTGCCATGGCCACCTTGTCCCTTGGTCCCCGCGTGTTTTGAGCCTCTCCTGCAGTGGGCAGGCCTGATTCTGCCCAGTTCCTGCCGCAGTCCCTACAGCCATGTGGTGCACGGAATGCCTGGGCTCCCCGCCCTCCCACTGCCCTGCCCAGGATCCATCCCTCTCTGGGTAACACTGCCTGGATGCTCTGAAGGGGTGGTGCTTGTGATGGGGCAGCAGAGGCCCAAGGAGGACAGTTTATGCCCGACGAACACACAGACAGCCATGGTCAACACACCTTGGGTCGTGATCTCCGGCTCCTTCACGTCAGCACCTGGAGAAAGGGCAAGGAGAGGCTGTCAGTGGGATGCAGGGCTGGGATGCTCCCACTGATGCTTCCCTGCAAACCACCTGTGGGCTCCAAGGCTGGGATGCCCTCCCAAATCCCCCCAGGAGGAACAGCACCTCTCTCTGACCCGGAACTTGGAATCATCCTCCCACCTCCCAAGGATTCCCCTGCACCTGCTCCGCGGCCCCGCAGCCCATCCTCCTCCAGGTCAGTCACAGCTGGGGGGCTTGGGGGCCCCTTTGCTGGTACCTTTGGGCAGTTTGCAGATCCAGTCCAGCTGGGCTTCGCACTGCATCGGCATCCACTGCAGGGAGGCCAGGTCCAGCACCGCGCACGGCCGGATGTCGTCGTCGTCGTAGTTGCTGCGGTCAAAGTTGTGGTAGAAGAACTGGGGGTCGAGAGAGATGGGCGGTGTTGGGCATTTCCACCAGCACTGGATTTGCCCCCCCCCTGCACCCCAAACGCCCCAAGACTCACCCCCAGCCCATCACTCCACCTCCAGCTCCGGTCCCCCGCAGGGTCCCGCCGGTTCAGGCCGATCCAGAACCAGTGCTGCTCGTGGAGCTCCGGCTCCGACTCCCTGGGGGAAGCCAGGGGGATGGGTGAGAACACAACCCTCCTCCAAACCAGAGGGGTTTACATTTATACACAAATATCTATTATTAAATTACATATATATATATATAAAATTATATATTTATACACAAATATATAGTATACAATTGTTATTTTATATATTTGTTTATACACGATTATATATTATTTATATATACACAGATATGTATTACATTTATACACAAATATATATTAATAATCTGGCCTTTTTCTGTTTGTTTTCAAAGCCTACCATCCCCACACACTGGAAGGCAGGAGTTGGGATAACAGGTTCAAGGCTGGAGGCGTTTGAAACCCAAGCTCCATCCTCTAATTACACTGAACTTCCTGCACTTCTCCCACACCCTGCACTTTCCTGCACATTTCCCACATCAGCCACACCTACTGATGCACCTTCTGCACACCAGTTTGTGCTCAGAGAGCCCCATTCATGCCTCAACCCCCCACCCATGTGTGCCAGAGCGCTGTGAGGGCTGCAGGCTCGTGCCAAGCACCCTCTGGCAGCGGGACATGTGCTGGTGCCACCAGCTCCTCACCCAAAAATCTTGTTGAGGGTGTTGGCGACAAAGTGCTCCTCCTCGTAGCTGCCCAGGCTGAGCAGCTGGGCCCCCAGCTCCCGGCAGAACTCCTGCGCCGCGATCCACGTCTTCTTCTCGTGCAGCTTTTCGAAGGTGAACACCTGGGGGAGGAGGAACCCACGGTGTGGGGGGCTCAGAAGCAGGAGAGGAGCAGAACATCATCCCCACACCCTGGGCCACGCTGCCACCACCCAGCCCCAGCCAGGCTTGTGTGCTCTGGGCTGCCTCTTGCACCAGAACATGTTCCTTCACCCCCTGCACCACAGGAGGCACAGGCACCCCCCAAACAGCCACGGGAACGCCTCTCACCTTGTAGCAGTGCCGGAGTTTGGGGTCGGAGCTCCAGCCCGGGGGGCAGGTGGCGGTGAGGCTGGGCGTGGGGTAGGGCCCGGGCAGCTCGGGGTTCACCGGCGTGCCCAGGTTCTGCCGGCAGATGTACTTGGCCTTGAAGGTGCTGCAGTTCTTCACCTCCCACAGCCCCATGGAGCTGCCGGTGGCCAGGGCCACGCAGCCACCCTTGTTGTAACCTGGAGCGCTCACGGGAGTGGAGGGGACGCAGCCTTAGGGTGGGGCCGTGCCGGGGGGCAGAGCCAGCACCCGCCCTGCTGGAGGGGGTGTCCCCGGGCCACCCCTGCCCCCCTTACCGGGCTGGTCGCGGTTCCAGTGCGTGTACATCACCTCGTCCCCGCTCAGCCAGCGGAACGCGCCCGTCTCGTTGATGTCCTGCAGGGCTGTCCAGAAATACTCCCCGTCCCAGCCGTAGATGAGGCTGCTCACATAGGCCTGCTCGAACCTGGGGGGGGCCAGAGGGGGTGATGCTGTGAGCTGACACGGCCTGTGATGGCCCAGCCCTTGTGGGGTCACTCCCCACCTCAGGGGGCTCAAACCCAGCGCTGGTGTGGCACTACCTGTTGGTGATGGCACTGACCTGTTGGTGATGGCACTGACCTGTTGGTGATGGCACTGACCTGTTGGTGATGGTGACCAGCGTGGAGCCGTAGTCGGAGCACATCTTGCGGGCGTCGCTGTAGGGGACACGGTCCTCGCCCAGCCAGAAGCAGGACGGGCTGTGCCACTTCCAGCCCTGGGGATGGGTGACAGGGGACGTCCAGCACTGCCCGCCCAGACCTCCCCAAAGGATGGGAGCAATCCCAGGGCACGGGAGCAACGTCCCACGTCCCCTGCCACCACCTCTGCCTTCTCCCGGGAGGTCTCCTGCCCCCGGCTGCCCCAGCTTGACCCCGCTCAGCTTTGAGCTCCAACAAGCCCCTGGCCCCAGGGGACGGGGCTGCAGGGAAAACAAACACCCAGGCAGCTTCAAAGCCGGGGAAAAGGCTCTCCCTGCCAGGGTCCGGCCCGGCCGGGGCGCGGGGAGGGGAACACAATCCTCCTCTTCACGCTGCGGGGCCGAGTCCAGAGCGAGTCCCACCACAGCCGGCTTTAATCCCCCGCCTTGTTGATGTTGGAGCCTCTCCGGGGCTGGAGACACAATAGTGCCTGTTTTCTGCCAGAGCAGGGAGCGGGGCGGCCCCGGGGCTGGCAGTGGCCCCTTGGCAAAGCGGGGACGGACACGGGGGCTCATCCACGAGAGGGAACACATGCCCTTCCCAAGGGTGGAGCAGCTGGGGCAGCAAGTGGCCTCAGGCTCAGGAACACCCTGGAAGGGGAAGTATCACTGGGATTCTACTCCTGGGTCCCCTGGGCACTGGAAGGACGGTGGGGGACACGTGCCATACGTAGTGTCATCAGCATGGTGAGGAGGGAAGCAGGAGTAGCTTTAGGAGATGAAAACAACCCCAAATCCCATTTTTGCCCTACAAGTTCCTGCTCCTACAGTCCTTCCTCAAAGTTGGCAAAGCCAGGTACAGACCCACCAGCTGGGTCCCTCTGGAACAACATGGATGCCCCTGAGCAGCCAAGAAAGGGCCCATCCTGGGACAGTGTGGGTTCCTGATGCCCCCAGAAGGATCTGGATGTCCCCAGAGGGGTCCCCAACCAGCTCCATGCCTCAGCACCCCAAAAACCCCATGGATGCTCTCCCACACACTGGCCACCACAGGCAGTCCCTGGATCCAAAAGAGGGCCAGGATGGGATCCTCAACCCCAACTGCTGCCTCCAGCTCCTAATGCCAGTGTGTCCCCACATCCCTCTCCAGCTCTGCCATTCCCACTGCCCAGACCTCCAGCCCTCACTGCTTCCTTTAAGGCTGTTCCAAAATTAAAGAAGGTTTGGAGAAGGGGAAAAAAAGCACCAAAGCCATCATGAAAAACCAGCATGGTGGCTGGAGAGGACTGGGGCCAAATCCCCCGAGCAAGATGATGATCTGGGTGGCAAAAGGCGTCATTGAGGATGAGGAAGGGGAAGAAGGATAGGAAAAGGTCTTTCCCTGGTTGATTTACCACTCCCAGTTTGTTTCTCAGCCATGGAGCCATCTCTGCTGGGCACCCGGGGCCAGGGTAAAACTGTAGCTGGGGAGGCAGGAGGAGTTAAATCTCCGTGGGGACATCTTATGTGTCAGGATGTCCTATGAGGTCAGGACTGTTCTGGGGACATGCAAATGGGTGGTGATGGAATTTTGCCCACCAAGTGCCTCATCCCCAGCACCTGCTGACACTGGGGCTCCTCTGGCTACAGCTGGCAGCCCCCATATCTGGCCTGGTGTGGCAGCTTGCTGTGCTGCCCTGAGCTCTGGCAGAGCAGAGTGGCTGCTGGGGTTTGGCAACGGGATGAGGACCCAAGGAGGAGCCCAGCAGCACCTCTGGGAGCTGGCCCAGCGTGGCTGCTTGGTAGTCTGAGCGTGAGAGCCTGCTCTGAAACATTGGGAGAGGTTCAAGAGTGGCAGCACTGCCAGGCTCAGCAACTGGAGACTTCACAGAGCCACAAAAGCCACTTCCCAGCAAAGCGTGGGAACGGGGCGGCCTCAGCCCCCCGTGGCAGCTGGGGAAACTGAGGCAGAGCATGGGCTGGGTGAGAATCTGCCAGTTTGGTGTCCCCAGAAGGCCTGTGCCCCGCCCAGGGAGGGCAGCCTGCCAGCAGGCCCAGGCACGGGGCCGGCAGCCGCCTCTGTCCCGCCAGGCTCCCACGTGCGGCAGCTTTGCTGCCGTGTTTTGGCACGGAGAGAGGCAAAGGGAAAAAAATGAACATCCCTGCTGGCAGCCAAGGCAGCCCGAGGAGGAGGCTCTTGGATGATGTTCACAGACACATGTGTGTCGTGTCCCAGTTTCTTCCTGTGACCTCCCAGAGCCACGGAGGCAGCGAAGGGCTCGGCAGCCCCAGGGTCTCTGCTGCACCAGCAGCTCCCGGGCACAGACCCCACAGCTCCGGGTGCTGCCCATCAGGGCTCCCCAAAATGGTTTCAGCCCTGGAGAGATGCAGCCACCTCCAGCCCCAGGGGCCCCTCACCTTTCGGCATCCATGGTCATCCTCCTCCTTCTCCTGGCTCACCCGACCCGGCTTTTTGCAGATGGATGGCAGGGTCTGGTTGCAGGGGCTGTCGTTCCACCTCCCTTCCTGCACGGTGGGAGAGGAGCAGGAATCAGCCTATCCCGACAGCCTGGGGAATTCCCCAGCCCACCCACCCCCACCTCGGGTCCACAGACTTTCCTTCCCTACACCAAATCCCTAAGGATGATGTGCTGGATCCCTCCCATCCCAACAGCTGGGATGAGCCAGGTTCAACCCAGCTGGAGGTGCTCCCTGAGGAATGCCTTCCTCAGGCATGAGGATAGTACAATGCTCCCTTTCCCCCTTGGGACCTTCCTATTTCCCCTCTGGGACCCCAAAACCCTCCTGAATTCCTCTGAATCCCCCCTGTTACACCCCCTGGGCCCCCCTGCCCCCCGGGCTCTCACCGGCCCCCAGATGGTGACACAGTCCTCCAGGCTGTCACGGAAGTTGTTGGGCTCGAAGGGGTGCCAGTACGTGAACCTCACGGGCGTCCCGTCCGACCACTCGAAGTTCATCTGCAGCTTGAGGTCATTTAGGCCAATCCAGAGCTCCTCCACATCTGCCAGGACAGGAGGGGAGGGCATGAAAGTTCCTCCTCCTGGCTGACATTGTGCAGAACCCACCGGTGACACAAGCCCTGCAGGGCTCAGCTCTGACCCCGGGCAGGAAAGGGCACAGCAGGGCAGCTCCTGCCTGCAAGGGTGGACCCCCAGAGTGGGAAACACAAGGACACGGACCCCCAGAGTGGGAAACACGGGGACATTTGCCAGCAGCTTTCAGAGAGCAGCTGGCAGCAGCAGAATGTGAAAGTCCAGACCTGCAGGCTCAAGTCCAGTGAGCTACTGGTTTTCAACCATTCCCTTCCATCCCGTCCCAATCTGCTCCCAGCTTGGAGGCTCCAGCATTTCCCCTCCTTGCTCCACCCTCCTATGGCTCATTGCTGGTCTCCTCCAGCAAGTCCAGCAGGACTTTGTTTCCCCATCTTTTCCTACACTAACCAGCTGGGACCAGCACCATTCCCAGCTGCAGCTGTGTAGTTTTTCCTCAGCACTGCAGGCTCCTGGGAACAGCTTTCACATTTGCTGGATGGGGGATGCACCCGGATTACGGGCTCCTCCAAGGAATACATCACCTCCCAGCCTGGGGCCTCCACTCCCTGCACAGCCACAAAGTCAACTCTGCAGCCTCCAGCACACCCAGGGACGTTCCCACGGACCCCACAACCGGATGGGAAGGGGGCTGCTGGCACAGCGGGCTCCTCCTCACCTTGCTTGATCTGCTTGGTGACGAATTCCAGCTCGGAGAGGGTGTGGATGCTGACCAGGTCCCCCCCACTCCTCAGGCAGGTCTTCTTTGCCTCCTGCCAGCTCTTCTTCTCTCCCACCAGCCGGTAGCAGTTGGACTGGAAGGGCTGCCAGCTGGGCTCGCAGTCCACCTTCACCTCCGACCACGAGTCTGGCAGGACACAAGGCAGCCTGAGGGCTCCTGCCAACCCTCCAGCCCCGTCCTTGGCAGGGAAGGGGCCGCAGTCCCACGGGGTGCTCAGCACAAGCCAAAGCCGCGGTGGGAAAGCCACGGCCAAAATGTAACAGGCGGTGGCAAGGTGAGGGAACGGCGGCTTCAGAGCTCCAGGGACAACCCAAATCCCTCCTGTCTGCAGAGGAGTGAGGGCAGAGCAGAGCACGGAGCACCCCCTCCCCTGGGGACCCGCTGCTCTCTGTCCCTCCCTCACCACCCAACCCGGAATGGCACCGAGCGCTTATTGGAGATGACTTCTCCCAAACCTTGGGAACCCTGAGGAGCTCAACCCCTGCTCCGCACACCCGGGGCAGGCCGGGGACACCACGGGCACCTCCGTGGGCAGCATCCCCTGGCCGTGGCGGGGTGGGAGTACACCCAGTGTGCCCATTCCCTGTGCTGCTCCTGCCCTGCTCACCCGTCAGGAAGGGGTCGGCCGTGGCGTTGGGCTTCTTCTTGCACACGTAGGGGAGGGCGATGCCGCAGTCGCGGTTCTGCCACCCCCCCGAGGACTCGGTGCGGATCACCCCGCAGTTCTCCTCGCTGGGGTTGTCAGGCTGGTCTGGAGAGCAGGGTGAGGGGGGACAGGCTGCTGAGGAACCACCAACAGAGCTCTCCCCGCTCCAGCACCAGTAAAACCCCATTTATTTCATTATTTTCTATGATAAGATGTGACCCCGCGTGCCCAGGTGGCAGTTGGGGGTCACGATGCCAGACCTGAACTGCTCCTGCCTGTCCCCAAACCTCCTGCGAGGGCATCACTGTCCCCACGGGTGTTTCTGGGTCCTTCTGCTCCCTGAGCACCTCAGGTTTAGGGAGGGGTGTCTGCAGCTGGGGACCCCACTCCAGCACTAAGCAGGGATGCAACACTCCAAACAAGGAATGTCAACCCAGCTTATCAGTGGGACCACCAAGGGTTTGCACATGTTCCCCCTCAGCACCCTGTGTCACCCCTCCAGCTCCACAGATGTCCCAGCTTGCTCCAATGCCCCCTGGGCCTCTCTGTCCTCAGGCAGTGAGGGGACACCCTGCAGCAGCCCAGGCCACCTCCCCTGCCACGTGGCCATCTCTGGTGGTCACAGGTTGTTCCCCAGCCCCCCGTCACCACCACGACCCCCCATCTCACCACTCTCCCAGTTGAGGTACTTGAGGGGCGAGTTGTCTGACCACTGCCAGCCTCCATTGATGTCCAGGTCGTTGAGCCCAATCCAGAGTGTGGAGCTGTACCCAGTCAGGAGCCCTGAGCCAACACAGCCAGAGGGGCAGGATCAGTCCCCCCAACCCCAGCTCAGTCCCCAGCCTGTCACCCCCTCAAAACCAACCACCCGGGGCAGGCAGAGCAACCTGGCAGTGGCAATGCCCATGGTGCCACCAGCTCTGCCCAGGCGAGGAGGACACAGCCAGGCTGCCACGACCTCACCATTGATGTAGGTCTGCTCGTGGATCTCGGTGATGCTCAGCAGGTTGGCCCCTTGCTGCTCACAGCTATTCCAGGCCTCCCGCCACGACAGCGTCGACTGGAAGTTGAACTGGTAGCAGCTGTTGGTGAGATGGTCCTTGTCCCAAAAGGTCTCGCAGTCGTTGCCTGTGGAGACGAGCAGGGTGAGCACCCAACACCCCCAAAATACCCCAATAACCCCGTGAACCCCACAACCTGCTGCTCCAGCACTGCAGGCTGCTGGCAGGAGGAGGGACGAGGCAGGACGTCAAGAGAGAGGAAGAAAAACCCCCAGGAGGGATGGGCATGGAGTTCCTGCTTTTCCCCATGGAATGTCTCCCCCCTACTCACTCTTTATGGGGCAGAAGCCCCAGCGCTCGTCCTTGCCGTAGTCCTGGGTGGTGGCACACCAGAGGTGCCCGTCCTCCCTCCCCGTGCTGGTGCACTCATGGAACCACTGGTTGTCATACTTGAAGGGGATGGTGCAGGGCTTCCCGTGGGAGTTGCCCTGGATGGTGTAAATCTCTGGGGGGAGAAGAGCAGCCCTTGCTTGAGGCCGTGTCTACAGGGCTGGAGGGAGGTTTGGGGTGAGGGGTGGTGTGGGGGGTGGTGTGGGGGGCAGGGGTTACCCAGAGGCTGCCCCGCTCCCACCAGCCCAACCCTGCCTGGTTCTGCAGCCCCAGCGAGCCGGGACCGAGCTGGACCCGCCCGCCGCAGCACCGCGGCCTCCGCTCACGTCTGGGGTTGGGTTACGGCACAACACGGCGCCCGAGGGGGCATTACCAGAGTAGGGCACGGAGCACAGGTCCTCCTCGGTGCCATAGGTCCTCCACTGCGAGCCCCGTGCCTGGTCCCCCCTGTCCAGGGAGGCGTTGGCGGGGCGGGCGCCGAGGTGCTGGGAGAGCTGCTCGCCGAGCCCGCGGCAGCTCCAGCGCATGTTCACCGACTCGCGGTCGCACTCGTAGGTGGCCAAGGGGTGCAGCCCCGCCGTGCTGTTCCCCCCGTGCCACGACACCCCCAGGCACTGCATGGCCCCCACGTTGAAGAGGCGGTTTCGGGAGACCCATTTCCACTGCTGGGCCGGGGCGCTGCCGTTGCAGCCCTTGGCCAGTCGCACCAGCGAGTCCTTGGTCTCCAGGCAGCCCTGGGAGCCCGTGTTGTAGATGAGGAAGACCTTGGAGTCTGGGGAAGAAACAAATGGGAAGGGGATGAAGCATCGCTGGGGACTCAGCACGTGCCACGCATCCCCTCCAGCCCCGACAGGACATCCTGGCTCCACGCACAGCAAGGTTTGGGTGCATCCCTGGGACCTGCTTCCTGCAGCACTGGCACAGAGTTTGTCCTGATGCCTGGGAGGGACTCCAAGCAGGGTGACATGGGTGGGTGTCTGCACCCAGGGTGGCATCACCAGGTGTGGCTATTGGGCCTCGGAGCCGGAGCAGAGAACTCACCCGCGCTCACCACGTCACTGGAGTGGTTCAAAACTGAGCTGCCATGGGCAGCACTTGGCCACAGCATTCCCAGGCATTGCAACGAGCCTGTGCCAGTGCTGGAGGAGCCAAGGGTTTCAGCACCAGCCATCTGCTCCAGGCTGAGGAGAACAGAGCAGGGACACGGGGAGCGCATCCATCAGTGCCGGGGGTGTCTGGGGACCTGCTGAAAGCTGCAGAGCAGACAGCAATGCTGGGAGAAGGTCTCCCTTGCTGTGATGGAAAAGGTCTGTACAGCCCCAGCTGTACAGAACGTGGCGTCAGGACCCTCTGGAATCCCAGCCCAGGCGTTGGGAGGCAGGAGCTGAGTGAGGGGAATCACTGCCAGCAGATAAAACACAGTCACGGAGGGGAGACAGGCTGAGCTCAACCCCAGCTCCACACACATCCCAGGGCCCTGCCACGGGCCAACCCTGCATCCCCACGGCAATTCCCTGATCCCAGCATCACCTTGGTCCCACCCCACCACGAGGCCCCATCCCAAAACCTGTATAAACCAGTAAATCCTGGACGTCACACTGGGACTCGCTGCTCCAGCTGACCTGCCATTTTTAAGGGATACTTTATTTATTCCAGTGAATGTTTCTAAGGTAAAAAGCTGCCCCAGGGCTCCTCACCACCTCGACCTCCCCCAGTGCCCCAGCAAGAAGCTGCCCAAAGCACCACATCAACACCACCACTTCTGTTGTTCCTTTTTTTTGTCTTAAAACGACCCATTTTTTTCCACCACAAGCGTTCACCAGAAGTCCAAGCGAGCTCACGGGCCCCGCTATATTTAGCTCTGGTTTGCTTTGGTTTTTTGCCATTGTAGGAATTTTTTGGGCTGAAAAGGTTTTCATTTCCTACTTCCCACCCCCAGCCTCACCCTGCCCCAGCTCTGTTGTTACAGGAGGCTCCTGCACATTCGAGCGACAAACATCTCAGCTCAGAGAACTTCCTTGCCTTGTCTGAAAGGGAAAAATAAATGGAGGAAAACAGACACCCCCATTGCAGTTGGGAGCTCCAGCATCCACCTGGCTCCAGGACAGAAATGATGTCAAAGGCTCCTTCCCCAGCCCAGATGATGTTGGTGATGATGTCAAATAAACAAACAATGAAGCCCCTTTGCAGGGCTTCATTTAATTCAAGGGAAACATTTAATTTCACTGAAAATATTTTTCAAACCAGGACAAGTGGGAAAACAAGTAAAAATGCAGGCAGGGTTGGTTCTGGTTGGCAGAAGCTCAGGTCCCTTAAACTGGTGCTGGTGTTTTCCCAGCTGGAACTGGCCTGATCCTGACTTGGACAGCAGGAGAGCAGCTCATCCCCCCCCCAGCACCATCCATGGCATTCCCAGCCCAGCTCTCTCCCCTTCCCACCTGCAGCAAGGGGGGTGCAGCTCCCCCCAGCACTGGAGACATGGTGGGGGGGGTCTTTAAGCAGTTTTGGGTGATGCAGCATCACTGCCATTACCCAATGGACCCAAGTAGCAGCACTGGGGCAGGATGAGGCCTCCCTGGGGCACAGGTTGATGCCACAGAGCTCTGCAAGGAGCCAAACAGCAGCACTGTGAACATCACCACGGTCAGGGTCAGCTATGGGACACCCTCCTCTGTTATCTGTGAGCCTGGCTTTGCAAGAAAAATTAACATCAGCTTGGAAAAGCCCTGGAGCCAACCCAGGAATGGTACTGGGGTGCCCAGTGCCATGTCAGGGCTGGCAGCACCGTGCAAGGGCAAGGGCCATGCTCACACTGCTCAGAGGAAGCTGTCCAGACTGGAGGGGGCAGGCCCAGGGCCAGAAAGGCACAAAATATCATTTTACTCTAAAAAGAGAAGAGTTGGAGGTAGGAAATTACAGGGTGAGGGTTCCAGGCTGCCCCCGCCCCTGCAGGCAGCTTAGCACAGCTCAGCACAGCACAACACGAGGCCCCCCCAGCTAAAAGAAGGCAGCAGAGGCCACCCAGCGTGTCCCCAACCTCCCCTGGGCCACGGAGGAATGGGAAAGATCCACCCCCTCAGCACTTCCAGCTTCTCCCCCTGCAAAACCACCGTGCACTGCCAGGGGGGAGCTGGGGGGTGACCAGCACGAGCTCAGCACCGGGCAGCAGAGCTGGGCTGCACCCAAAACACACTTCCCTTTTCCTTACTCATAGGGAATTTGGGGCTGAGTGACCCCCACCGTTGTCCACGACATTGGCAGGGGTGTTTGGGCAGGTCCCTGATGCACTGAGAGGAGTGTTCAGCCTCCCTGACCCCCGGGATGGATGTGGAGTTGGGGGGGATGGGATGAGTTTATAACTGTAATTATGCTCTCTAATTTTTCACAGCCAGCAATCACTGCCAGCAATTTTAAAATAGATGGACATATGGCTGCAAAAAAATAATAATGCCATACAACATGGATATAAATTGTCCATTTCTTGCTGTACAAATAATAGAAGCAAGTTTGGCAGGTTTTTTTTTGTTGTTTTTTTATATATACATCTCCCTTCTATGTATAACTAAAAAATGTGCTAAAATTAATATAAAATGCTTTTACTATAAAGTAAATCCCTTTATGAATCCCTTTGTCCAACCTGGTATCCCTCAGAGCAAACCCAACCCTTGCAAGAGGCAGCTCCAGAGGAGCATCCCAAAGGGGCTGGGAATGTCCCCATCCCTTCTAGGGCCTGCCCTCCACAGCCATGGTACAGCTCCTCAGGTTTTGGCACCCACCAGCAGACCTGAAATCCCACAGGCAGAGCTTCCCAACCACCCTCCAGTCACAGAAACCCACCCACAGCAACCCCAGATCCTTCCCAAATAGGAGCTGCCCTCTGGAATGGGGCAAAGAGCACTGGAAAATGCAATCCTGCTGGATGCTCTGCCTGGAATCACCCCCAGGGCTGGGGTGGGCACCCTGTGCATCCTGTGCCTCTCCCTCCTATATCCTTCATCTTTCCAGCAGGGCCTGCTCAGAGCAGCTCTGCTCCATCACATCCTGCTCCTCCTCCTCCTCCTCTGGGGAGGAACAATGTAAACAAAGGGAAAACCCACGTGCTTCCAGCAAGGACAGGGTCTTGTCCCAGCCATGCAGCCACTGGGATGCTGCTTCTGGCTTACTGGTGGGACCATGGAAACCAGTCAGTGCTACAAGGCAGAGTGATGGTGGGGACAGGGGGGAGCTGAGGTAAGAGCTGGACACCAGCTCTGCCTGCAGGAACACTCTCCATGTGGGAAATCAGCAGGAGAAACTGGCCTTGGCACTGCTGGCTGAAGGCTGCAGGGCTGAAGAAGCTGCCACCCTTTGGGGCAGCCCTCAAGGCAGCTTTTCCCCCCCCACACCTGGCTGCAGGTTCTTTTTCCTTAATCAAAAAAAAGCAAGTTCTCAGCCAGCAGGAAGCCTGAACTGAGGGAACTCAGCTCAACCCTCCCCACAACAGTCCCCAGCAAATAAGGAAAGCTTCACAACCTGCAATTTTGGGGAATGTGGGCAGCACCAGATGAGAGAGGCCATGGGGCTGGGGAGGCTCCAGGGGGCAGAGGTGGTGGTAAACACAGAAAGCCCTGCAGCACAACAGGGATGGGCACCCTCAGCACCAGCACCTCCCAGCCTGGCCACCCACACCAGGACACCCAGGGCATCTGTCACCCTCCCATCACCACAACAAATGCAGGGAGCAAATTTAAGAGGACTGGCCCCCAGCCCTGGTTATCCCAGGCTGGAGCAGCTCCAGGGCTCTGGCTCGTGGCAGCACAAGGGGAATGCTGGTTCCAGCACAGCAGTGCTGTGAGGCTCTGTGCCCACACCCCTGCCAGCTCCTGGGCTCCCAAGTGCTGGCAGAGCCCCTTGAGCAGCTCTGGGGCTCAGCCCCCTCCTGCACCCACCCCAGAGAAGGTGCTCCCTGCCCTTGTTCCACTCAGGGCTCCCCTTTATTTGGGGAGCTCGTGGCACTTGTGCAGGAGGCTGAGCACACACAGAGAGCCAGGGGGGTGATCCCCTCCTCGGGGCTGATCCCCTCCTTGGAGGTCCCTGTGCTGCAGACACCCCATGGATGTGGTTTGCTCCAAACCACCCAGCACAGGCAGCAAAGCCTCAAAGCCCACGTGGTGCCCCAGCTCCATCAGGGCTCCAAGACCCAGGAGCTCCCTCCTCCAGGAGCTCCCTCAGGGCCTGCAGACCCCTGAGCTAACAAACACCTCCACAAAGACTTGGGAGCCCAGGCAAAAGTTGTACCCATCAGGTCCCTTCACTCACATGGTGCAGAAACAAAGCCCTGTTCAGCCCAAACCTCCTCATGCCACGTGCTCTCACCCACCAGAAAACAGGGCACCTCAGCCCCACTGAGGTGGGGCAGGTTCACCTGCTCCAAAACACCAGGTTTTCAGCCTATTATTGCTGCCCAAGGGTAAGGAAGGCTCCAAAACCCACATGGCACTGATGGAGGAAAAGCTGTGGGAAGTGAGAGCTCATTACACAATAAACAAGATGGGGATGGACCAAGTGTGGGGGATGATCAGCAACAGAGAAGCAAAACCCCCCTGGAATAAAAAAAAACAAAAAACAACAAAACAAAACAAAACAAAAAAAACCAAACAAAAAAAACAAAAACAAAAACAAAAACAAACAAACAAACAAAACCCCCAAAAACAGAAAATGAAGAGAAAAAAAACCCCCGCAGATAGGCTGAGAGAGCTGGGGTTGTTCAGCCTGGATCAGAAAAGGCTTCAAGAAAACCTCAGAGCCCCTTCCAGTGCCTAAAGGGGCTCCAAGAGAGCTGGAGAGGGACTTTGGACAAGGGCTTGGAGTGACAAGAAAAGGGGGAATGGCTTCCTCCTTCCTCCTGACAGAGGGCAGGTTTAGAAAAAATATTGGGAAGAAATTGTTCCCTGTGAGGGTGGGGAGGCCCTGGCACAGGTTGCCCAGAGAAGCTGTGGCTGCCCCTGGATCCCTGCAAGTGTCCAAGGCCAGGTTGGATGGGGCTTGGAGCAACCTGGGCTGGTGGAAGGTGTCCCTGCCCATGGCAGGGGGTGACACTGGATCATCTTTAAGGTCCCTTCCAACTCAAACCACTCTGGGATTCTGTGAAGAACCAATAATTGTTGCTCACTGAACACAGGAGGGTTTTGCCTGAGAGAGCCTCTGCCAGGCCCAGCCTGCACAGCCCTGAGGAGGGGAGAGAACTGCTGGGATGGGGAGAGACCAAGCCCCAGCTCCATCTTCAATTCCATATTACTGGATGAAATACTCCTCTAGATGAAAACCCCTGTTCTGGAAAGAGGTTCCCAGCAAAGCCCTGGTGTCACCCCCAGCTGTCAGTCCAGCTGACACCATCCCCTTGTGGAGAAGAGCAAAAGCACGGCCATTGCCATGAAGGGCAGCAAGTTCTGGCCCCAGGAAGGAGCCTGTGCATCCCCCTGAGGGCTGGGAAGTGACAAAAGCAGCAGCTGTGCTCGTGGGAGCTCCCAACAGCAGAGCTGGAGCATCCCCTGCTGCCATCCCTGCAGGACACGAGAGCATCCCCACCCGTGGGAAGGGTGTCATGGCTCTGCCTCCCTCCTGAGCTGCTTTTGGCATCAGTATCTCCATGGAACTGCTTAAAGAGGAACTTCAGACTGAATAGAAAATAAAAGGGAAGGAAATACAGCTGAACCAGCAGCCCCAGACACGCTGGCAGCCCTCAGGAAGGGCACCGGCCACGCTCCCGTCTGCTCCAGAGCCCGGGGCAGACACAACCTCCCACCTCCAACACTCCTAAATTAGAAGTTTGCACCAGATGCTGCCTGACATCCCACAGATTCACCCAGCTCAGCACATCCCCGGGGCTCAGCTGGGGCCAGACTCCTCCAGAGGCAGCTCTGGGTGCTCCAAGCCAAGCTCCAGAATAAAGGAGGGTGGTTATTAGTTGTTTTTCTGTTTTTTTAAAAATAAACCTCCAGGAATAAGGAGCAGATCTCTTGTTAGGGGGCAGAAAGCGAAGCTCCTGATGGCCTGGTTGGGGGTATGGAGCAGCAGGATGTGCACTTGGAGCTGAGGAACTCCTCTTGGCTTGAGGAGAGGAGCTGCTGTTTATATGGGGGGAGCTGGACGAGAGGAGCTCCTTACTTGGCTGCACCACTGCCGGCTACCTACCACCCTCTGCCTCGGGAAGGGCTTGGAGGAGGGCCACAGCCTTCACTTCAGCCTCTCTGCAGACACTGAGGAGCCCATTCTCCCTGCACCCTGCCCGGGACACACACAGATAAATGCATTCCATGAGGGATGCTCGACCAGGGCAGCTCAAGGGACTCACCCAGGGACAAGGGAGATGGGAGGGTCAGCATCCCTCTGATGCTCAGCAAAGAGGGGAAGGATGGAAACCTTCTCCCATTTCTCCCCAGACTTGGCCCAGGCTCCAGCCCCGTGGTGGCTGCACACATCCAGGGGTGCTGACTTCCCAGGAATGCAGAGGAAGGCAGCAGCATCCAACAGGCTCCAGGCGGGATGGAGGAGTGTGACAGACCCACTGAGGGCACAGGGGGAGGAGTGAAGGCCCCCTCCCAGGACACAGTGGCCAAACACCCACCCCTGGCAGCGCCATGACCGGGCACTGCTCTGGCCCTGGTTCCTCTGACCACCCCCATCTGCTCATCCACCAGAACCACAGACCCCCTGGCCAGCAAACTGGTGTGGTGGCCACCTCCAGGGGTGTGAGGTGAGGTGCAGGACACCCCTGACATGTCCCCATCCACATGCTGCTTCCAGCACAGTTGGCTGAAGACTTACCAAATTTTTCAAAACTACTAAAGCAACTCCCTGCAAAAAACAGATAAAAGATCCATAGATTTCTCTTCCCTTGTTTCTCCAGCACTATTCCCACTATTACTTCCCCAAGCAGTGCCATTGTTCCGGAGCGGGATCCCAAATTTTACCAAACCCAAGCACATCCACGCCACAGGGGGCAGCCCTTGGTGTCCCACAGCTTTGTTTGTTAATTGAAATGATATTTCCCATGAAAATCCCCCCTGGGTGTCCTTTGCCTCATGCCCAGCACTCCCAGACCAGGCATTACCGGGGTAAATGGGGCCGTTACTGCAGAACCCAAGTCTGGATTTGGGGGGAGGAAAGGGAAAGGCTCAATCTCCCCACTCCCACCTCAGCACCATCCTGCAAACGTGGAAAGTCCCATTTCCATCCCAGCTGTGACACCACGAGGAGCAGTGCAGGACTGAGCAGTGGGATGGGGATGGTGCTGGAAAATACCCTGTGCCCCCTGCAAAGAGCCAACCCTGCACTCCTGGGCTAAGCAGTGCTCCCAGGAATCTGCAAGGCAATCCACTAATCATTTTCTAATCCTTAATTAACTAAAGATGGGTCCTTTAAGAACAAGAGCATCTGTGTGGCTCTTTTGGGCTCCGAGCAATCTTAGGAATGACAAAAATGTCGATGCTCCGCGGGCTCCGCACGGTTCAAATTAATTAAAATCCTGCTCCTCGGCTGCACGTGAGGAACCAAATCCTACAAATTGCTTAAACAACCTTGGAGAAAGGCTGGGTCGGGATGGGCTGCAGTGGGTGGGTGGGTGGGTGGGAAGGCGTTGCTTCCACTCCCACCAGAGATCCATCCACACTGGTGGAGCTGAGCAGGGCACAGTGATCCCCTGGGCAATGCTGGGACCTCCAGCAGAGCTGGGCAAAACCCTTCCCTTCCTGCTCCGGGATCAGAGTCTCCCGTGATGGATTTATCAGCTGGAAAAGATGCTTTAGCAGACAGGAATTATACCCCTCAGCAGACATTTGCTTTGATCTGGGGGCAAAAAGTTTCCCTGGAAAACACTTAAGGAAGAGGGAATGCAGCAGAGGGAATGCAGCAGAGTGCCTCTGCCCTGCAGGGAAAGGTGCAAAATCCAGCCAGGAATAAAGCCAGGGAGAGAAAAACCTGCAACGTGGCTTTAACCATCACCGGGACCTCACGCCTGAAAACGCCTCCACACCCACACGTGCCCACCAGGAGCACCTTCCCATGGGAAACCTCAACACAGCAGGGTGGCTTTGGGGGAAGGGGACAGCTTAGCACTGAAGGTTAAAATAAATCTCTTTTGCTTTTCACTCTTGTCACTCTTGCGCAAGAGCCATCCCTGGCCCCGCTGTCGCTTCCCGGCTGCTGCTGCAGGCGCCAGTGAGGTCCCCGCTGTCCCCTGCCCCCTGCCAGGCTCTGAGCAGCAAAGCCACCACCTCTGTTCCCCTTTCCTGCTCCCAAATAATCCAAAGAAGACCGAGTTATAATTTCTTGGGGCTGCATTTGCCGTGCAACAATCTATTTCCATCAGGAAGGGGGAAACGGGGAGGAGGGAAATTCCCACAAGGGCTGCTCTGTCTGTTGTAAATTCTTCCCGGGTCCCTTTTGTCCCCTCCCTCGATGCAAAGCCCAGGACAGGTGGGAAGATGACCCAGCATTAAATCCCAGCATCCACACAGGGACCTTGTCCTGCCTGCAGCCACGTCGGGACAGGAGCTGCTGCCTCGGTTTCCCCGGGATGGGCCCGCGGTGCCCACACGATGCTGCAGAGACGGGGCAGTGGGAGGTGATATCCCAGCAAGGAGCCCCAAACCTCCTGCCAAAAGAACCACTCCAGCTTTCCTGGTGGAGGAGTTTTTTCCCCAGAGGCAGGAGTTTGGCACAAACCCCTCGAGGAAGCAAGAGCTCCCCAGGGGAAGCAGCGCTGCCCGGCCGGGCCGGACACTGCCGGCGCTGTCCTTGAAAACAAGGGACTCTTGGGACTACTCCATCCCCATCCCAAAATCCCCGTGAGGATCCTTCCCCAGCTGCAAACCCAGCCTGGTGCACTGGATGTGGCACTTCCATTGGTGCCATCCCTGACCCCTTCACTCACTGGGGCCGAGCCAGGGCTGACGGTGGGGGGAGCAGCCAAAAGCGGGGATGGGGATGGGGAGGGGGACGAGCTGAGGGTGCTCAGCACCAGCGAGGCACGAGTGACTTGGCCCCGTGGCTGGAGGCCTCTGAAAGCCGCCTTGTTCCTCTCCCAGCCCCTGCACGGGGTCGGTTCCCACCCCGCTCCCGTCTCACCTCCAGGACAGAGGTGCCTCTGTCCTCGGGATCGCCAGACCTGGATCCCACCGACATTTTTTAGGATGAAACAGCCAGAACCGCCCCTTAGAGGTAGCAAAGCCCTGCTGAAATCAAGCAGCCCCCTTAAAACCCACAGAAGGAGGAATTCACGGCCCTCAAGTAAATTATGGGGAGGTTTAACAGGAATTCAGCTGCGGGAAGTCGACGGCTCCTCCAAGCACCTCGGGGGATGGGGGTCTCCTCATCACCTCCTCCTTTCTCCACCTCCCAGACCAGCAGTTTCTCCTCTGATCCCAGGACAGATCCCTTGCCTGGCATGGGATTGCTGCCCACCGGCACCGTGTCCATGACCCTCCTCGTTTTCCCCTCGGGATGCTCCAGCCCCAGGCGCTGCGGGACTGGGGGGAGAGGAGAAAGGGAGGGCAAGGGGGGAGGAGAGGAGCAGTGCCCTCCTGTGCTGCCGCTTCCAAATCTGCTTTGGATTTGCTAAATGTGCTCTAATAAAATAGGCCAAGGGTTTACTGTGGTTATTTTCAGGCAGAAGTAGCCAATTCTGCTGCCTTTTTTTGCATTTTTAAAAGTTTTCTCAGTAGGGCCGAAATAATTCAAGGAAGCCCCAAAAGCAGCTCCTTGCTTCAGGGCTAGACTATCCCGGGATAAAAAGTGTCTCAAATGGCAATTCCAGGGGCAGTCCCAAGGAGCCTCCGGTGTCTGGTTCACGGTGTCTTCAAAAGGTTAAAAAAAAAAATACAACCCGTGAGAAGTTACAAAAAGAAAAGTTTGGAAAAACGCACTCGGGCCCCGGGGGGGGCACTTTTCCATAGGATTAACACGTCGGGAGAGGGGAGGGGGGTCAGGATGGGAGAGGGAGGAGACCTCCAACAAACCCCTTCGGCCCCTTCCCGACCTCCCGCTCCGCGAACAGCCCTCCCCGGGGAGACAAAGGGCCGGAGCGGGGCCGGGGGTCGGCGGAGCCCTCCCTGGACCCCTCCCGCGGCCGCGGAAGCGTTTCCGCGGGGCTCGGCGGGCGCCGAGCGCGGGGAGTTTTACACGCTCGGAGCGACAAAAAGCGAGCGAAATACGCGAAATACGAGAAAAACAAACGCGGCGCGGCCGGAGCGGAGAAAACAAAACGCGGCGGGACGAACGGCGAGCGGAGGGGGATGGAGCAAAACGAACCGTGGCAGGAGCAGATAAAACATCCCGCGAGGAAACAAACCGGAGCGATTCCACCGGCGATGGAGCGAGGCGAACCCCCCCCCACACCCCATCCCCGCCGGGGTCCCGCCGCCGCCCCCCGCCCGGCCGGGGGGGTCCCCCCAGCCCTCCCCACCCTTTTTCCCCCCGGGAACGGGGCTCGGGGGGTGCGGAGGGAGGGGAGCGCGGTCCCACCTGGGTGCGCAGCGCCGAGCAGCAGCTGGAGGCCGAGGAGGCAGCAGAGGGGGGCGCGGAGGGGGGGGCGCGGGGGGGGGCAGAGGGGCCGCGGTCCCGCCGAGCCGCGCCCCATCCCCATCCCTGCCCGCTCCGCTCGGGCCGCGCCGCTCCTGCCGGGCCGGGGGCGGGGAGGGGACCGGGGATGGGGGAGGAGGAGGAGGAGGAGGAGGAGGAGGAGGAGGGACGCGAGCGGGAGAGGGAGGGGAGGATGGAGGGGGGGGAAAAAGTTAAAGAAAATAAAATAAGCGTGCGCGGCCGGGCTCAGACACTGCGTCAGCGGGGCCCGGCCCACGGCGGGACCGGGGGGCGGCGGCCGGGGGGTGCCGGGACTGGGGGGGCTCCGCCCGCGGCAGCGCGTCCGGAGGGCGGGGGGTCCGGGGGTGAAGCTGCGGGAGTGGGAAAAGCGGTGCCCAGCCTGGCCAGGGCATCCCTGCAGACCCTCGGGAAGGATGGTGGGGTCCGGGGGTGAAGCTGGGGTCCGGGGGTGAAGCTGGGGGGTTGCCCAGCCTGGCCGGGGCATCCCTGCAGGCCCCCGAGGAGGGCGGGAGCGTTTGAGGGTGAAACGCGGGGGGTGGCAAAAGCAGAGCCCAGACTGGCCAGTGCGTCCCTGCAGACCCCTGGGGAGGGCGAGGGGGTTTGGGGATGGAGGGGGACCCGGGCATGAAGTGTGGGAGTGGCAGGAGCGGTGCCCAGCCTGGCCGGGGCATCCCTGCAGCCCCTCGGGGCTGGGCTGGCTCCCTCCGCAGGGCGCCCACGCGGCTCCCTCCGCATCCCGGGTGGTCCCGATGCCCCGGGACAAGTGAGAGGGAGTGTGGGAGATCCCCGCGGTGCCTCCAGCCCCGCAGTATGGGACCCCACCTCCGCCGGGAAAAACAGCCAAGGGCTGCTGTGAGCTCCCACCACACGCCCTCCCTTGCACCACTGGGTGCCCGGCAGAGTTCTCTCATCCCAAGCCCAGCCGGATCCTCCTCCCTCCATCCCCGTGGCACAGTGCTGGGCAGCTCCCGGCTCAGCCGGGGATGAGGACGCTGAGGCCGGACACAGCTCATTGCACCTCCCACCACCCGGCCAGGCCCTCCAGCCGTGGGGTGCAGAGCTCCAGCTTCCCAGTGCTCTGCTGAGGGCACGGGATGAAGTGCAACCGCGGGATCCAACGCAGATATATCCCACATCCAGGAGCCGAGTATAAAAGGCTTTTTTAAAAAAGTTTTTAATAAGTTTTAAACTTTTATTTTCACACCTCCACTTCAGCAGCGCTGCCCAGGCCCCCAAAAGCCACCCAAGGAAGGCAGTATACATGGAAAACACTGGAAAATGGTGTATTCCTGGCTTTCTACATCCACAGGGCTGCACATTTCTGTGCAAGGCACCCCCACTGCAACGGGAGCTGTGCAGGCACCACAGATTCCTGCTGTGGGGTTTCTTTGGTGCTAAAACCCATTTGCACCTTAAACCCATCAGCACAGACCAGCACAGCTGCTCACACCTTCCCCAGGTCTGGCTGGAGGTAACAGGTCACCCCGAGGCACCTGCAGGAGGTTCAACATTGCAGCTTGCTTGAATCAAAGCCCCAAATCCCTGAAAGCTGCCAGGAGAGGGTTCCCATGGGGCAGCCAGGCACTGCTCAGCTGGGTATCCCCCTGCCCAGCTGCCAGGGAGCCGGATCTCCTCCATTTCTGGAGCCACCAAGAAAGCTTTGAGGGGAGAGGTGGGAACACTTGTGGCACAACACAGAAGTTTGGCTTCATTTGGGTGATGTTCACAGTGCCCATCCTTGTGGGAGCACCCCTGAGCGTGCAGGAGCCTCACCAGCTCCTTGAGTGTCCCGGGATTTGAGCAGTGCAGGGAAGGGGATGTCAGACCTCAGCACACAGGCTCTGCCATCCAAGTCCAGGGGAGATGGTGCTTTTAATGAGGCCGAGCTCCCTCGAGCAGGGAGCAGGATCTGGCCCTGAGGGTGCACAACACAGGGGACACGTGTGAGCCGGGCACCGGTTGTTTGGCCGTTCTTAGGAAAATAAAGGAATCTGTTGTTTCCCAGCAAGGCAGGAAGGACCTGCAGGCTGGTGCCAGGATGGGCTTTGGGGATGTAAATCCTCGGGGGGGGGGCCAATTAAGCACATCAGCATCTGGGCTGTTGGGTTTTTTTTAAGGCAAGGGGATTATTTTTTAATTGTGGCAGCGCTGGGAGAAGGGCCCCGCTGGCCTCCACGGCTGGATACGCACCAGGAACTGCCACGGGGAGCAAACAGGGCCTGGAGGAGAGGAGGGAATCGCCCAGATCCTCACTCCCATCCCTAAACCTTGGAGACCACTCCCGGGGGTGCCACCAGGGGTGCCATCAGGACATGATGGAGCTGTGATGTCTCACGAATGAGACCCTCTGTTCATCCCAGACAAACCTTTCCCAGGAGTTGAATCCCATCCAAAGGAGGGGACACAGCAGAGTCAAAAGGCTGTGTGTCCCACGGAGCATCACAGCTTCCTGGCCTGGTTTATCCCGTGTCTTGGAGGCCCCTATGCTGCGTGTGATTAGAAGATAATTAGCACTTCTTAATAATTAATTCCTTCAGTGCAGGCCAAAGGCTCCTCACCCGCTCTCCTCCTAATCCGGTTTAGTACCAGTTGAGTTGCTACTCGTCGGAGTGGATCGGGAGGAAATGCATTTTTCCCTTCCCCTGGGGCGTTTCCAAGCTGTCTGACCCCTCTGGCCCTGAGGAGCTGCTGCCAGACGAGGGGACGTGGCCCGTGCAGGGGAGGGCCAGCGCTCTCGGGAGAGCTCCTCGCACTGAGAGATGGATGGCAGGGCAGGCTCATCCCAGGATGACCCAGAATTTGGGACACTCACTGGCAGTGGCTGGTTCCTGCAGTCGGACCATCTGTATCTGCCTCTTAGTTGGAAAAATAAAAAGCTGTTTTTTGGTCAAAGCAAAACACAGCATGGGGAGGGGTCACAGTGGAGGGGCTGCGGTGGGACAGGGTGAAACAGCCCCGGCTCCAGTGACAGTCACCCTGCAGAAGGACTTGGAAAATGTTTCCAGACATGGATCTGTGCCACTTGCCCAACTTTGGCTGGAGGTCTGGCCTGGTCAGGAGCACTGGGAGGAACCAGGGTCAGTCTGGATGCTCAGCAGGCTGGAAAATGTGTCACCAACACACTTTGGTGGGACCCAGCCCGTGGGTGGGGAAGGACCCCCAGATCTGGAGCTGGGCTGCTCAGTGGCAGCGAGGCCCCTGGGAGTTATTGAGTTTGGGGCTGACACGGGGCACATTTGGTGTTTGCTTGTGCCAGGGGCATTAGAGGACAGGATTTGGGGACCTGTGGACCACAAGAGCAGTGTCTGTAGCTGCCAGATGCTCCAAAGGAAGGGTCTGACCACCCTACCAGCCACCTCTGAGGACTGGCAGGTCCAAAGGGTCTATTTTAGAGCCTGGGGAGGGCATGGGGGTACATTGTATGACCAGAGAGGCTGCATGTCCTGCTCAGCTGTGCCCTTCCAAGGGTATTCCCTCCATCTCACAGCTCTCCATGGGACTGGGGGCTCCAGGAGAGCAAAGCTCTGCAGGCAGAGGGGCTCTGGTGGTGCCAAGGGCTTGGCTTTGCTGTGCCAGTTACAGCCAGGGACCGGCAGCACCTGCCTTGAGCTGTGCCTTGAGCTCAGCCCCGAGCTCAGCCCCGAGCTCAGCCCAGTGTCTGCAGTGCCTCGGCCTCATCCTGGCCCCAACCGGGCCGGGCTGGGCCAAGATCAACACCCACCTGGCAGGCGCCGTGCGCTGAGGTCACTGCCTGGGGAAAGAGGCCGACTTGGCGGCCGCTGCCTCCTTCTCCCCCGCGCCGGCAGCGGCAGCAGGGAACGGCCACGTCGCTCTCCAGACAGGCAGGAACAGCCCAGCTTCCCCCCCAGGCCTGTTCCAGGCTCTGCATCGAGGGCACAGGGTGGGCAGCAGCCCCCGGCTGGGCTTGGTGGGGACCCCCCCTGGGGCCATGGCAAAGGACTCATCCCCAGAGTTTGCATTCGCACCCTTCCCTCTGAGGCCGAGCCTGGGCACACCGGGCGGGGGCTCAGCAGCTCCACAGCCTCAGGGTGTTGGTGGCCATGGGCTGACCGTCGAGGCTCCCGAGGGTTTTCCCAGGAGGGTTCGGTGCCGGGAGAGGGGTCTCGGTGCTGGCGGCCGGGGCTCCACCGAGCAGGGGGTGTCAGGGAGAGCTCCTCGCCTGAGAGCCCACAGGGTTTAGGATCAGCCCCGGCTCTGCTCGACACTCAGCTGCGGGTAGAGGGATCCCGGCCAAAATGAAGGGCCGTTTCCCTGCCTCCAACCCAACCGTCCCCTCAGCTGTTGCGAGGAGCAGACGGGGCTTTGCCGGGGTCGGTCAGCCCCGGCCCCCCCGGCCCCCTCCCCAGCTCCGCTGGCTCCCAGCACTGGGAAGGGGGTCCCTTCGCGGGCGCCCCACGCTGCAGCTCTCGGAGCTCTTCGCTGCTCCCTCTTCTGCAGCCCTGAAAAGTCAGGCAAGTTCAAGCTGCAAAATAATTTATTAAAACCAGATGTGCTCGCTCAGAGCTGCCATGAGGAATTTCAGGGCGCTCCAGCGCTGGGAGGGCCAGCGCCGGGATCCTGCCCTTCCGCCGCGGGGGCGAGACGGGGCCGGGGGCTGCCCGGGGAGCAGCGCTGCCCTCCCAGCCCGCTGCCTCTCCTTCCTGCCCGGCCTCCCCAGGGCTCCTGGAAAGGGGCAGTGAGGAATTCCAGCCATTTACGAGAAATTTGCCTTTTAGAAAAACACTTTCTCTGCATGACTCAAGAGCAAGTCAGCAGAGCCGGGGCTGCAGAGCGGAGAGGGAAGGCAGCTGGAGAGCGGCGGAGGACGGCACATCCCGAACGGCATCTTCCTCCGGCTGGAAGCTGGGATGGGACCAGGGAGCAGAGATCTCACCCTGCTCCCTGGCCCTTTCCAGTGGGACCAGAGTGGTGCTTCATTTCCAACTCTGCCGCTGCCTTACCTCATAGCCACGGGCACGGCCCTTCCACCTCCCTCCCTCACCAGCTCCTTTAGCCTGGAGGGGCTTTGGCACCAAGCCCAGCTGCTCTCCTGGGTTTGGGTGGGAGTGGGTGGATTTTTAGGATTAGCGGGAGCTGGGATGAGCCAGTGCTGAACAAAGCAGGTTTTGAGCCCTGCTCCTGGTGCAGAGCTGGGCCAGACCAAGGGTTGTCCCACAGCCCCGGCCAGCACCCACTCATGGCTCCCACACAGCAGAGCCTTCGGTCGAGAGAGGACAGGGCCGAGCACAGCTCTGGGTTTATTCTTCCCGTGAATTCAAACCAGAGCCAAGCACCTTCTAACCTTGCTGCTGGAGTTCCCCGGGGCTGCCCAAGTGGGGATGGGAGATCTGGACTGCACATGAGGCCAAATCTCCTTGTCTTGACTCTACTGGTCCCCGAAGCATCCCTGCATTTTTAGCTTCATCCCTGCACTTTCAGCTCCCTTCCTGCGTTTTTAGCTCCCTCCCTATGTTTTTAACTCCGTGAGGACCGTGGCACCCATCTGCCCCATCCCTGCAGCCCAAGCAGCAGAGGATGGATGTGAGAGCAGCTCCCTGCTCGCCCTGCCTGGGGGCTGGTGAGGCTCATCCCACACTGGCAGTGCACATGGTGGATAACCTCTATTTCCAGGCTTTCCCGGATCAGCCCAAAGCACTGAGCCTCCCCTGCGCTGGTGGTGAGCACTGGAGCGATTGAAACATGAGGAGAAGGATGGAGAAGGGCTGCAGCGACCCATCGCAGGGTGAGCCGCGGGCCGGGAGCACAGAGGAGCCGGGAGGAGCCGGGAGGAGCCGGGAGGAGCACCCGGAGCTGGCAGCTCCGCACCGACAGCACGCGCCGGCAGCTCCTCCCGGCTCCACATCCCCCCCCCAGCCATTCCATGGAACGGGAGCGTGGCTGAGCCCCGCTCCCAGCACACACAATAGAGCCCTTGTGGCCCAGAGCCCGTTCCCGGGGGTGAGCGTGGCGAGGGGAGGCTGAGCTGCCCCGTGTTTGCTTGGCCTCTCATCCCCACCCAGGCTGATCCATGGCCGGGGGCACCCGGCTGCCCTCCAGGGCAGGGAGGAGCAGAGAGCATGGGCACAGCCATGGAAAATCGGTGTCTCCGTGCAAAGATTCGTCTGCATTTGGTAGGAAACGCAGCTCTGGGCTGGGAGGGAGTCAGGGCTGCGCTGGGTCCTGCTCCCACATACTCCAAAGTCTTCTCTCCCCCTCCCCTGCTGGGAAGGTTTAAGTCAGAGGCTGCCTGAGCCAAGCTCGTGTAGCACCCAGAAAACAACATCCTCCAGCAGCAAACCCCAGGGAGACCCTGGCAGCGGTAGCAAACCTCAGGTTGAGGGTTTGCCAGGTCACAAAATAAACTGGGACTGGCCCATCTGGCAGAGGGAAACTCATTTATGCTGCGACTCCCAGCCATGAATATCAGAGGCAAAGCATCCAGCCAGGCAAAGGCAGCCCCTGGGCGAGTCTTGCTCCTGCTGGGATCCACCTGAGAGTGTCCCTGCTCCAGGTACACCCCACACCCGTGTGGGCACCTGGCCTGACCACCACAGGCTGCTGCTGCTGCTCCAGGCGCTGCCAAAACCTCCCCTGGCCCAAATCTGTGTCACATCATCAGAACTGGCACAGGGGGCTGAAAAATAATCAACTGCAGCAGCAGGGAGGGGGCTGAACTCGCTGGGTGTTGGGTTTCACTGGCACTCAAAGTTTGACTTCAGGCACAGTCAGGGTGACATCAGGTTTGTGGAGAAGCTCCTCACTGAAGGGACCAGCTCCGGGGCAGGTACAGCCTGGGGGATGCCAAGGGATAACCCTGAACAGCAGCCCCACAGGGCTGCAGAGGAGCTGGACGTACAAACTGGTCTGTGCTCCCCCCTGATCAGCCCAGATACGAGCAGACTCAACATCTTCAGCTGCCAAGGTCCTTTTTCATTTTCTATTGTGTGTTTTTGTAAAGCTGACAAGGCTCAGCCCTGAGAAATTCAGGGCCAAGTTTCATCACTACTCAGCGTGGTTACTGTGGGTGACTGAGGGGAGATTTGGGTGCCTGTGGGCTGGGGAGTGGCCAGAGGGTTGTGAGCCACAGAATTTCATCAACAGACACAAAAAAGGTGTTTTTTGTGTGCTCAACATATATGGCTTCTAAAGGCAGCTGCTGTCCTACAGAAAATGAGGGAAAACCCACCTCAGATTTCAATCTTGATGTTCCAGGACAAAATCAATGCCAGGAATTAACTGACTTGGTAATTTTCAGCCATTCCCCCTCTGATGCAGAGATCTCACTGCTGGGAGTGGTTGGATTCACCTTTCCTCCATCCTTCTCATCCTGTCCCGTGTCACCTCCTCACAGCCACTGCAAGAGAGCTCGTGCCAACACCAAGAGCAGCAAAACAGTAAAAGCCAAGCAAATGAGTTTCTTAAAACTTATTTTAATATCCATGTCTCATCTGTTGGGTAGAGCCAAAACAGTCTGGCCTGGTTTAAGTTACAAATTCTTCATACACTTTAAGTAAATGAACAGTGTGGCAATAGGGTCTGTTATTGGAAGTGAAACCCATATTAACAAGGGAGGTGTCGCAGCCAGAATTCTACCAGGGTTCTTCACTGCGCTGTCCCCAGGCCCCTGGATGGTGTCACACAGCAGGATAAATGCTTCTGACACAAAACTAATCACACCCACAGAGATGCACACACTGTATGGCCAAGAAACAACGGGACCAGGATAGAAAAAAACCCTCCTAGAATTCTCCCCGATGTGGACAGACACCAAAGCATCGGTTTCGGCAAATGGGATGAAGCACCAACCCCGATTTCTCCTGACAGAGGCTGAATAAACATGTCAAAGCTGCTTGCTGAACAGTTAACTCCTGGCTTAGAGCAGCAGGGATGGAAAGGGCTAAGAAAGGATGGCTGAAGATTTAAAGATGCAGTATTTCTTTTCTTTTGTTTAAAACACTACAGTTTAGAGACCACCTTAATGCAGCTGTGAGGGAATAAATCCACTTAAAAGCCCCAGAGTCACTACAAAAGCAGTAAGAAAAACCAAAGTGGCAGAGTTCTCCACTTCCCTGGCCTGTTGTTTAATTCCAACAGACTGCTCCATGTTCCAGTTCCTGATCAGGTTTAAGCCCAGCACCTGCAGCTGATAGCCCATGGTAAGGCAGACAAGTGGCAGTTCTCTCTCAAAGTCTGTGACAGAGAACAGCACTTGCCAGGAGATGCCACTGGGGCACAGAGCCCCCCCAAATAGCCCATGTGCTGCCAGAGCTGTGGGTACCACCCTGGAGGTGCCCCACAGAGGCTCCCCCACCCCACGGTGGTCTGGGGGTCGGGGAGTCACACAGGGGGGTTTGGGTTTTAACCAGACCCTGAGTCACAGCAGTGCAGTGCTCAGCTCCCTCCCGAGGCAAACCCTGCTCCCCAACACTGCATCTTTAAATAGCCCTGGCCAAGAGCTCCTGCCACATGTCAGGAGCACTCCAACCTGGCTGCCACATGTTGGAGTTTCTTGTGTTTTCGGTTTTCCTTCAACGCGGGGGGAAAAGGGAGCAGAGTGGGGATGGGAGGCTCCCGTGTCACAGCAGGCAGATCCAGCTGAAGGTGCCAGACCCCTCCAGGCAGATTACAGGAGGGAGAGAAAAATAATAATTAGGGTGTTTGCTCCCTTCAAGAGCATTATCTCTTCCCTTCCCATCTGGAATCGGATGCAGCAACGGCGGCGAGTGCGGCGAGTTTGAAAAGGAAAGTGTTAAGGGAGGGAGGAAGCTTGGCTGCCAAGTCACCAACAGAGAGGGGCAGACAAGCCTTCAGCTTGGGAATGTTCTACCAGGAACCAGGTCAGCACAGAGCTGTGCGAGCACAGATCACACCTGTGACACCTGAGTGCTCCCATCCCTTCCTGCCCGTCAGCCCCCATCAGGCTCAGGGCTCGGGGAGCAGCCGGGGTGTGTCCAAAACCAGAAATAAATTAACCAGGAGCAACCGTTGGGAGAGCGATGAGGCAGCAGCTGAAACCTTGTGGCAGCCTGAGCTGTGATCCACTCCCAGCACAGATCCACGCAGGCCTGTTCTCCCAGGGCTTCACTGCCCTCCTGAGAAGGTGAATTATTCCTAAGAGGCCGCCCCAAGGGAGCAGGGGAGCTGCACCAGCTGCAGAACGGCCACTGCCACCAACCTGCTAATACGGGTTTCACTTGGAGACCAGAAAACTGTTTTCTTCCAAAAAATTGTTATTTTTAAAAAATTGAAATTAATTAGGGGTAAAACACTAACTCTAGTGCCATGAACAGGCAGGATCAACTTTTTTCCCCTCCAAAGGGCAAAGAGTCATATACCATCCCCAGCTGAACCTTGGTGCTTCGAGCTTTTCAGGAGATGTTACCTAAACTTTATTAAAAGAAAAAGAACAATGTTTAAATATCAACACTGGACTAGCCCAGTCTTTTTTTCCAAAGTCCACATTCTTCATATGAAGCACACACGGCGTCCTGGATTCCCCAAGGCTGCATGTTCAGAAGTTCACAGTACATGGAACCATGTCTTTTTGTATTTTGTTTTTTTTTCTTGAGTTTCCTCTCCTTGCTCAGAGCAGCCACCCTTTTGTGGTCACTGACTGCATAAACCTCAAGCCATCTCCTATCCACGTGGCTTGGCCTAAGATGCCAAAGGTTTCCTTGATGAGAGTTGATGTCGTCATGCTCTATGGATGGAAAAAAGCAAGAGAAAAAAAGCACCTGGTACAGGTTTCTTGAGACCCTTGCGGATTCCTCTGTTCCAAAGCTGTTTCTGAAAGTCTCGGGTTTTATTTATTTTTTTTTTTGCCGGTTTCTCGAGCAGTTTTTGGCCTATTGCTCTGTCTCAGTTTGAGGAGCTGTTGTTGGATGATCCGGAGGTGGACGCGATGGCAGCTCCAGCTGGGCTGCTGGTGGAGACGGATTTGCGGATGTGGGGCAGCAAGTAGGGATCACAGGCCAGCTGCTGGACATCTATCCGATCCTCCTTCCGGTAGGCCAGGCACCGCCTGATGAACGCCTGCAGCACCCCAGGGCAAGGACAGGATTAGTGGCTTGGGACACAAACAGGAAGCTTTTGGCTCTTTGGGAGCAGGGCCAGAGGGACAACCCAGCGCCGAAATTCCGTCCCCAGGCACGGCCCAGCTCCTGCCCCACCGAAGCTCAGGGTGAGCAGAGGCCACGGGGTTCAACCCTCAGCCTGAGACTACAACAATCGTGGAATGCTTTGGGTTGGAAGGGTTGGAAAGATCATGTGGTTGCAACCCCCTGCCATGGAATCCCAGGATGGTTTGGGCTGGAAGGGACCTTAAAGCCCATCTCATTCCTGCCATGAGCACCTTCCACTAGCCCAGGTTGCTCCAAGCCCCGTCCAACCTGGCCTTGGACACCTCCAGGGATGGGGCATGCAAAGCCACTGATCCTTGTGCAAGAGGTGAGCCTTAAACATAGAATTCCAGCTGATTGTAGGGAAATCAAGAGGATGGAACTGCCTGTCCCAATCACTGACTGACCCACAAGCAGATTTACCTTTGCTTCTGGTGTGACTACTGGCTTTGGAGGGAACTGCACCTCGGTGGCTTTCAGGATTGTGTTCTCCTGCAGAATATCTTGTTGTGACTGGTTGTGACCGAAGGGCTACCAAAACAAAACAAAACAGTTGTTAAAGGTTGGTGACAGGCCTTAAAAGCCCCGTAACACCACTGTTCATCATCACCTGACATCAGTATTTTCCAGGCAAGCAGCCCACAGCTGCTGAGAAGGTGCTGCAGATTCCAGCCAGAGGAGCAGGACCTGCTGCTCCCACACTTCACTGAACACGAGGGATCAAGCTGGAATGTGTCTGGAGTGTCTCTGGCTCGGCCTGGAGGGATCTCCACCTGCTTGCAGACCTTGCAGGTCTGTTATAGCATGTGTCATCCATCTGAGCTGATGCAGATCCACCCACTCCAGCCTCTGCTGGGCTGGTTCCCCATGCCTGACTGACAGCTCTGAGCAGCACAGACTGTGTCAGCCCTGGCTTTCACAACACTTGGTTACCAAGGACTCCTGGAAACAAGAGCCCATGGAATCCTTTTCCTTCTGCAGCTGATCTCTGCTGTTGTCACAAACCAAATTACCTCTTCTCTTTTCCTGACCCACACTCTTCCCTCCCAAAAGCCACCCTAAAAACTTGCAGAATGGGTCTTTGTACTTATTTTTCCCCCCTAAAGACTTGCAGCCATCAAGCCCAACAAAGACTCAGGGCATTGAAAATGTTACAAACCAAGACCAGACCACAGTGCCCATCCACAGTGGTCTCAGTGGGAACATGCCCAGTGGAAAGAGATGTTGTGCAGAATGTCTTTTCTGAGGGAAGTGCCACACAGCAAAACACAGCCTAGTGCCTTCTCCCCACTTCCATTAGCATGGACTCTGCCTTGGAACTGATGGCAAGGAGACAAGGTGGAAGCACCTAAGTCTGGGGAGAAGGAAGGAGGAGCCAGGGCTGCTCCCAAAAGGTTTGGGAAACACCACTAAGAAAGGAGTTAAATGCCTTCTTACCTTTCTGCCATAGAGACACTGATAGAAGATGACTCCCACTGACCAGACATCAACTTTATTTGAAATCTTTGGAGGTTCCTTCCCAACCACAAAACATTCTGGTGGCAAATACCTGATTAGAAGCAAGTGACAACAGGTTATGAGAAGCAGCTCCAAGTACTTTTGATAATTTTTTTTTTTTTCAGAAAGGAAGGAACAAGCTTCTGTGATGAGATACTGGTTTGGGATTCAAGGGACCCCATTTCATTCCTGTGGATCTCTGGGCCAAGATCACCAGTGCCTACTCTCCTCCTGGGAACAGTGATCCCAAGGACCCTCCAGACACTGGTGTTCTGAGCTAGCAGCACACTCAGTTTCTTTTCACCAGAGCACGTAAAACAACTCCATTTTCCTTTATCTTCAGAACTGGTATTTGTTGTTGAAAGACCTTGGCCAACAATCCCACAATGGAAGCACGCAGCCAAAATACATATTTCTAGAAATACAAGCCCAGATGCCACGTCCCAGTTAAGAGACACTCAGGGTACAGTCAGTGTCATTTTTAGGAACAGAACAAAACTGTACAGCACGAGATGCCTCAGCAAATGTTCTGTAGAGCCGTTGCCCGTGGTGACAGTCGGCAGCTCGGGGGACATCTGAGAGTCCCCCTCAGTGGCACTCACAGAGGGGCTGCTCTCAGCCACTGACACTTGGCACTGAGGATAAAGGAGTGCTGAAAACATCTCTCACATGACACTGAAATGAAGCCCTGGCTATAGACAGCACTGTGAGATTTACATATTTTTTTTTGAGAGCTAACTATGGCTTTTCACCTCCTTGTTTCAGGAGAATAACTCTTTCCATCTCCCTGATGTACCTCAATTGCCAAACAGGTGTAGTATTCTCCTCGTCCTTGTTTAAGCTGGGAGGCAGTGCCACTCTGGACTGTGAAAGAGCAGCCAAGCCCCACTCCAGAGCTCTCAATCTCAGCAGCATATGCAGCTTTTCACCAGCCCTTTGGATCCAAGCTGGTTTTTGAACACTAACCCACTGAACAGCGAAAAGCTGCCAGCCTCAAAAGGAGCTGTGTGACAACAAGAGCAGTTTCCAGGGTCTCAAACCTCCAGTGTCTCAAGCTGTCACAGCCAATGGCAGCACACACAGAGCTGACACAGATCCAAAGCTGTTTATAAACTGTTCTTGATCTTCACTTGCAAGAGCCCCGGGCGACACTTACCAGTAAGTACCAGCCCCCTGCGATGTCAGTTCCATGCCATCGACAGAGTTGTAGCTGTCATCATCCATGATCTTGGAAAGTCCAAAATCTGTGATTTTTATCTCTCCACATGCAGTACCATTGACTAGAAGAATGTTACCTAGAGAGGGGACATGAACAGCCTTTAGGTTACACATCTAGCAAGGAAACGAGAAGAATAAAATCGCGCCGAGTTCTGGCTCTGCACGAGGACAAAGGGCCTACACTGTGAGCTGCAGCAGCCTGGGGTGATGTTTTAACTCTCAAAACCCCAAGTCCAGAGACAAGTCTGCTCCCATCAAGCACTAGAACTGCTCTGCCCATCCTTGAATGACCCAGTGGCCTGATCTTCCTTGGAGCCTCCAGATCCTGAGCCCTGTTAACCAGCGGGCTTGATGCCCAGGCTGCTCTGACCCTTCCCAAAGGTCCTGTTGGAAGGGCAGGTCAAAAAGGAGGATTAAGGAGAGAAGTGCACACACAGTTCTGACTCATCCTGCCCAGAAGTTCTGACTTGCCCTGGCCTCTCAACAAGCCAGAAACTCTCCTTCTTGGCAGTGCTCCCCAGTGACTTTCTAAGCTCAAAAAGGACAATTACTGCTTAGGCAAGAGTCTTTCACAAATCCATCAAGGATCAAGGAGTCAGATCATCAGTGTTCTTCTCCAAGCCTACAATAAAGCAGCAGAACTGTGCGTGGTGGCAGTGGATGAATCACAGCTTTGCACAGCTGCAGGCACAGCTCAGACACCCGGGAAGAGGCGGGGAGGGAGCGGGGTCAGGAGAACCAGTGCAACAGCACCACCTCCTGTACACATTCCTCGGGCTGATGCAACAAACCACATCACTCAGCAGTTACACAATGCTGATGAAGTGCCACCAGGACAGGGAGACGAGCCAGGGATAACTGCCCAAAGAGATGGATGAATTTACTGGACTAGCAAAAAAGTCATGTCACCAACACGCACCACTCCAAACAGAGCATTCCCATTTCCCTCCCGTGATTCTGCCCAGTGGTAAAGGAAAACCTACAACAAATATTTGGGGAGGATCCTCTCCCGGGCAGATGTAACTGAGTGAATTCAAAGGCAGAGCTGAGCAGTCTCACTGTGTGTCCTCAGCTTTGGGAGCTGCCCCACGATACAAAAACCTGAATATTTCCATATCAACTCCTGCCATCAAAATTTTCAGCCAGATGATTCCAGAAAGAAGAAGCCAGAAGAATGGGAACATGAAGCACACTAGTAATTGTGGGAACCTTTATGAAGCAATAACAGAAGCTCTCAACAGCAAAATACAAGCAGGACATTAAGAAAACAAACACAGACACTCGGTGGTTCAAGGGCTCGTTCTGAACAAGGAAGCTCCTTTTTCTGGAATGTTACACTTCCTTGTTTTATGTTGCAATTCTGGGAGACAATACCCTTTCCACAGCATGTCCTATGCATTTGGGGTTTTTTTTCTTGTTGCAAGCTAGTTTTCCCAGACAGCCCTGTCTCCATTTGCTGTCTGACCAAAGGAAGCTCCCCCACGTTACCTGCAACCCATTACCTTTTGTTACCTCCTCAGGCACCTCAGCACAGCATACCTGGTTTAAGGTCATAGTGTATGATGGGAGGTTTGATTTCATTTAAGTATTTTAAAGCATTCACAATCTGCATGATAATGGATCGTGCCTCTTTCTCTGACATGAGCTTGTGCTGCTTCAGGTAGAAGTCCAGATCATTCCCCTCACAGTATTCTAACACTGTACAAAACCTGCAGGCAAAAACAGCAGTTGTTGTAATTAAGGCACCTGAGAGGAACCAGAACACTTTGTTATTGCTTGTCTGTAACTCACCAATTTGGTCAATATATTAAATTAAGAGTCTGCCAGACTATTAATTCTTTTCTAAAAATAAGCTCCCAGGAGCACAGGCCTCGATGCTCAAGAGTACAAAGGTCAGAGATCCCCCATTAAAGACCCAGAAGCTAAAAGCTGTATGAGCTGGGGTTGTTTGCCCAGGCCAAAGAATAGGATTTACCAGTAAAGCACCACATCTGACACAACACAAACAGGCTGGTTTGGGAGCTGGAAAACCAGTGTAGGTTGAAAGTACACCTCAGATATCTCTAACATTGGTGGGGACATTCTCTGGAGCTTTCTGGGAAGTTTTAAATAGTCTGTCTGTAGTGAAGAGGCCAAAGCAAGGGAAAGGACAACACAACTCACGAGTCAGTATCCAGCGAGAAGTAGTCGTAGAGTTTAACTATTCGGGGGTGATCCAGTTCTTTGTGAATTCTGTACTCTCTACACGCATGTCTGAAAGCAGCAAAGTCTGAGCATTAGTCATACAAGTGACTTAATTCTTAGTTCTGCAGATAGTGAACCCAGACACACCACCCAGCATCAGCTTCAGTGGAGCTCATCACGCTGCTCAGCCTCAGAAAAGGCAAGGGAAGGAGGAGCTGCACAGAACAGCTTTTGGGAACCACAGAACCCCAGTGCAGCTCCAGGGCTGGCAGTGCTACAAAATAACTCATCTTGATTAATGGGACTGCTTGCCAAAATAGAATAACCTCACAAATCCTTAAGGGATCCAAGATGGCTGAATGCAAAAATCAGCAAGTTCTACAAAAATTCCATGATGCTCAACAGCCCAACTTCCAGGCTTCAAATTCAGCTTAGTTTGTCACCAGTGACTTGTTAGGGATTTAAGATCACAGCTTTGTCTGGGAAGCTCTGAGGAGAAGGCTTGGCTGCCACTCTGGAGAGCTTATCTAACCCATGGCATTAGGGAGCAAGAGCTACCAACAGCAAAAGCCTTCCAGTAAAGAATTTCTTCCTAATATCCCATCTAAACCTTCTCTCCTCCAGTGGGAAGCCATTCCCCCTTGTCCTTTGCTCCAGGCCCTGTAAATAGTCTCTCTCCATCTGTCTTGTAGCCCCTTCAGGCACTGGAAGGGGGTCACTCTGGAGCCTTCTCTGCAGGCTGAACAGTCCCAACTCTCTCAGCCTTTCCTCCCAGCAGAGCTGCTCCATCCCTCAAACCATCCCTCCAACAGCTCCATGTCCTTCCTGTGCTGGGACCCCAGGGCTGGAGGCAGCTCTGAGAGAGGCAGAGGGGCAGAATTCTCTCCTTGATTTGCTGCCCACACTGTTTTGGTTGCCCAGAGAAGCTGTGGCTGCCTCTGGATTCCTGCAAGTGTCCAAGGCCAGGTTGGATAAATTTGGAGCAACCTGGGCTGGTGGAAGGTGTCCCTGCCCAGGGCAGGGGGTGGAATGAGATGGTCTTTAAGGTCCCTGCCAACCCTAATCATTCCATGATTCTACATCCTCACCATCTGTGAAAGGATCCATCATTCTGGGAAGCAGAGGGAAGGGGGAGGCTTTCAGGGAGAACCATGGAGGTGTGTACCTGGAAGATGGGCAGGAACAACTGTGTCCCACAAAACAGCTTCAACATTTCAGAGAGGAGAAGCCACTTTACACTTCCCTCACAGAGCACTGGTGCTTTGAAACCTGGTGCCAGAGGGCTGATACAAAACTCTGAGTGTGTTTGTGGGCACATTTAAAACACTTCTAATCTGACCATAACTTTTGCAAGCAGCTACTGGGCTTTTGAAATGTGGCAAACACAGGAAAAAATTGGCAGACACTGGATAACCAAATGCAGGAGGAGTTTGGAACCATGGCTGGCTGCTTTACAGACCCACTTACTTGTGATAGTTTTCTTTCTTCTCATCTCTCCAGTTTTTATTTAACTGGTGTATTTTCACAGCTACGTATCTCTGTTCTGTTAAATCAAATGCCTGCAGAGAGAAGAGCTGAGAATCAGTGGGAATCCCAGCTTCAAGTTAACACTGCAAAAGCAGACAAGCTCTAACAACCCAATATCCCCACCCAGGAAATCAGCATTACGACAGAGTGAGGGAAAAGCAAACCCACATTTTGAGGTAATTAGTTTCACTAATGAAACCAAGCAACTCTGAAAACAATTGAATATTCTGGGCTTTGATCTGACCTTCCCCATGGAATCTAACTCATGCTGCATTTATTCTGACATTTTACCACCAGAGCTACAAAGGGACCAGAAAGGCCAAATTAGCAAAATATAGACAGTTATTATATTGGGAAAGACCCTGCCATTATCCCCCAAGTCCCCAACTCATTTTCTACACATGGTTAAAAAAAAAAAACAAACCCAAAATACAGAAGATTTTTCAATACTTTGTTTCACACTAGTAGCTCAGCTCTCCAACTTGGAGCATAATGTTTCAGCATATTTAGAAGCTGGAGAATTTAATGACAGAACTGTGTGATTTTGTGCTGCATTTTCCCTTCTACTTTTTTTACTATTTAAACAGTCCTTAAAGAATGGGCCTCTGGAATTGTGCTCTTGGAAAAACGCAGAAATCTTTTACCCTGTCTGAGAGCAGCAACAGCTAATAATTCACAGGACAGGGCAAAATGCTATTGTAAGCAAACAAGGATACTCTGTGTTCATCTCAAAAGTTGACTACTTAATTCCTAATGCTTAATGGATTGGCCAAGACCCTGGAGAAGAAGGGCCAAGCATGTCTTTGTTTTAATAACAGAGTTACAACTCTTAAGAGCAGTCAGGTATGAAGCATTCATACCCTCCTGCTTTCATCTGTGGTGCCAAAACTTTCTGCTTAGTCAGCAAAGCCTCCAAAGAACAGCACAGAGAACTTACACTCAGCTCACACTCTCTTCTTCCCCCCCTGAGCAGTCTGGTACCCTTAGTTTAGGTACCTATTGCTGCCCTCCATCAAAATAATAAAGCACTGTGAAGTTTCCAGTATTTGCATTGGCATAATTATTTTTCATCCCAGCCAAATTCAACATGAATTCAAGACTACTGAGAGCAGATGGGGAGTACTGAGGACTGGAATGGCTCTAAGCACAACAGTCAAAGAGCAAGCACTTAAAGTATCCCAGGTCTTGGCTGTCAGGAGTGCTGACACACAAGGAATCCTCAGTTCTAAGGAAGTCCCAAAACTACACACACACACACCCAGTCTGCTACTTCAGAGTGTAAAATGAAGGCACAAGAAACAAAGCCTTCTACCCCCAGGAAATGCAGGCTTTGCTCTTATTACTGCAGCTATTTTCTCTTCTTTGCAGAGATGTTCAGACTTGCTGTGCCATCTCAGGAAGGCTGAGCCACTGCAGATGTTTGTGTGCAGCACCTGGAGAAACGAGTGCTTTGCTTCTCTGTCCTGACAAAACTTGAAGACTTGGTGCCACATTTTCTTGACACATGTTTGCAGGAAATTTGGCCTTCTGAGGACAAGGGCAGCACCCAAAAATCTCAACTCTGCTGCCTAATGCAAGCCAGATGCACCAGGAGCTTTGTCCTCCCTTCCTCCCGCCACAACCACGCACAGAATTGAGAAAACAAGGGGAGAAATTCTGCTTCCTACAGTATTTTCCCTGCACATTCAGATTCCCCCACAGATTGCCATTTCAAATTTACCTTATATACTTCACTGAAGCCACCTCTACCCAGAAGATGTAGCAACAAATATCTATCATTTAGCGTTGGATGATCTTTAAATCTGGTGAGAAAGACATGGTTTGAGAACACTGACAGAGATAAATCACAGCTACTGCACAGCTGAGAAAAAACATTCTTATTCTCAGACAGAAAACTATTAATGACTGACAGATTTGATACTATTTTATCACTCTGCACTGATGAAAGACTATATCATGGTACCTTGATGTACTTGGAAGCCTTCAAGTTATATCACTGTGCCACCCCCCAGCCAAGTGACTGTTGAGTTGTAAGATCAAATTAAAAAAGATTGTCAAGAGAACAAATAAAAATTGCTTTAAGTTCTTACTGTGAATTATCTTCATTGTGTATCCTTTTCAATTCCCTGATGTGTAGATTCCTAACCCTCTCTAGCCGTTCCAGCTCTGCCTGGATCTCTGCTTCTTCCTGCTCAAGGGGAAACCAAAAGGAAAACACGACACTGGGTGAGATACTGCAGGCAGCACTTGGAAACACAAATGTAATTCCACTTCCCAAGAGGTTACTGCCAAAAAAACTTGTCTGGGAGATCAGAGAGATGGTCAGAGTCAATTAAGAGTCAGGTGGAAGGTGATGGGAATGAAAACTGACTGGGCAGTTCTGTTCACACCTACACAGGTAGGAGCTCACATCTCTGTACACCTCCTTATTTTTCACATTTTAACATTTTCTGTAATTAAGAAGCCTTGTTCTCTGATCCTGCTCCTTCCCTAAGCATTGTGCAGCTGTTTCTGTAGGAATTTCAATTCAGTTGGGACAAGAGAAAGGTGACAGCGCTCAGAAGTAAGGGCAGGGATGTCATGATGCCACGTGGGGATGGGGCAGTACCCAGACAGGATGGGAAATGTGAGAGAACAACATTGTGTCCCTATTAGTAGTGGCAGTGCCAGAACAGGTCAGAACGTTCCTCAGTGCCATGGGGAAGTTCTGACAACTGTTTATCCAGTGGGAAGTTCAGGTGCCCTCAAACATGACAGGAGAATTGCCATCCCTGTGGCCAGGGCTGCAAACCTCAAGGAAAACGTGTCCCTTGAGCAGAATGGGTTGGGTGTGTGACTCAAGGGACATCGTTACCCATTGGTCTTGTGACTCTGCTCCTTCCCTTTCCAACTTGTTCTATTTTTAGACACAAAGAATGAGCCAGTTTCCAAAAGTGGAGAAGGATAAGCTCAGCTTCAGACAATGCCACGATCCCAGCACATTACTTCATTTGCCATTAAGGTCCATTTCCCAAGGGATTCCTCCATTCCAGGGTGGCAGTGCCACATGCCAGTGGAGATGGACCTGCAGTTCATCCCCTGGAGCCATGTGGAAGCTGTGGAGCCCTGCCCAGATCCCTTCTCTTTGTTCACAGGTCAATAAAGCACAATGGGCACAGTGCCAGCAGATTCCATGTGTGCAGTAACTTTCCCTTCCACTGAAAATACCAAGGAGTACAGAGGCATTAATGAGGCTTTGAATGCAACCTGTGTGTCAAGGTTACAGGAAAAAAAAAATAAATGTAGAGCTCAGGCACCACCTGAGAAAAGAAGGGGCACATTTGTCCACTTTCTCTTCGTTTCATTTGGAAAAGAAAACTCCTTGGCCTTAGCAGAGATCACACCTAACCAGGAAATGGCAGAAGACATCTATCTTTTTTCCTTCAGAATTTCATCTGTTGCAGTGTCCCAGAAAACTTATTTATAGGTCACTGCAATCACTTTCAAGGTAACCAACAGCTTATCTAAATATAACCTCAGCTGCAGGTACAGTTCCTACTGAAGCCAAGGTATTTGAGAACAAATGGGCATTGCAGCTGCCTAAACAGGACTGGTTTGCAACAGCCCAGGAGATTTTACTGGACTGATAATGCTGGTTACTCAATATTGCAAAGAATTGGAAAAGCTGCATTTTGTTGTTGTGTTCTCCTGATTTTCTTCCCTTGGTCCATTCCTTCCTGTTCAGAGCCCAGCACCAGGCAGGTCACAGTGACAGATGTATCAAAAGAGTGGAACTCTCTGCATGAAATCCTAACTGTAAGGACACAGAAAGCTATTTATTGAAGCAAAGAACATCTTTCCTGAATACCACTGCCCTGGAAAAAAATTATTACAAAATCCTGGCTGTCCCTTTCAGGCAACAAAAACATCTCATCAAACAAAGAGTGGTGACCTCTACAGAGAAATGCTCTTGTTCACAGAACACTGCATCAAAAAGCCTTTGCTGCAGTCAGTTCTTACCTTTTTAAGATGACCTAGTCTGAGTTTGAAGATTTCTTCCTGTTCATGATACTCTGCTAATGTTAACCTGCACAAAGGAGAAAGATCCAACACGTTAGAGTTCAACAAAATGAACACACATCACCAGTGGGAGTGACAAATACCCAGAGGACATCAACAGCCAGCACAAAATTTTGTAGATAAAACTCTGCAATCCATATTTTTTAATACTCAATCTACAGGAGAGCTAAAGCTTAAAATCTCAACACATTAATTTCAAATCCAAGTCCCCAACAACACCTGTCTAGGCTAGGGACTGACTTTTAACAAAGATGGTTAAACCAGAATTCAAATATGGCACACTGAAGCACAAGTATTCCACAGCCTATTTTTCCATGTACAGTTTCATTTACTGACTCATTTTTCAAAGTTTCCTTTGTAATAAAAGCTGGATAATTCAATCCAGCTACTCCCTCTGGGACCAGCAGCACACCTGGCCACAGAGCCACTGCAAATAGAGCAATGACCTGGGATTCAGAGCTTTTTCCTGTTGCAGGTCCTGCCAGGTGGCTTCCAGGGAAATCTTGGGAAATTTACTGTATCTTGGACCTCACATGTAGTTGGGAGAAGCAATGGGATAAGGGGAATAATCCCCATTTTATGGATAGTAAATGATGTGCAAAATTTCCACCCCAGATGGCTGGTCAAGAAAGTTTTATGCTTTCAATATCTTTTATACAAAGGGCTTGGAGCAACCTGGGCTGGTGGAAGGTGTCCCTGCCCATGGCAGGGGGTGGGACTGGATGAGCTTTAAGGTCCCTTCCAGCCCAACCCATTCCATGATTCTATTCTATAGCCATGTAGGACAGAGGCAAAGCTCAGCCTTACACTGAAACAGTGACAGACCCCATCACTTGTGAAGTTCAGTGCCCTGCTGAGCTCTTCAAGGTTAGAAAATCAATCAGTACATTAATTGTCTCATTACTACCAACAAGGAGCTTGGTAAAAGCATCACATGCGAACACAGGGCTATGAAGCCCATATCAACTGCATCTATTTATTCTGTAAACAAGATCTGCATGTGACAGTGTATAAATATCTTTTTTTGAACCTAAACTGAGTTCAAAGGATATCCCAGGAGGATTCCTGCAATAGCAGTTGTGCTCTGCACAGTACTTCACACAAAGCTCCACGAGGCCTCCACAACATCAATGCCACAACTAATTTCAAGAGGGGACCAAGTTCTTCCTCTGTGCAGGCTGGGGGACCTTGAGAGGAGAGAATATTCAGCTGATCAACCATCTTGAAATGCCCCAACTTCCCTCCTCTGTTGATGATGCAGAGGGTCCACATAGTTGAAACCATGTGGAGAGCATGTTAGCTGATAAATTTAATGCAAAACTCACAAGCCAAGTTCCCTTTGAAGGAATCTCCACCATAAGGAGCTGCTTATTACAAATTAAAGATATGTATAAAACACAGCCAGCACCATAAATGTTCACATGTTGTCCCATTTCTTATAAAAGTGTGCTGAGGGCCAAGGAGTTGGGTTTGATGATTCTTGTGGGTCCCTTCCAACTGAGGATATTCTGTGATTTTAATTCACACACCACACCCTCCCCCTGACAGCCTGGATTTTAATCAGATTCAGCCAATCTAAAAGACCATCCCAAAAGTTTAGGTCTTTCTGTGATCCTTTGGTTGCTGTTGCTGTATAAGGGAATAAAAAGACAATTGAATAAACCAGCAACAGGCTTTGCACATATTCTTGTGCCCAAATGCTAAACAGCACCAGTCTCCTCATTAAGGCAGAGATGTAATTAGTACCACCAGATGTAACAAGCACCACCAGGCCAACACTGCCCAAAATAGCTGCCTGTTACAGCAACCATTACAAAAATCACAGGGGTCTGAGACAAACACTGCCCTGTTTCACACAAACATGCTGAAAATACACCACCTCTAGTAGAGCTTTAGGCTGCCCAAGCTGCCCTAATGAATGTCAGACAAGCCCAGCAGATTATTCTTCCTGAATGAAAATCCTTTTCTCATTCACAGCCAGAAACTCATTTTGGGACAGCACATGTTTAAATTTGCATCACGGGACCTTCCTCTCCTTTTTAAGACACAGCAACAGCCACGAACCAAAGAGGAGCCAAAAATCAAAAAGGAATTTGGCTGTCTGCTTCTCATTCAACTTTTAGGAACATTTATATTTAAATTGCCCAAAAGTCAGCCTCTGTGTAAGAGTTACACAGAAAAAGCCTCCCTCCAAAAGTCAGAAAATGTTATTTCTGATACACAATGGTCCAACAAATGCACTCACAGGGTAATTAATGATTAAGCAAGTAGTCAGTCGGTCCAGTTGCTACAGCTGACTTGCAAAAATGATGTTTTCAGAAGCTACAACACTCCACATGAACCACATCCATACCCTGGTAAGCACTTTTTATCAAGCACACCACAAGAAGCTCTTCTAAGCCACAAGTATAAAACCCTAAAATGATAAAACCCCAAAGTGAAGAATGATAAACCAGCAAGAACCAGAGAAAAAGACCTGGTAGCACAAAAGGCTTCCCAGCAGAGTCTGGCAAAGCTGGGTGAGGTCACAACCCCAGCACAGGCAGAAGCTCACTCAGTATCACAGACACGACCATTCCCATCAGGACCTGTCCTGCCACATCTCCAGAATAATCCACACCACAGGTGCACCAGTCTGCTGGGGAAAAACATCCCCACAAACATGGGGAAAGCTCATCCCACCCCTCAGAAGTCAAAGTTTACCACAATGAACAGCAACACTTCAAAATATCCCTGCACTGCCATTCCACTGGCTGCTCCCACCTCAACCCTTGCAATGCAGAAGGACAACCTGAAAGTTTTATTTAGTTCTTTTCAAGCTCACTTGGCCAGAATGAGGGGTAAATGACTCCAATCAAGTTATTTCTTTGCCCTCCAATACAACCCACCTCATCTGCAGGCACCTGGATGCCATCTGGGGGCACTGCCCTGGTTGCTGAGGGCACCCTGAACATGAGGATTCCCCCAGTGCCATCTCTGCTGTGACTGCACAAGGCAGTGGGAGCTGTTGCTTCACGTGCCCTTTTAAAGATCCAGGCTAAGAATTCAAAGGGCTTCAGGAACTTGGAGGTCAAATCAAGCCCAGGAGGATTTAATAGTGCAAAATGAAAAGTGTCACTGAGAGTTATGGTATTGCCCACAGCAAGGAAATGGGGTCTGTAAAGGGAACTGATAGAATGGAGGGGTAAGTCTCTGACTAATGTATTTCCAACTCATAAAAAGTTCCAAAAAATAATGGTTTAAATTTCTTGTGAGACCCAGCTTTACTCTCTAAGAATATAAAGACTCTTGGAACATCAGTAACTTCAAAAGAGGTAGGGGAAAAAAAGTCTGTAAGAAGAAAGAGTAGCACTTCCACTACCTTTCCATTTCCCCAACTCAGGTATGTGTGAAAGACTGCTCTGGGGACACAGGCCAGTGCTCAGTGCTCTGTCTCTACAGAGAGCATCTGGTTTCTTCAGCATCCCAAATTCATTGTTTGAAAATTCCAACTCACAATTCTCCCCAGAAAGTCCATAGAAATCAAGGCTTCTCAAGGTGTATAATTTTGTTTTCCTTACAAAAAGTGCACCACGTGTCCTACCCCGATGCTGATATCAATTGTGAACTTGCAACACTTAAGTCAGACCCCACTTTCCAAATACTGAAAAAGTTACTGCATTCAAAAGAAATAAAGTTAAGTTCATATACAAAGTCTGGACTCAGCAATGATCCTTGTTTTACTCCAATGAAAACTATTCAGAACTGCAGCCAGATGTTGCTGAGTGCCAGGCTAATTCCACAATACTCATTTGTGCATGGAGCGAAGCCTGGAGGCAAGGGCAAGATTCCATTTCCCAGGAGATATTCCATGCTCTCTAAGCAAAGCCTGTGGCTTTGCAGTGCCCCCAAAGAAGGCCCTGGATGGAACCTACGTTTCATTTTCTGCCCCGTTGGTCTTGTTCTTGCGCTGCTTCTGCTCGTTGCTGGCAGGGGGGGTCTGTCCCATGGCCGGGGGCTTCCTCTTTGCCAACATTTTTCGTTGTCTTTCTATTTCTTCCCGCTGGGAATTTATCCTTTCCTGTTGCCTGGAAAGCAGAGAGAAAAAAAACACAAAAAGCAACCATGAAGGGTGTGCACTTGGTTGTCTTCAGCATCTGCTCTCACCGGATCGGAGCGAGGAATCCCAAACGGGTCGGACTCGGAAGATTAGAAACGAAATATTTTCGTCCAGAAAAGGGGGATGTGCCAAAGGTGATGAGTCAGATTTTTAAAAGGTATTTTTACATAAAAGGGGATTCTTTTCCTGGCTCACAGAAACCTTGCAGTGAGTGAAAGGTTTTATTCATGCAGAGGATATCCAAAACCAAGGAGTCGCTGCCCTCACGGAAACCCAGGATCCATGGTAAGTCACTAACTTTCCACATACTTTTTCCTAGAAGGCTCTGTTCTAAATCTCAAGATTTTCCTGTTAAAACTGTTCCTGAAGGCTGGTACTGCCTGACAAAGTATCTTTATACTTCAAAGGTACAGTTAAACTACCCTAAGTTCTGTAAAATATAACCAACACCATTCCCGATTTCACCAAGAAACAGCCTCTCCTCTGAGATAAAAAGACTATCTGGAAACATTTTGAAGTGATAAAAGCACTCTTGAAATTCAAGTCTAAATGACTTAAGCATTTACATACTTAATTCCCTTTTAAGAAGACACTGCAGGTAAGTATTCCAAAAGTATTTCCTCCATGTCTTACAGCAGAAACTAAGCAAGAATTATAAAGTCCTTAATCTGTGCCTAACAAGAGCTGCACCTCCCTATCAGACTACAGAGAAGAGATGTGATTTTAAAGGATCACACACAGCTCTCTCTAATGCAATTAATTTGCCAAGTCCTACTTAAAGGTCTAGGCCAGGTGGGAATTGACTGGATATTTCCATTAACATCCTGCATAAAAGGGTCTCTGATCTTCATTTCCAGGTTTCTGCAGCCCCTTTGATCACTGTTACCAGAAGGCAGAAAAAGTTAAATAGTATGGATTTTCTCTTTTAAGCTTCTCTACTTTCTACTTTCAAGGAAAAAAAAAAAAAGCAAGCTAATTAGCCTTCCCTGACTAATGTATGCAAGTATGCAAATCAAACTGATTGACTCATAATATATGTGAGATTTTGGTCCACCCTAAGCACAGCAGTCACAGAATCAACGAGGATGGAAAAGACCTCTGAGATCATCCAGTCCAACCTTTGACCCACAACATCACCTTGTCACCCAGAGCATGGCACTGATGCCACATCCAGTCTCTTCTTAAACACCTCCAGGGATGGTGACTCCACCACCTCCCATTCCAGTGCCAATCACTCTCTCTGTAAAGACCTTCTTCCCAATGTCCAACCTAAACCTTCCCCGGTGCAGCTTAAGACTGTGCCCTCTTGTCCTACTGCTGGTTCCTGGGAGAAGAGACTGACCTCCACCTGGCTACACCCTCCTGTCAGGGAGTTGTAGAGAGGGGGTGCACTGAGGATTCCCAACAGGGCTTTCCAACCCACTCCAACCATTTCAGTCCAGTTCAAGTCTCTGGAGCTTTCAGTGGAAACGTATTTCCCTCTTCAGGGTGAAATCATTCCCCATTGTCAGTAGCTCCTGTCTGATCCTTCCATGCATCACTCACACCATTCTCACACTGACATGCATCACACACAACTGCTTGCTTTTGACATTTCTGCCTGTGAAGTTAGAGAAAGTGCAGTTTGTCCTCACTTGATGAGGTTCTGGAAGGCGTAGCCGTCTGTCCACTGCTCGGTGAAGGACGCGCCGTGCCGCACCGTGGTGAAGTGCCCCAGCCTCAGCCTGTCCTGCATGCTCTTATCCCTGCAGGCCATCTTCTCCTGCTTGGACTGCAAACAAAACCCAGCACATGTGAAAATACAAGCCATAAATTAGCAGCTAAAGAGCTGTGCCCTGTTTTAAATCACCACCAATTCTTAGCGCTTTCTATTGTTTCGGTTCTGCTTATCTGAAATGCAGCTGATCATTGAGCAGGTTACTGCTGGTGCTTCACAGGGGTTTGACAAGTATTTGTTCACCTCCTTCCTGGTATTTCAGCCTCACTTTTCCCTCCTGATTATTCCCTGGGCAGCTCACCCATCCTAGGATCAGTTGAAATCAGTCTGGCAGCAGGATTAGAGCTGCCCCTTTGTGCCAGTAGCTTAGCTAGACCACAGGCCTGGCTTTGATCAGGCCCTTATTGACTCAATCAGGTGATGGAGACAGAAAATACACCTTGGATCACTTAAGAGTATGATACAGTGATGAGCCAGCTCAGTCCTAGACTTGTACCATGCCCAGACATGACACAACCTCAGTTAGGTCACCAACATGCATAAACACTGGTGGTGGTGTCTGTCACAGAGGGTTTTGGTGGTTTCTGTACAGAGTGTTTCTGGGAAGTGAGAACAAATTTCCAAGGCCTGAGACAAGAACAGCAAAGTTTCAGCGAGACAGGATTAAAGATGAGCCTGGGAAGCTCCCCACTGGAGCCCCAGGTACCTCTCTGAAAGCCAGGCCTAATTAACACCTTGCCCAGAGTCACAAATCCTCCCAGAGAGGGGAGTCTCAGTCAGCCAAGAACAATCAGCTCTGTGACAAAAGCAACTCAAACAGACTGCATGTACCAGCCAGCACCCGGGTGGTTTTGCCCATCCAGTGCCCACAAACAATAGGTGTAATTGGCCAACAGGTGAAAGAGCAATCAAACCCCCCCACTGTTTAGCCATCAGGAAAGCTGGAAACCTTTCAACACTGAGCAGGCTGGACACTGGTAAACAGCAGCCTGGCACTGGCCCCAGTGTCTTTAATGTGTTGTTTTCAGTGTTACACAAAGCAACGATCTCCAGCTTCGCCCCGTGGAAGAAGGAAAGGTCTAAATCACCTGCCCATGTCCCAGAGCAGATCTGCAGTCCCACTGCACAAGGGGACACTGCTCTGGCACTGCCAGGGCTGCACAGGGTTGCTTTTAAAGTGCATGAGTCTCCAAATCAAGCAATGCCTGCTGCATTTAGAGCTCTATTTCACTCAAGCAAGAGATCACTGCGACTGTGAAAAGTAACCAAATCCCAACATTCTGAACCATTGCAGTCTTTGGATTATGTTCTCATTTGCAGAGAAATAATTCAAGGCAGAATTCCAGTTGTCTTTTATCACCACAGCGAGAGGAGGAGGTTTGTACTGTTCAGATGTTTCCAAGGATGTGAAGTGTGCCTGCAGAGATGTCCCCTGCTCACCTTTTCTATAAGAAGCTTCTTGCTCATCGTTACACATCGATTCAACCGCTCCTTGTACTTCTCCAGCATCTTCTGCTGCTCATCAATCTGCCTCCTCAAATCACAGTTGGCCTAAAAGTGAACAGAGAACAAAGCCTGTGACTTTAAACCACTGAGAAGAGCCAAACTAAGCATCACCTAGGCAGAAGTTTCTCCAGTTAGCTCTAGGGAGCAGATTAAAGTCAGCAAACCAGCAGGATAAGGAAAAAAGGAACAGGTTCCTCTTGGCAAAACATCCAAGGCAAACTTAAATTTTTAACTCACTCACATCTGAACACCCCTCTAGAACAGGTAAGTTCTATCATACTGCTTTACAGGTAAGGAACTAAGGTACAAACAGACTAACACAAGGAAAGGGATTTTTTAAAAAAATTCTTTTAAACATTTAAGACCTTGCCCCAGCTACCAAGTCTCAAAATAGCTTAGTCATTCCTGGACTATCCTTCCTCTTTAGCCACAATACTGGCAGAGGAAAAGGATGGGGGAACTCCCTTTGCACTTTCAGTGAAATTCTTGTTTAAATCCCTGTCCATGAGCCCCTCTACACAGACTGCTGCCAGCAGCAGCTGCTGTGTAACAGCACAGAGCACAGTTGGATCTGCAGCCATTTGCATTGAGAGAAACTTAAATTTGACTGTCTCCCTTCCAAGCAATAGTCTGGCTTCTGATAAACAGTAAATGGTAATAAAAATAATAATAATGATTTTTAAAAAAAATCTACTTCCTGCTTCACAGATTATTTTCTTTCAGATGCTGAGACCAGACACACACACAGAGCCTTCCCTCTACTCCCTTTAATGTGCTTTCTAATGCTTTTTGACACTTCACAAGAGCTGCCTCTCCAGCTGATGAGAGGCACATCAATTAGAACTTCTCCATTAAGACAAGATCCTTGATTTAAAGGTATTTATCTTTTACTGAAGAATACCAATGGGTTAAGAGTTTTACTCTTTTGGTTTGACCAAAAGATGTTCTCCTCATCTCTCCACACATCACTGACTCATGAAGGAGCATTTCAGAACACAACTCCCCAGGTACTGAGAGGCTGTTGCACATGCTGCTGAACAAAAGCCACAGTCACTGCTTGTGGATTCAAGCAGGCCCAAACACAGTGTCTACACAAGCCAGACAATTATCCTGCACTTGGATTTGTTTTACCTTGCAAGTGTGTTGGTTCTACAGCTGGTGTACAAAATCCTGCTCTGCAGCCCGGCTGGCACAAGCATTCCAGGTAACTTTAAATAGCAGCTTTTAGAAGAGTTGTCCCACTTTAAATACTTACTCTTAATAAGTCATCTATCCTCCCCTCCTTCTTCTCCAAGTCAGAGTTCTTACTGTTTTCTAGTGCAGATATTTTTTCCATTGTGAGGTCGGACTGTAGGGAAAAAACACCATAAACCACGTTTAAGACAAACAGGGAATGTTTCAGACAGTCAGCACATAACATCCCAGTGGAACCCCCTCTGGTCTGAACAGCTGGGCCTAAGAAGGACTGATCCCCTGCATCCTTGCAGTCAGGGGAAGAATTTTCTCCATTATTCCCTTTGTTTTTGCATGGGGGGCTCCTCCAGCACAGCAGGGGCAGTCAGCCAGCACAGAGCTGCTCTGGAGAACACAAACTGGGAACTCTGCACAGGCTACAATATCCTGTGTCCTGCACATTTTAGCTTTACAGTTGAGCTCTGCCCACTCCTTGGTGGTCTCTGTGCAGGAGAGCTTGTATAGGGAAAAGGCTTAAGACAAACCCCCTCAAATCCCAGCCCTCAGGTGGAATATCATGTTTATGAGATCTTTGATGGGCACAGACAACCACCTGCAGACAGAGACAGCACCTGTGGGTTCTAAAGTGGTCTTGACAGAAAACACAAGTCTTCATTTTAAAACACAGATGGACAGCAGGAATATTGAGCACAAGCTTTTGTTTCTGACAAATTGTTGTATTAGTGCCCACTGGGGACAGGAGCTTTACAGTTCTTGAGTGAAACCTATTTGGAAAGTTTTATGGGGTGCAGCACATCTCAAATACCTTCACCAGTGAAATGAGACTTAAACCCAGCAACAGAAGACATATATACTATATTCTTTTAGTGTTCCAAACTCAGCACTCTGATGAAAGGATGGGGAAGGAAAGGGGAAGGAGTTGGTATGTACATGAACACAGCATCTAAAATAGCCAAGTGAACACAGAGGAAACTCTCTCCCTGACTGCCCACACACATTTCACACTTATGGCTAGCAGGCACCTATCCTGGTTCTGAGAAGAGTTAGCAGAGACTTAACCTGTGGAATTGTTACATAACTGTTCTCCAAATTCCAGGCTTGCCTGGAAGCTCACACCATGGAGCAAGAGACAAACTTGGCTGACTGTTGCCTCTCTACACATGCCCAGTAGGGGAAAGCTCAAACAGAACACCTGCCAGCACTGCTCATCGAGCAAGATGGGCCTAAATCCCAAAAGACAAAGAGGAGGCCTGGGAAGGTCACCTCACCTCTGCCCTAACTTGGTTAATGCTTCCTGCCTGCAGGAGGCACGTGTGACAAAAGCTTTTGTCAGGGAGGGCAGCAGGCAGGGGGTGTGTGGAGAACCTGGGCTGCAGCTGGAGGCCAAGCAGCAGAAAGGTTCTTTGGTAGCTGTTATTTCATTCTGCCAAGGGCACAGACTCACTTGCCCTGGGGCAGATGAAGGCTGTTTGAGCATCCACACTCTTCCATGTGACCCCATCCCAACCCACACGGCCTCAGAGCACCTGGGCCCAACACTGAGGGAATCACATCCTGCTCCTGTCACTGCCACCAGGGATTCAAGCTGGGAATCACTGAAGATTATCTTTTTTTTCCCTTTCTAAATTCTATCAACTCCAAACAGGTTTGGAAGGGAAAACCCACGAATGTGTACATGTCCTCATCGTGCAGCCAAGCATCCTCCTGGATTCTTTCCCATAAGTGTATCCTACATCCAGACCTCTGGAGAATATAATGAAGTTGGACAGCTGCAAAAAGCTTGCTCAGAACATGTCTTGCTAAGAAGATGGACCTTGTGGGCATGTTAAGCAGAGGAGAGAGTAAGAACATCTATTTGAATAAAATAGATGTTAATGGAATAAAACCCACTGTTTGAAGCGTGGGTGTTGGGGCAGCAAAGATTGAAAGGTTTCTCTGGCAGGTTCCTGAGTTATGGCATCGTTCTCACACAAGAATTCCCCAGAGAAAACAGCAGCAAACATGGATCTTCCCAGACCAGCATTTTAACAACACAGACAACAAATGTGACCCTAGTGACATGACAGAGCTTAGGCCTGAGCAAGTGAGTACTCCCAGAGATGGAATTGCTGTCCTTGGTGCACAAAGAACTTGTACCACCTGCTGGGGGAATGGAAACCAGACCTTCCCAGCAACCAAATCATCTCTGACACAGACCAGTGTGAGGAAATGATTGCTTAAAAATTGCTCAAGGGAAGGGTCAGACACAGAGAGATCAGAGATGAAAATCCAAAGAAGATTAAAAGCAGGCTTGGAGAAGAAATAAGCCAGGTGCATCGCAGATAAAGCTGAACATCCTGGTAAGCAACAGAAGAAGATGACACAGATAAAAGAATCTTAATGTAAAAGGCACCAAAAAGACACCAGTACAGTCAGAAGAGCTACTCCTCTTCCTGATTCCAGGTCAGTGAAGTTGCTGGGAAGCACTGTCAGGAACACATCATGTTCCACCTTGACAGGACAAACTATTCCAGGGGTGAACTCTGCAGAGGCCAAAGATCTTCCAGCCAGACTGTGGCTATTTGTACTGTAAGCCATGCAGATGCACCCAGGACCCTGAACAGAGGCATTCCCAACCACCACTCAGGTCTCCTTCACACCTTCACTTCCAGAGAGAACATTGAGGATAGCACAGAGCTGACACAGACAGGGCTGAGATGCTCCTCTCCCAAGCACAGTCACACACAGCTGAAGAACTGCCCACAGCATTGACACAGAAAAGCCTCAGCAGTAGATTGGACAAACTCCAGCAGCAGCAACTGAAAACATCCTTTACAAGATGAGGAACAAAGTTCAGAGTGATTTACTTCACTCAGTAGGTACAGACTGAGTTGAGAATACTGGCTCTTCCACTGGAAACATCATGTCCACTACCAGAGGCACGGCAGACAAACTGCATCAAGCTTCAACCTCACACCCAAGAGCTGTATCATCTAGTGAGCTATACCTGTGACTGTTTGTGCTGGATGGAAATCTGTTTTTGGGAAGTGCAGGAATGCTCAGTGTTCCCTGATCCGGTAGAAGATGGGCTGCCTTGCTGGGCCTGTAAAAGAAAGTTGTGTATCGTTATATGTCCCTCAGCACGACCACAGAGCCCGTGCACACACACAGGGCTGCAGCCTGGCCTGCACCACACTCTCATGTTCAGGTTTAAGAAGGCTCTAGAGATTCAGTTCAGTAAAACAAGAGTGTCAGTTTGCTTCAAGAAGCCTGGCCCAACCTGCTGAAGACAAAGCTTTTAAAAGCCTGATATAATTCATGTCAGCTGAGATTAAGCGAGGCCAAACCAAACATTTCTCACAGCGAGACTACACTTCATTCTTTTGCTTTTGTGCATCTATCAGATTAACCTCTCAGATGGTATCATTCTGATCTAAGATTTTTTGAGTTGTTAACTAGAAACTCACACTTCTATTAAACGAGCAGAGCCTGGCACCTACAACTCTTCACAAGGGAGATGAACTTACCAGAAGACGACAGACTGGGTCAGCAAAACCCAGGCTGCAGAAAAGCTCTCAACTCCCCATCCCTCAACTAGACATCCCTTTAAGGACTCTTAAAATCTCTTGGGAGCTGCTCACCGAGACAAAAGTAAAGCAGAGGCCACCTCCCCTCTGTGCCAGCTGCTCATTCTCAAGCCGCTGCTTGGCCAGCATCACCGACATCAGCGTGGGCAGCGCTGAGTGCTCCTCCTGCGGCTCCTTGGCTGCGCCGCCGTCTGCCCCGTACAGCGGCTGCTCCACCCGCCGCTGCAACACAGGCACAAAACACACAGTCAACTACTTTGGGGGCTTTGGGGAGGGGGGGGGTTGTTTTAAATTGAAAAAGAAAAAAAAAGCAGTTCCTTCTGAGTCTCGCCAAAAACTGTGGTCAGCGAAGCAGCAGCTCAGGAATGAGCAGGCGGCGTGGTGAGGGTGTGATAACTCCAGTCCTGGGGGGATTGCTCCAAGGGCAGGCAGCAAAGGGGGAATGGAGGGAACAATTAAAAAAACCCCACCAACCTAACAAATGAACACACAGGACAGAGTTCCTCGTTGCTGAACAAAACCCCCTTCCTTCGCAAATGCGTGTTTCAGAGCCAACAGGCTGAGGATCCAAAAATCTACAGTGAGGTTTTTGGTCGATGTGTTCACAATTGTGCTACTTGATGTTTTGAAAGGTTCACTTTAAACCAGCCAATGTCACCATACAGTGTTATTCTGGGGAAGTAAACTGGGTCAGAACTGCTAAATGGCAGCAACCTAACCATGTCTAGGACCCAGACATCAGGGCAAGCTCATTTCTGTCATTACAGCTGGGGCCCATCTCCTACAAGGTAAACAGGGTACTAATGCTTTCCCCAAAATCTTTTAAAGATCTGTTACATCTTTGAAGGGTCAGCTCCTTTCTCCTGCAGTAGACTCGTTTTCCAACTGTGATCCAGGAACTGGGTTTAATAAGAACAAGAATCATCTGAGCTGCACTGATTACAGCACTCAGCATCTCCCTGTCCTGACCTTCCAAGCCAGCCCATAGCTGCTAAAACTTGGCAGTCTGGGTAATAATCATCCAAGTCCTTCCAAGCCCTAACTCTGGGCCAGGCAAATGCCTCAGGGAAAGTAAACAGTCAGGTCAGGCTTCAGTTTTTCCTAATAGCCTAAATTGCAACCTGAAGCATATTTCCTGGCTAACATTACCGGTGTCAAGAGTGTGCTTCCTTCCCCAAAAGAGAGCTCGTGCCTGAGAGTGGCATCACAAGAGCCTCAAGACCTGCAGATCATTGTTCTGATCAAAGGAGGAATGAGGCAATTCAAAGCAGTCAAGAGATCTGAAGACAAGAAGCGACGTCCTGAAGCCACTACAATTCCTCTGCAAGTTCTGATTGCAGAAAATTTCCAGTGCAGTACAGATTAACTCAGGTTTGGAGGAGCTTTGTCTCATGTGAAAGACATTTCAACACTCTGTTCCCTTCCTAGACCACACTGACACCTGCAGTGGGTAAGATACTCAACCTTCTCCACTCATCCCCATTTTTTGGGCCTCAGCTCAAACCACTGACATTCAGTTTGGAAGAAGAGGACAGATCTTGCAAAGGCCCAGAATTGTTATGAATAAGCAAACACCACAGGTTTAGCTGCAAGAGTAAAGAAGAGAAGAAACACAAAGAGCACCTGTGTAAGGAGGAATACAAACTGGCCTCTGAAACTAACTCTAACATCAATATTCATCAGAAATACTCCACTCAAACTTCTACCTACTCAACACACACAAATGCAGAAGAAAACCAAAGGAAGAATCCACTTTTCCCACTACAAACACCTGTGGGGTATCTCATCTGCTGGAAAAAAGAATTGTCTCTAGTCCCTCACACATCTGCAACATTCAGAGATGCTATTTCTTTCACTACCCTCTCTTTAAAGAGATGTATTAGTGAATTAATACAAGACAGGAGGAAGGGCCATTCAACTGACAAGCTGTATTTTAATTTTTAGAAACATTAAAAAGGATCTAGAAGCATGTGTGAAGCTCCCCCCTCAAGCAGCAATGCAAGGCTTCTGAAATCTAACAATCACACATGGAATTCTGAGCAGAGTGTTCAGTGCTGGGGTTTAGTTCAGTACATTCAGGAACTGTGTAGAGGTCTCTGCAGAATAATGTAATCCCTAAGGACTTTGGTTTTGGGAATTCCAACCTTTCCCACAATGCTCCAGACTTCTGTGACACTCAACAGAAGCTGAACATTTTTAAAGAGGGAGCCCAGGCAGTGGTCAAAACTAGAGCTCAGCTCTGAATATTGTTTTGCTAATGAAGCAGATTTCTTTGGCTGCTCTGTGCTAAAATGGCTTAAAAATACTGGTTACTTCTTCACATCCAGATCTTGCAGAAATGCTGTGCCAGCAAAATGGAATTATGTAACAAACAATAGCACCAGCTGTGCATGTACACACATTCCTCTGCAAGTTTTGGCTGATGCCCCTTGCAAATCACATGCACATGGTAAGAAGTAAAAGACCTTCCCAGTAAAATTATGGTGTGTACCATGTTCAGGATATCCAAAGGGTCCAATCAAGATCAGAATATCCCTGACCAGAGCTGCACAAACACAAGACATTCTCCCAACTGGATGGAGAAGTTCATGTGCTACAGTGGAATACAGGATAACTAATAGGTCAGTGCCACCTTTTACTAAGGACAGGGACCTCTGTAAGCACACAGCTAATAAAAACAAATAAAAACAGTCATCCTGCATGCTTTAAGCTCAGGTATCCATGTCACACACAGCTGGAACAGCCACTGTCCCAGGGTCCTGGACACGGCTTCACTCCCAGAGCCCAGGTTCAGGTTGAAAATGGAGAACAAGCCAAACCACTCACCACGAGCCACCTCCCTGCTCAGAGCCTTGTGTTACCTGTGCCTTAGCACAGCCACCGAGCCAAGCAATGCCAGGCCAGCAGCAGTGCCAGGCCAGCAGCAGTGCCAGGCAGCAGCTATGCCAGGCCAGCAGCAATGCCAGGCCAGCAGCAATGCCAGGCCAGCAGCAGTGCCAGGCCAGCAGTGTGTCCCAGGAACACTCACCGGCAGGGGGTTGGACAGGGAATGCTGTGGCGAGGACCTGGCGACGGGCGGCACGCTCCGACCGGGACTGGTGCCTGGGCCACTGCCCCCGGCAAACTGGGCATGGAGACACAACAGGATCAGCAGGAATCCCACACAGACACCACATTTCACCAAGTTTAACACAGACAGGAGAGATTAATCTTAAAAATGAAGCCTTACAGGCTTCACAGACTCATCTTTTTCAGAGGAAAACCTTAACATTTCATGTGATGTTTTCAAAAGTAACAGCAGAAGTTCCTCAGACAAACCCTGGTGTTTGCACTGAGTACATTCTCCTTTTTAACACAAAAGAGATATAAACCTGCATGTATAAACCTTGGCTTATATATCCTATTCTAGTAAACCACTGATTTACTAGAATTATTTACGAGAATATTTACTAGAATAGAATTATTTACTAGAATTATTTTATTTACTAGAATTAAGAATAGAATTATTTACTAGAATTATTTACTAGAATAGAATAGATTTATTCACCAGAATTATTTACTAGAACAGAGTAGATTTACTAGAACAGAATAGATTTACTAGAATAGAATTATTTACAAGAATAGAATTATTCACTAGAATTATTTACTGGAATAGAATTAGGAAGCCCCTTCCCTGTGAGATGTGTCTCCTGTGCACCACAGGAGTGGTAAGGAAGGCACAGCTCCACTGAGGCACCTGTGCTAGTCACTGGTAAGAGACAGGACAGGTAAGGAGCTGGCAAACTGCTCTAGTTGGCACAGAAATCCCTGCACCACACAGTGAACCACTCATAAAAAAACTTCAGCCAGGAAAAAATTAAAACACTTACAAGCACTTAATTTCTGACTCCAAGTTAGTCAGTAAAATAAAGAAATGACTTAAGAGAAAAGCTACAGCCCTGGATTGAGCAGAGCTGGAAAAACTTCAGAAACTATGCAATGAAAAAAAGAATATTGACTTTTGGAATGTCCATCACTGTTGTGGGGAGGGGTTTCCATCTCCCACGTGCTGCCAGCCTCCCAGGGGAGGTTTTTCTGCAGAGGGAACCCTGTAAACAACTTCCTACTCCAATCAGTGAGGACTGTGCAGGGAGGTTCTTCTGCAGCATGAGCTCTTATCAAAATTGTTTGCATACTCAGATATCCTCATCTGAGATCCAGGTTCCAGTGAACCTCAAACCTAGACCTAAGTGAAAAAATGCTTTAGCAACTGTTCAAATACATGTTAATTTAAAAATCAACTTCCTCATATCCTGTGCCTAATCAGATCTGAGCATATCAGGCTGACATCATCAGTCAGTGACCCCAGCAAGGGATCAGCAACTCAAGTCACATCACAAATTTCCATCCACAGATTTTGCAGGATGTGAATTCAGGTAGATTTCTCAGACAACATAAAGACACTTACCTCAAAATAATCACTAATTTTATGTCCTCTAGGAGTGCCTTTTCCTAAAAAGGAAAGCAAAGGATTGAAATAAGAGTTGTATTTGTAAGAACAGAAGTTCCAATGCCATTCTAAAATCTCCTCCTACATTTTGACACTCCTTCCCCTGCTCAGTGCAACACCTATCACAACAAAGCTGCTGCACAACAAAAGCCTGCCCCAGGGTTACAGCTCCTGTGCTGTTGTTGGGAGGATCTACAGTCGACAATTCAATTAACTCTCAATTCCAAACATTTCAGATCCAATCAAACAGCATTTGCACCTGCTGAAGTACTTAGAAAACACTAAAGGTTTTGACTGTTGCACAGGTTCTCCAAAATTTCCTTCAAGATAAGGAGAGAGCAAAGGCTATTTTAGTCCTCTGCCTTCAGGTAAATTACTTTGTATTAGATCTCTCTTACTTTGTATTAGATCTCTCCCAAGCATTCCTATAAGAGTTCGAGAGATAATTAGTGGTGGCTTAACACCAGCTCATTAAAACTCAGCCCTTTTCTCTTATTATAATATTATCAAAGCAGTTCTGTCAACACAATTTTCACTACTTTCTTGTTGAGGAACAAAAGAAATCTGCTGGAAAATGTGAACTTGGGCTTGAACACACCAGGTTCTCCTGAGCTCTCTGGACAGCAGGGCCTGCTCTGTGCTTGGGCACAGCTTGTTCTCAATTTGTTGGGGCACAGCTTACTGTAACAAGGCTCAGAAAGCAGGGAAGGGAGCACAGGCTCTGTCCTCCAGTCTGGCTGCTGTGTGGGTAGTGATGCAGGACCAAAACAACCCTGCAGCTGAGCCATAGGAAGCCTCTGGGCAGCCTGCCCCATGGAAATGCAAGAGTTTGTGGGAATAAACGGAGTATTTTTCAGCCAGCGAGGATAACGAGGCTCCCAGAGGAGAACACACCATCATGGAGTAGTTTATAACAAGCTGCCCGACACACCCTGGAGAAGAGCCATTAGTTTCCTAGGACACAAGGAGTTACCAACCCTGCAGCAGGGTGGGAGCAGGAATTACCTTGACTGGTCTCGTAGGGTTCAGCTTTCCTCTTCCTATTCCGCTGGTCATTCTGTTTTTTCTCAGGAGTCTGTTAAACAATACTTCAAAATTAACATTTCTGCAGTTATTCCAAGAGTTAAAGAAAATGCCAATACACAATAATCTGTTCCATATCCCCAGTGGCCAGTTCGTTTCTCTGGTGCATTTGTTTCTCCTGCTGGTACTTAAAGAAACAACTGCTCTCAAATAGCTGCTACTTTCTGATGTGCTGCAGAAGGGAGAGAACACGGTTAACAAGGAGAATAATAAATTTTTTCTTATTTCAGCTGCAGCAATCCAGCCTCTACTACCCAGTGACCTCTCAGGGCCAGCAGAGCAAGCTCAAACACTTATGAAAATCTGTGTAAACTGTTTCAAGGTGATCATAGCACTGGTACAAGGGGAATAACAATGAGAGGTCTGAGTGCTGACATCCAAATTTGCAGTCCAATCACAGTCTACCAGGACAATTCACCTTGCCTGCAGGTAATGCTTCCTCCCAAAGCTCATTGCAGAAGGGGACAAGAACTATCCTGTCCACTGGTTCAGAATTACAACCTTGCACAAGGCAAGGAAGAGCCCCCCAGGACAACAGCCAGGAGAGACCTGTCACAGGTGCTGGACTTTGGTTTGCTCCTCAGCTGCTGTTACTAAAGTCAAGGGTTAGTTGCTTCTGCCATTTCTGTGAGCAACCAGAGAGCTGAAGGGCAGCTGACCAGTGGATTGATGTATAATCAGTGTTATTTATGCACAGGCACAATACAGAGCATAGTTGACAGGCCTGAGGGCTCCAGAAGTGTCATCCCTGAGGCCCAAAGGCTCCAGAGTGCCAGGCCTATCTGTTTGTACAAGGCTGACAGGCCCAAACACGTGGGAGTGGAGGAGACCCTGGCATGGTGCTTTCCCCATCACCAGGGTCACATCTGTGGCCAAACCTGCTGAAAGCATAAGGAAGCACTGCTGGAAGCAGCTCACTGAGGTTGCTGGAAAGAGAGAGGTCTTATCATTTCCATCACCAAACGTCATTTTAAAAACATCTCTTATCCCAAAGGGTCCCAAAGAATTCCCAAGCTCTCTGCTCTACAGTCACTGCAGCCACCACTAAACCACACCCTGGGGCCAGGGAGAAAACCACAGAGTGCAAAACACAGCTCTGGGGGAGGGAGAGCCACGGCCAGGGAGTCTGTGGGAAACCCAAGTTCCATGCTCTCTGCAAACCCCAAGTCTCAAGGCCCCTGTTTGAAGAGCTCTGCCAAAAGACTTGCACAGAGTCAGCACAGAAATCAATCTCCCTCCTTTAGCAGGATAAAAAGGGATAAAGCTGAGCCTAAACGTGGCTGTGTCCCCACAGTGGGTGGGGGACATGGACATCAGCTGGGCACCCACTGCCACGTTTTCTAAGAGGATGGAGGGGATCTTAAGACAAAGGTGGTTATTGTGTCTGCAAGGTCCTTTTTTAGAATGAGGGGACTGCAAACTCCATAACTGTGTAGAGACTTGCTGCTCCAGCTGCTGTGTGTGGAGAAGTCAGTGACATTGCCTCCTCACTGCAGAGTGAAGAGCAACTCCTGAGCAGCGTTGGCGTGACTGTAACACCACGGGCTCCATTACAGCCTCCATGGAGCTGGGAGCATATTAATGAGATTCACTTCAAGTTGTTTTTCCATTCAAGTACTTACATAACAAAAATGACACACAACATTATCTGCTACAGACTGAAAAAGCAAGGAATGGGAGAGATTAGAGTATGTCAGCTTGGTCAATTTAAATCTCTCCACAGAAGTTCAAAAAAAAAACAAAACCCAACCCAATTAAAATAAGAATGAATACTCGGTTTTTCCACTATTAACTGCACTTCTGGAGTTTTAGATACTGCATTCTCAAAAGACTGAGCTTCACTAGACCACTCATATCAGCACTGCCATATAACAGAGGGAAGTATGATCCAAAACTTACCTGATCACCATGTGGGAAGTTCTTTAAATGCATAAGAAAATGCACTTAAACTTGAGATTTAGCTTTATTAACATGGAATTTTAAAGTAAAAATCTAACTCTACACTTAATTTTGCTGCTTTAGCAAGAGTTTTTAAATAGTTAATCCTAAAGCACTGAGATTAATCAGGGACAAAGCATCAATTTTCTCCTCCCCACACTTGCACAGAGTGATCCATGAAAACTCTGCCTTGTACAGACTTAGGCAAAATCCCATATTTGATAGATAAGGCAAACTTTTCCATTGGTGCTCTCTGGCTTTTACTGGTTCAAAAGTACACCAAAACCAGCAAAACCAATTCCCTAAGCTGAGCTTTACAAATGCTGTGCTTGGGGTTGGGTAAATCCTGCCTGGAGCAGTGGGAAGCTTCCCAGCATGGTCCAAAGACTGCAGGGTTAAGCTCCAGACTAAATACTTGCACTAGTCCCACTCACACCCAAAACTAAGACAACTGTTGCTCACTCTCACACAATTTCTTGTACATTTTGAGTTCAATCATGAACTTGACATGAGTTAAGCCCCAAAAGCCCAGGGGTTGAGCCTCTTACCTCCAATTCCTTATCGCTCAGAGAGCCCACGCTGCACAAGCTCTGGTTGGAAGACTCACTATTTAATGGACCCTGGTGAAAAACAAGCAAAGACTGTTAGAAACAACACCCAAACGAGGCAGACCCGTCCTATCAAACACTGCACCTCTGGGCTGGCCTAAGTCCTGTGGGTACAGCAGCTCCAACACCCCCACACAGGATGGGGCACTAAACTTCACAGGTCCTTTGGATGGGCAGTTGGATGGGCAGGACAGTTGGATGGGCAGTGGACAGTCTTTTCTCAGGATAATGCTCCTCCAGCCTTTGGAATGATATTTCTGTATCAATTTATATACTCACTGCTCCATGCAACCCCACCCACAAAACAGCCAAGGTGGTATTTATAACAGCCTAAGGTTTGAGGGGAAAAAAACCTCCTGATTCGTTGAGTAGCAGGAGTTCCAAGCTCAGCTCTTCAGACAAGCATCTGCTTGACCCTGGGCTAAGCATTCAGAGGCATCTTCCATCTGGCAAGGCAGCTATTACTGTTATCAGATGCTGGCTGTACTACTGATTTTTCTTTAAATGTGTCATTTTATGCTTTTTTTAACACTGGGAGAGTGCACAAGTGAGAGTTGTGTTCCCAGCAGTCCAACTGGTACCCACAATACCATCTTTTCCCACTTGGCTGTTTTATGGACCCAAGGCTGACCTGCCCACAGAGCAGCTGCTCCCACCAGGCCACAGCACAAACTCCAGAGGCTGGAACAGATTTATCAAAATAGTAACCAGGTACCTCAAGAGCCTGCTGCATCTTTGCAGGCTCTGCTGGATGCACATCTGCATTTTTACATATCCAAGCAGTTTGAAAATGATTTAAGATCTGTATCAAAACCGGTTTTAAAAGGAAAAAGTGAATCATGCAAAGTCACCATGTTTTAGCCTGACACAAAAGTATCCTCCTACAGATGTAACTTCAAAAAAAAAAAATCTAGACAAATTTGACAAAGATATAAAAACAAGATTCACAATTAATGATGGAATGTATTAACAGGAAGAATGACATGATAAAGCCAGCTCTCCATTAATAACTTGGGAGCATCTTTTCCCCAAGATTCATTCTATTTTAGCATTCTTAATTTTGCAGTAACCATTTCCCACCAATCAATCTTTCCTTGTGGCAAAGCCACTTCTTCTTATATTTTTGAGCAGAAGACTCAATGGTGGGCTGGGGGAGAAGCCTTAACACCACAGTGAAACCCCACAGTAGGTAATTTTTGAGGGGACCAGTTCTCCCTCTCCTATTTCTGACACAAACACCACCATCAAATTAAATCTGTGATATAACCTAGTTGTTACTAACCCCAATTTCCAAGTAGGCATGTGCAAAAAGTAGAAGTTCTATTTACTTTCTGTGTTACACTGAGTGTTAAATACCAAACCTGTTCCTCCTAAAATGCTCAGTTCCTTCAACACAAAAAAAAATAAGAAAACCAAACACCTGAATAGCTCAAGAAGCTAAACATTTATGATTCCCTTTTAAAAGTAAGTTACTTTAAGAAAAATTGCAGGTTTATACTCTTTAAGCCACACCATTATCCCTTCAAGCCATCACACAAATAGCTCAGGACCAGAAAGATGTTTCATCTCTTCAGCAATAGTTGCTTTTTAAGCAAAGCAAGTTCCCCACCACCCAGTGTGACAGCTCACAAATGTTACAGGTACAATTCTTGGTTATTCCAGGGATTTTACTCCTTGGCCAACAGGATTTAACAGAAGTGCCAACACTAACCTCAGCTACATCCACGTGAAGGCCTCACTGTTAAAAAAACCCTGTAATATCTCATAGGAAGTGGCAGCAGAAAGTGAACCCTTACACCCATGAGAAAGCTTGTTTATAACCTGCCCAAATGCTGCCCTCCAAAATCCTTCCCAAACCCTGCAGCACCTCCTGTGCCAGCTGAGGTTGGGGAGGGGCAGGAGCATCTCTCCCAGGGAGCATTCTGTGGTTTCAGAGGGGCAGGTCGGGGTTCTGACATGAGGAAGATGAAAGTGAAAGTTGTTTCCACCTTTGCTTCAATCTCTCTGCCTGTTTTTGCACGTGGACAGCAAGGGATAGGAGCAGCTGCTCCCAAAATGCCCCATTGGAGCTTTTCAGGAACACTGTGGTTGAAGGGGAAGGTCAGGGCTCACACAGGACAATGCACCATGTTCTGGGGGCACCTGGACAACAAACTGTTGAGGCTGTCTAGAGTCAGAAATGATGCTAAGATTTTTTCCAGAAATACAAATTTATCCTCTCCAAGACAAGAAATCCACTCAGTTTGCCCCTGAATGTAAAGTTCTGGGATGCAAGCAGCTGCAAAAATGCCTGATACAAAATCCACTACGTTTTTCACACTTCCAGTACTACAACTACCTGTACTGACTCCTCTGTGTGGGAAATTTTCAGCTCTAGCAGCTGGAATCAAACCCACTTTTGGAATCAACAAAAGAGTAGTTCAGTCCTTGAACTAGATCAGATTCTTGAAGAGCAAAAAAACCCCCTTTTTCCCTTTATTTTAAACCTTCCTGTAGAATCTAAAGTGACAGTGTGGTAGAACTGAACTCAGTGCAGTAGTAGAAAGGGTGAGAAGGAACCAAGTATTTGGCTATGGAAGCACAACAGCTTGTCCTTGTCTACAGGTATCCAGCAACTTCACTGTCACATGGATCAATATTGTGAACAAATGCACAATTAATTCTTTGTAGACATGTTTTGACCCATTTTCACTGCAAGAGCCTCCCTCTCCCTCCACTACCCTCCAGAGGACCTTCCACTTTCTTACTGGAAAGGATTAGACCTTTACAGGCAAGAGCTGAACCTGGCAAAGTTGTTTTGAGGCATTCTGGCAATGGAAACACAAATTGTTCACTAGAACGTGCTGTACTCAAAGCAATAAAGATGCAATACCCAGGATGTTTCAGGAACAGGGCCTAGTGCTCAGCTGCACCTCTTCTCACAAGAGAAAGGGAAAGCAAGTTTTCCTGATCATCCAGATACCTCATTTCACACCTAACCTCACATTATCAGCTCCTTATAGCAACAGGTTTAGACATGGATGTGAAACACTATACATCTGAGTATCTCCCCTCAACCAACAGTCAGTGAGTGTGTGTATAAAAACCCCTTCAAATTTATATTTTATCATTCCTGACTGTTTATATTTAACTCAGCAACTGACACTGGGTAAATGTTCAGTACTTAATTTAGCATACCATTTTTAAGTGGTCATGACACAAAAGGAATTAAAGGAATGAACCTGAATTTTGGAAAGAAACAAAAAAAAAAACAACAAACAACCAAAAAACCCAACAAAGCCAAGTTAGCAAAGAACACTAACACCAGAATATTGCCAGGGAAATAGCAGTGGGGAATAATAAACATGGAATAGTTTACACAGGAAGGGCTTATGAATTTTGTTGCAGAAGTCATCTGGCTTTTCTAGCATAGACCACTTTGGGATAATACTGCACTTCTGTGCTATCACTCCCAGCCCACTCATCCCCTGCGCCCTGTCAAGGGAATCGCTGATGGGGCTCAGCAAAAATTCAAAATACGTGGGTCATCTGAACCAAGCTAATGGCTCCTATAGTGTTTACCTAAATGACAAGCACAAGAACAGCACACACTTCCTCCTCCACAAGGAATTTCTCCCTGAGATAAGCTGGCAGGCTCTTTTCCCTTGTGATTCACCTATCAAGTGCTGCCTCAGCCCGTGACCTACCTATGCACAACAAAGCCTCCATGTTGAGAGCTGGATGCAACAGCAGCAGCAGCAGCTTTCGAGACTCCTACTCAAAAGCAAGAATTTACAATCTGGCCACTCACAGGTGCTGGTTAGTCATTTCTCCCTTTGCAAGAGCCCCTGGGAAGGCCACAAGTGAGGCACAATGGCCGAGGCTTCAACACAAACAGCTCACCCTGCTGAGAGCTCCCACCAGATCCATCTGCAACACCAGCCTGGCTCCCCCCCTCACCCATCTCCTGCCTCCCATGACCTGTGCATTTCCACAGTCTCTCCAAGCTCCCAGAAATGATCCATCACTCCACAACTCCACTTGGGTAGTCTCCATTTTGTGCTGTCCAGAAGGAATCTCTAGGAATTCCAGCTGCCCAGCCAGAGCGTGCAGTGCAAAATTCTCTGGCTGTTTAAATGGAGGAGACATGGAGAGATGCTTCATTACCTCAAGCCAAGCTAACCTGAGCTCCTCTGAATTCTGTAGCAAATCAGGAGATTTCAAAGGGAAAAAGTCAATCCTTAGTTCCACTAAAAGTTAGTGCTGACTCCACACAGGTTCACACCAAAGCAAGATGGTTGAGTGGTTTTACAGTTATTCTGCTCCAGTGCTACTGTGTCAGACAGGTTTAATTAACATATTCTTATCTTATTTCAAGCATCACATAAGTATGAGAATTACAACCTGCTTCTTAATTGGACTTTTAGAAAAGCTCAGTATTATGGCCGATAATGAAATCCCCGAATCACTGAGGTCTTTTTGCCACGAGAAGTTAATCTACTCTCAGATGTTCACAGGTAACCCCCACTCTTATCAAGATGGGTAAGCAGATTTGCAGCAGGATTTGCCTGGCTCCCATTCTGCCTCAAGAGTTCTCTCTGGTTGGGAATACAGTATTTTTTATTTTACTGGTGGCAAACTGGACGGAAGGGTCACACCACTCATCCTAACCCTCAGCTCGGGGGCAGAAATAGAACTGAGATCTGACAAACTATTTCTGGGCTCCAGGAGCCAGACAACACATTTGAAGTAAGTAATGTTGCACAGGGAAGCATCCAAACAATTTTCAAGTATCTGGCATAAAGTCCTGGCACATTCTGTGGCAGCTGATAAATGAAACTGTAAGTTTTAAAACTCTTATTAACAGGTTCTTCTGGTGGCATGTGACACCTGCTCAGGACCATCACTGGGCAGCACCACCTCCCTCCAAGGAAGACCTGATTATCCTCAAACAGGAATTCTCAACTCAGTAACTCTGCTGCTAAAACTGTTGCTAAGTAGATCACAGACCTGTAAGTTCCTGAAGAGACCAAGACTGAAAAAGTGACAGAGAAAGAGTAAAAACCCAACTAATGCAAGGAAATGCTGGTTTTTTATGAGCACTTCTCTTTTTGGATGCAGATGTTCTGCAGCGTTACCTTAAAGAGGGAGGAAAGGGAGCACCAAAGACCCAAACTTCTTCAATTCACAGTTAGCTGGATGTACAAGATCCCTGTTTCTCTCCCTACAGGTAACTTCAGCATTTTTAGTTTAACTATAATTAAGTGACACACACAATTTGGTTTGAAGGTCTTTTAAAGACCAGACCTGTAGAAGATGCATGTGCTGCTGTGAGGGTCTGCCCTGGTCAAACCTGTGTGCAAATACACATTCACCCATCACAATTCCTTATTCCAGTTCTTATCCAGGAAAAGTCTGTGGAAATGACACAAACCCTTTGGGGTTTATCCCCTTGACATCCTAAAGGCAGCACCCAAATAGGGGAAAGGGAGGCAAAAGAGAAACAGAACAGATTTTATCTGAGAACAGACAAAATTAAACAACATTATCTAGAGAAACACCCCATGTTCTGTCTCCTGTACCTCCTGACCCAAGGAAGATGCCCCAGGTGACCAGTCAGGATAATGCCTTAGGTTTTCCCAGTCAGTAAATATAAGCAGGAGCTAAATAAGCAGGAACAGTCGGTGTCAGCTAGTCATGTGTTCATTCAGGGACCTGCTCTGCAAATTTGGGGAAGAATGGCACTTCACCATATGGCAAGAACAGACATCCAAAGCATCAGTGGCTTTTTGAAGCTATTTGGTGACCTGGATGAACCACAGGAGTATAACAGTTGCCTGGAAACATTCCTTGCTCATAAATTTGATTCCATGTATTAACTCCAAGCTTCTAGAGAAATATACTCTCCAGCTACTAAGTAAGAAAATTCATCACAGACTTGCAACAGAATTTTGAGGCATTTGGGACTAAAAATGACCTCGGTCATTGGGTTGTGCCTTCAGCTACCACAGGAGGTGACAGCACACAGCTGTTTCCAAAACAGTTTAGGATTTCTGTCCTCTACTACTGTTACTGGAAAGCTCTTCCAGAATCCCATGACTGATGGCTAGAAGCTTTTTTTTTTTTTCCTAGTTTCCAGCCTGAAAATTTATTCTAGATCAGCTTAGTCTCATCCATTTCTCCCAAGAGGTGGTTGTTCTTTAGCACGGAGGGACAGGGGAAGTGTTAAGATGTAAAGTAATTCTTTAGCAGGTCCAAAAACATACCCTGGGTTTTTAAACATTCAAGAAAGCAAAGCAAACACACGGAGAGATACACCCAGTGGGAGGAAGGCAGGAAGCTCAGCACAAGTGCCTGCTGCCTTCACCCAATGGTGGAGCATCTGAGATGACATTTCTTCCTTTTATGCAACAAACAGCACCAGACACCTTCCATCCCAGGGGGATGGGCCAGTCCCACTAGATGGCACTCACTGGTTCTTTCCTTCAAACATTTCATTGGAGCCAGCAAAAAAAAAAAAAATAAAAAAATTAAAAATAATAATAATAATAATAATAATAATAAAAAAATCTTAGTTGAATCCCACAGCTTTCCCAACATATTCCCTTTAAGACAGTGGTGACCTACCAAAGCCAGGGCGGAGCATGACGGACGGAGGCTTGGGGGGGTGGGGAGGGAATTTGAAGCACCAACCTGGGAGGGAATGTAGTAGCTGAAATTAATATTGCAACCAAGATTTGCTGCAACATAGCAGAGTCATGCTAATTCATATCAATGGTTGGCTGATCTAGTGCAAATTAGCGAGAATGCAAGTAAATAAATAAATATATAAATATATTGTTTGCAATAAGTGTAATGCACTTTAACAGTTTACTGACTGGTACAAGGTAAAAACTGCACAACAACAGGTAAAAATAAAACTCAGCAACAGAACAGCTTTGCTCAAAGTAAGGCCTCTGAGATATGAGGCTTTTTTACTTGGATATGCTTTAGAAACAAAAATGAGTTCTCAATATTCACCCCTACAGGAAAGGGCATGTACTTTCTGCTCCAAACATATTGGAAACATAATTAAGACTTGCTTTCCTGTATCTTTTAAAGGTTATTCCTTTAAAAGGAATAGTTCCTAACATTCTTTGCAAGTACTGAACATGTTGGCACTGCTTTAAAGCTTCAACAGTGTTTATGCTTTTAAGTTTTAGCTATTCCAGAAAGTTGTTTGGCTTTATCTATAGTGGTACAGCTAAAGATGCTAAAGTGACAAAATGGGGTAAAAAGGCAAGAAACAGGTGATAAAGTACATGAAAAGTTGTAATGTTGTATAAAACAAGTCTTTCAAGATCACAATACATTAAAGTACTATAAGGTTTTATGGCAGTAAAAGACTTCAGATTTAAAAAGTCTTAAGAATAGGGGGCAAAGATGAAAAAATCCCCACACTTTTACTTCAGTAACCAGAATTGTTACCTCTTAACAACTTCTAGTGTTAATCCTCCTTACTACACTGTCTTACAGCTGAGAATTTGGCTTCCTCACACTCCCTTCCCAAGACTTAACCTTGTCTGAAGAGCAGAGAAAAGCATGAACTCAAACTAAACTCTTTCAAGTTCTGACTCACTTTGCATTTTTCTAAGAAAAGCAGCATCTACAACGTTTCTCCTCAACACAGTTCTAGGAGATTTCTGACAATTTTCTACCAATGATATGTTGCTTTGCCCTCTACCTTGATGCTGTCCAAAACTTGGTATCTCCCTCAAAAATTACCTCCATGTCCCTGACCTACTTTAAGATGAGTTTTGCCACCATTTCATTGCTCAGAGAGACTGGCACTGACACTGCCAACACCTGGAGAACTTGGAGCTTAATGCCAGGACACCAGGCAACCACACCATGTTGTTACTCAGGTGCCTTGCTCAGGGAAGGCAGCTCCTGACCAGGGAGAAGTTGTACACGAGGATAAAGATGGGATTTTACTGGCAGGTTGTGGATCAGACCCAGGAGAGCTGCCCTGCAAACACTTTGTGTGTTAAATGGGAAGGCCCTGCACCCCCAGAGAACTGAACAACTCAATGTATTCACTCTGGTTACATGTTGTATCCAACACACTGCACTGGAAACTGTATCTCACCAGAGGCCAAATCAGCTCTCCAAGGCATTCCTGCACAAAGGAAGAGCCACGGGAGATTCCCACTTCCACAAAGTTGCCGTGGAGTTTTTTGGGTGCACAAAGTGCCTTAAGATGGAACAACTCCTAAGAACTTCATCAGAGCCCCAAATCTTCCGGGTAGCGAAACATCTGCTCGTAGAGATCCCATTTTCATTCCTCCTGAACACACTTCACGCAAATTAGTTGTCAAAACACGACTGGCGACACAAAACTTCTCTTGCAAAGCCAAACTCTCCGTGTAGAAACTAAAAACACCCAAACAAAGTGCAGGCAGGGGTGGATGAGAAGTCCCACCTGCTAACCACAGGTACTCCCACTCACCTTGGCAACCCCGACCCCGGTGAACCTGGCCTCCAGGAGCTCCTGCCTGCGTGGGTCCAGGCTGTGCAATTCTTCCATCATTTCTGCTGCTACGGGAGAACAACACTCAGATTATGCAAGGCAAGGAAAAAGGAGAGACATTTAATATTCTGTGCCACTGATGAGACTTAAAAAGTGCCTGTTCTGCAGCACAACCACGTAGAGAGCATTTTCTTGAAAGAGAAATGCAAGCTTACCACGTAATAACAACATGACTTTGCCACCATATTATTGTATTTAAACCATAACCCTGCTGGAGTTTCCTCTCTTCTGTTGTACCAGCCATTTCAAGATCTCTAAATCCAAGAAACCAATTATGTCACATTCTCCCACTGGATGCTTTATTGAAAGGAAAACATGGGACCAGAGTGTTATGACTAAAAGATTCAGAGCTTTTCATCCGTGCTGCATGACTAGGAGAAAAAAAAAAAGCAACATTCTTTACCCCATAATTTATTTTTGGCCAATCCTGGAAATACTCGATCTCCCCAAACTCCAGATTTCATTGACAACAGCTCTGGTTCTTCCAAGCACAGAAAGAGATTATAAGAAGAAAATAATGCTCATTTAAACCTTTTAATTTATAGGGTAAAGCATCAGATGCCTCTAAAATAACAGCTGCTTCTACATCTTGGATGTGCTTTGGCAATCCAACACTATGGATGCTTTATATGAAGGGTTAAAAACCCACCCAAGCAAAACTGTGTAAACAGGTTAAAAATCAGGAAATACACAATTCGAATCCTGAACTGCTAAAAAAATGGGACAAATTTCACTGTTCATTATAACTGTGAATCACATCTTCCCAACCGCACCAATCAAGTTCATTTCCAGAAATGTCTGTTCCAGTTTCATTTTCTGGACTAAGGTAGGGAAGGAAAAAAAAAGGCAAAAGCAAAAAAAAAAAAAAAAAGGCAAAGCCCAGAAACAGAAGATAAAGATTTGCTGTATAAAGAGCATATGCGATGAGGAAAGTTCTTGAAGGGCAGCAAGTGCCCTCTAGAACAGGCAGTGCACAATTGTTCCTTTTATGAACTGTCCATTTTGTCCCCGCCGCTTCCTCCAAACGCTGCGGCTCCAAGTTACAGGGGCAAAGTGAATCCATCCGGGGGCATTCCCAGCTGCTCTCCCAAATCAGCCACAACCCTCAAAAACTAATGGGATACTAAACGTGCTTATCAGACCACCTTATTTCTGCTGAGAGCCCAACAAAGCTCTCTCAGCCCAGTTTTCAAAACAGGAAATCTGAGCAGCAGCGAGGAAAATGACAGACAAGCCACGAAAACGCCAAAGATGTTCAAACGCTCCCAGGGCTTCTCCCCCCACCGCGGGGCCACCATCCGTGGGGAACCGCATCCCCACGCCGGGATGCTGCCGTGGGGAAGGGGCTGACACAAGCTCCCCCAGCCCGGGGGGCTGCCCCGGGACCCCCGCGGGCAGGGCTGCCATTCCCTCCGGGTGGGGGGATTTCCAGCAGCCCTCTCCCACCCACTCGAGGCGCAGAGCCGAGCGAGCAGCCTTGCCCCGCTGCCAGCTGCTGCACCGCCTCGGCCTCCTCCTCCTCCTCCTCCTCCTCGCCCCCCAGGCCGGGGCTCCGCAGGCCGTGCCCACCCTGCTCGCCCCCGCGGGGCCGGGCCGGGCCGCGGGGCCTGCGCTGCTCCGAGCCCGGCGAGGGGCCCAGGCCGCGCCGCCGCCGCCCCGGGGCTCAGGCCGCGGCCCTGCCGCCCTGACCCGGCCCCCGCGGTTCTGCCTCTCCCCCACCCGCCCGCCCGCCGGGATGGGGCGCAGGGGGGTCCCCCCGCGCCGGCCCCACCGCCCCCCGCGGGGTCTCACCTGGCGCTGCCGCTCCCGCCGCCGCCGCCCGGCCCAGCGCTGCCGGGGCACCGCGCGGAGATCCCGCCGCCGCCGGGGGCACGAGCAGCAGCAGCAGCGGCGGCGGCGGCGGCGGCGGCGGGAGGAGGAGGAGGAGGAGGAGGAGGAAGGCGGGAGGGAGGGAACCTGCTGCGGCGGCGGCGGCGGCGGCACGGGCGGGATGGAGGGAGGGGGGAGGCCGGGGGCGGCTCCGCTGCGGGCAGCGGGGCTGGGGAGGGCGGAGGGGCGGGCGGGGAGGGAGGTTGGGGGGGGTGGTTCGGGGGTAGGCCGCGGATCCCCGGCCTGGCGTGAGGAGCGCGGCCGGGCCGGGGCGCGCGCGGGCCGGCGGCGGGACAAAGGGCCTGGCGGGAGGGCTCGGGAGGGCCCGGGCGGTCACAGGTGGGGCGGGGCGGGGCGGGGGGCGCGGCGGGGCCGGGGCAGGGCAGGGTCGGGGCGGCCCCCCCAGGTCCCTCCCGGCCCGCGGCGCTCGGCCCGGCCCGGCACTGGGGGCACACGCGCGGGGCGACACCGCCAACAGTCTCGCGAGAGTTGGCGCGCCGGGGACGGGGGGGGTCAGAGGGGGCGGGGCTTTGGGGAGGGGCGGGGCCTGAGGGGGAGGAGGGAGGGGCGGGGTGGGGGGTCACGGGGGGCGAGGGGGGTGATGGGGGGGTTACCTGGGTGGGGGGGGGGCAGCGGGGGGTCAGGGTGGGCCATGGGGTCAGGGCAAGTCGTGGGGGTAGGAGGTAATTAGGGGGTCACACGGGACTGGAGGGGAAGGGGGTGATTGGGGGGTCACAGGGGGCTGGGGAGGGAGGGGGGTGATGGGGGGGTCACAAAGGTGTAGGGGGCTGGGGGGGGTCAGGATAGGCCATGGGGTCAGGGTACTATGGGGGTCGGGGGGAGCTGAGGGGGTCAGTGGGGGCAGGAGGGTCACAGGGGGTGGGGGAGGGGAAGAGGATGATGGGGGGTTCACAGGGGGCTGGGGAGGGAAGGGGGTGATGGGGGGTCACACAGATGTAGGGGGCAGTGGGGGGTCAGGGTGGGCCATGGGGTCAGGGCAAGTCAGGGGTGGCAGGAGGTGGGGGGGGTAAGGGGCCCGGGGAGGGGTCACATGGGCATGGGGGGGCATCAGTGGGGGGTCAGGGTGGGCCAGGGGGTCAGGGCAGGTCGGGGGGGACAGGAGGCATGGGGGGTCACACAGGTGTGGGGGGGAAGCAGGGGGTCAAGGTGGGCCATGGGGTTGTGGGGAAGGCACAAGGAGGGGTCAGATCCAGCCTTGGGGTGAGGACAGGGCCGGGGGTCAGCAAGGGAGGGGGGCAGGAGGCAGGGGGGGTGTCTTACAGGTGGGGGGGAGCAGGGGTCAGGATGGGTTCAGGTTTCTGTGGGGCTCAGAGGGGTTTGTGGGGGGTGACAGGCACAAGTAGGGGGTCAGATCCAACCTTGAGGTGGGGATCAGGTCAGGGGGACAGGGACAGGTCCCTGGTGCCCCCACAGCGGGGGTGCAGCTGTGGTGTCCATGTACCCCCAATTCTTCCCCTCCTCTCCAGTCTCCATCTTCCACCCCCAGGAGCGACCTCGCTCCCCAAACCACCCTGTTTCCCCCCCCCCCCCGATGGAGGGTACAGCCCCCAACTCTCCATCCCCCCCTCCCCTCCCCTAGGGGACCCCCAGGAATGTTCCCAGCCCCTCTTTTGGGGCCGATCCAACATGGAAAACACGCGTGTGAGAGACACAAGCCGGGCGCCCCAGCAGCCCCCGTCACACACGGCCCGCCCTCGCCTTTGCAGGGCCGAGCTGCCGCCGGGGGAAAAAAAAAAAACCCACCAAAAAAACCCACCAAAAATTAAAATAACAACAAAAAAAGGCTCGTCCTGGCTGGACCCGAGCGATCCCATCGCGGCTCATCCCGCCCGGGGCGGGCGGAGGGGGCAGGACCCGCTCGCCCCAAGGCTGAATCAGCTTTGCGAAAAGCAAACAAGGCAAGGGGGGGGAAAAAAGAGGATTGTTGGGAAGGGAAGTGGCCAGGCCTGTCCGAGGGGAGGCAGGCGCGGATTAGCGATGGGAGAGGAGGCTCCCGGAGCTCCAGAAGGGATCCGGGAATGCCGAGGGACATCCGTCAGCTCCGCTTTGCATCCAGCGGTTTGGGGGCGAGCTGGAACCCCCAGGCTGGCAAAGGGAGGGTGCGGGGAGGAGCCGGGATTATTTAAAAATCGCCAATTTATCGTACTTTTGGTAACTGGGAGCAGCCAATGGCTCCGGGAGCGCTGCCTGCTCACACAAACCGTGTTTCCTGTGCTTTAATTTCAGTGGTTTTTTTTTTTTTTTTTTTTTTTTTTTTTTTTTTTTTTTTTAATACAAGAGCAACTCCAGGTTCAGCTCCTGCTCCGTGAGTCACATTTTCAGTGCACGACCAGTGGCAGGAATCAAATAAATAAATAAATAAATAAATAAATAAATAAATAAATAAATAAATAAATAAATAGCATTTTCTGTCTGTGTTGTGGTTTTTTTTTTTTTGTTCGTTTGCAGGGGGTGGTTTTTTTGTGTTTTGTTAGGAGTTTTTTTTTTTCTTAAGAAGAAGTCCTGGAGTAAATATTCCATCAGCTGCTAACTAATCACAGCCATTTAGGGGAGCGCTAATTAGGACCACTCGCGGTGAACGTTGTTCAAGGAGGTATAAATTTCATTTGAGACGTTTCTGTTTGATTTTTGGGTGGAGGGAGGAGAAGATCTGGGAGCTGTTACACCCAGTAAAGAGCCCAATTTCCCAACACCCCCCCACCCCTAGAAACACCTCTAACTCCCAAAGGACCAGCTCAGCCCCTCAGAGTGCCAGGCAGGAACTGGACACCAGTAACACCAAATCTATGGCACTGTCCCCCCCATCCTTGTGTTTTAGGGGTGATGGAGGTTACTTTGGTCTAATTTTTCCTGTCCTTTTTGGTCAACATTTGTTGAGGCACTTCCTCCTCCTCCTCCTCCTCCTCCTCCTCCATGCATTGCCAGGGATTATATTGCCAGGGATCACACTGCCATCAATATTTCCACCTAAGGCCACCAGAAAAGCCCATGGGCTGTCACAGAATCACAGAATGGTTTGGATGGGAAGGAACCCCAAAGCCCATCTCATTCCACCCCCTGCCACGGGCAGGGACACCTCCCACTGTTCCAGGTTGCTCCAAGCCCCGTCCAACCTGGCCTTGAACACTTCCAGGGATGGGGACAACCTCAATCTCTGTCATTTCCCAGTGATTGTTTGCTCACTGTCACTTCTACCACTCACAGATCAACGCCCCTTGCTCTCCTTCCCTCTGGCAGGACCAGATTCCCAGGGAGGTAACAGCCTCCTGGAGAATCCACTGCAGCCAGGAATGTTTTCCAAGACATCCTGCAATCCACTGCTGAGCTCCAGGCCTGACACAGGACCTGTGGCCACAGCCCTGAGCTCTGGGTCAGGCTGGAGCAGGGGGTGGTGACATCTGATAACAACAGATAAGCTGAGGTTGCACCATCCTCCTGCTGTGCCTCACCCCTCTCCCTGCCCCATGTTCCTCTGAAATGGTTGGAGTTTCTCTTCTCACTTGTAAATCAGGGGTAGGGCACGTTCCCTTCAGTACATTTTGGGAAGACAGCCCTCCTGATTTGCAGTCCAGGGGCTCTGCTCTGCTCCTGGACCTCTTCCCTCTCATCCTCGGCCCTACATTCACACCCTTCCCTATTTCTCTGCTGCAAACTCAACTATGGTCGTCTCCACCTCCATCCTCCAAAGAGCAGCTCAGAGCAACACTTCCAGCTGCAGTTTCCTTTCCAAGATGCCAGAATTGCAGCTCACACCAGCCATGGCAGCTGGTCCCTCTGTGGCACGGAGGGAGAAGGAATCAACAAGTTGTAACTGTATTTCTGGCCACAAGCAGGAATTTTGGAGCAGCCTTTAAGGGTCCCACTTGCTGTCAGTGGAGTGCCAGGTAGGTACAAGGGATTTTAGGCAAGTTCACTGGGCAGTAGGAAGGAAGTTACTGGGTAGATTTCCCAGTGCAAAGCCTGGAAATCAGGGCTCTCAGAGGTTTTCCCTCCTACAGTCCATCAGGACACAGCTCTGAGCAGGGATGCACCATCCATCCCAGGCTGGTACAACACTTCTCACTGTGCTGTGCCAGCACATCCAAAACTGGGGTGTCTGGAACAGCAAAGGTCTCTCAGGTAAAAAATATAATTATCAGTGTTAAGACACAGCACACTTGGACTATTTTTTATGACATCACCTCCCGTGGGAGCTGATCCCCTGGGTTTGGACTCAGCAGAGAAGTGGTGGATTGTTTGGGGGTTTTAATTCTGTTTTCTAAATACGAAAAGCCAACTTACTGGAATGTGCTTCTGGCAAGAAAAGGTCGGTTTGTGAGTTTCTGTTTTTACAGGGCAAGGTTTGCTACTTCAAAGTGGCTGCAATATGTGAGTAGGTCATCATTTCGCACAGGAAGTTTTTGGATTCAATTAAAATTTCTAATGTCAACTCTTAAGATACTTCTAAAAGCCTATAAAGCAGCAAAACTCAAATATTTTAAGGTTAGAAGACCAAGATTTTGTTGATGTGGACTTGATTTTCCCCATCTTTTTTGGGAAGAGTTTGTGCGTTTCACTTTCCGGCCCAGCAAGAGAAGGGACTATTTGGATCTCCAAGAATTCTCATGCAAGAAAACTCCTCCTTCCAGGAGGAGTGACACACAAAACTATTCTGTTATCCCTCTGTTTGATTAAGCTTGTAAGAGCCCCTGAGCTCTGGTCCTTTCAGAGGAGCTGCTTGGGAGCAACACATACAGGGCCGACCAAATATTATCTCATCCATGGGGGCCAGCCAGCCCTCCTCCTCCATGGGCTCTGCCAGATCCCTCCCGGACACATCCTGCTCTCCAGCTCTGCCATCAGCCAGTGTTAATGCTGCTGATTCCATCCCCTGTGGCAGCTCTCAGCTCCTTGGATGTCAGCAAGATCCTTGGCACGCTGCTGGTGTATCATGTTTGGAAGGACGACTCAGCTGCCGCAGCCATTTTCTCTGTCACTGGATTCGGCTGGAGCAGCTCAGAGCTCCCCTCCAGCAGGCACAGCACGCTCAGCAAAACTGCAGCAAGCCCTGCCCTCCCATCACAGCTCCTCTGCTAACCCAGGAGAGGTCTGACCAAAATTTGGTAAGGTTTTCATAGGTATTTTAACAGAGCACGTAACAGGTTCCTTCTGCCTTGAATTGTGAAAAGATAAAATGACAGAAGTCAAACTCCTCGTCTTTTTAATGTGTTTTTGGTGACTTTTCTTTGCCTCTGCTCTTCATGCTTGTGGAATACTCTGGCTGCATTTTTTCCAAGCATTTCTGTACTGCCACAAGATTTAGAAATCCGCTGATTCAAGGTAACACATACACAAGAGAGCTGAGATTCCTCAGTGACAGCAGGACACTGGAGAAAAGCAATAAAAGTCTGAGCCTTTAAAATGTAAAAGCTGGCAGAAGTGGTCTCAAATCCAAACATTTTGTAGCACTGAGAAAAAAACAACAAAAACCAAAAACCACAAGAATTCAGCACTCAACAGGTTTTTTAAGGATTTAGCACCAAGGGATGCTGTCACCTCCAGGCATCACATCCTGAAGAGGCCAGCCCTTGTCTGCAGAGCAGATTCTGTTGGATCTAACAAGGCACGAGTTGCAAATGACGATTTTTCTGGACTTGGGGGGAATTCAAAACCTCTCACCCCAGTGTGGATTCTTGTCTAGTAAGGGCAGGGCTTCTGCCACACTACGAACATTAAAAGGGTCTTTCCTCATTTTCATTAGGGAGAAAATTGGTATCTGAGCTCCTCAAAGATAACATGCCATCACCTGACTCCTTCCCGAGGCCATGGACAGGCTCCACCCTCCCACACAATGGAGTTTATCGCCGAGGTTGTTCCTGCCCCTCCCTCTGTCTACACCTTCGGGTGCCCCATTAGGGAGGCTTTGATACCCAAACCCAGTAGGAAAGCATCCAGGTCACAGCCTCCACACTGCAGCCAGCCAAGTGCAGCCTCAGAGCCGTGCCCTAATCCAAAGGGAGAGCATGTCCTGCTGCTGGAGGAGGAAGGGAGCTGTGTGCAGGCACCTGGAATTGTGCAGGCACCTGGAACTGTGCAGGCACCTGGAATTGTGCAGCCTCCATGGCCCAGCTGAGGGGAACCAAACCTCATAGGTAGGAAACACCTCTGTGTGCCTGGTGCTAGAAACATCCACTGGTTTTAGTTCTGCACACACTTGAAAGGATGGGATTCTCCTGAATGTGCAAGTCCTTCCCTGCCCTCACTTGCTCCCAGCTTCCTAGAATACAAGAGGGTTCTATTCTCAGCAGGGTTTGCCCCCTGCTTCTCTTCCTCCTGCATAATAACACCCTACCTTGCAGGGCTTTGGAAAGCCTTAATTAGACAAACTGCTCTGAGATTTGTGTGAGAGGGAAATTAAATCAACATCCTATTGTAAAGCTGGAGTTACTGCACACACATTTCTCCAAGTACATTCAGCCTCTGTGTGAGTGTCTGTAAACACATTCCAACCTTCCTAACAAGGCTCCTCTCAGTAGGGAAGAAGTCACTCAAAGCTGTGGAAAAGCCAGACTCAAGTTTTCTGTGCAACCTTGAGCGACCTCTTCACATCCACCCTTGGCACTAAATGTGGAAAAAAAACGTGTGGCTGTTTAATTACAGACTGCAGGGACACAGACCTGCCCAGGTGAGGGGGGGACAGCACCACACCTCCAGCTCGGTCCCAGGGGTGAGGAGGCAGCCTGAGGGGAGATCAGGCAATCTTTCTTCTCCCCAGATGAGGAAAGCCACATCCAGTGACCCTGGAGAAGATCCCCCAGGGGTGCAGCAGATCCCCCAGTGTTCCCCCCTCACACCACAGAGGTGTGAGCTCGGCATCTGCGACCTGGGATTGCAAACGAGACCTTCCCACTTCACACGAGCTGAAAGACAGTTTCATATTCCAAAGATGTGGCTGCAATCCCCCAGAACTCCCCCAACCCCTCCCAACATGGAATTGCAAGAGCTACAAAGGGTCCTCTGGACTGCAAAATCAACCTGAACACAGCAGAGACACTCACGCTCCACCCCAAACCCAAGCTGCTGTTCCCACGCTGTGTTGGTGCCTGCAAGTGAGGGCTCTTTGGGGTTATTTAATACCAGGGAGCACAGCTTAGAGCAGCAGGGTCCAAACCTCACCAGGATGTTCCTCCTTCCTGGAGACAGCCATGGACCAACAGGCTGGGAGCTGCAGGCAGGTGCTGACACGTCAGACTTGCCAGTGAGCTTTGCCATCCCTGCTTTCCAACCACAGCCAGCTCCTGCTCATCCTGCTGGGGGTCAAAGACCATGGATTCAAGAATAAAAGCCTTTGGTGGGAGGACCCCTCCTGCCATGCCACACAGCCTCTGGGCAGGAGGGAAAAGCAGAGGCACACACGGCTCAGATTCCTTTGCCTTTCCCTGCCTGTGCTCCAGCTGAGTGGGCAGTGCTTGTGCTCTCCCTCACAGAGGTAGCAGTATCCTCTTCACTTCAGATTAGCACTCAGGGCTGCTACAAAGGTGATTTCCTGCACTGTGTCCCACTTTCTCAGCAACACAAGCTCCCATTCAGCCAGGCACTTCCACACAGGAACTTACTGCCTTCAGCAAGAGCTAAAAGCACAAACTCCAGAGCTTTGCTGATTAGGCACAGAGCTGACAACTCCTTTTCCTCCAGAGCACCTCACTTTGCAGGAGAGTCCTCCAAAAATTCCTCCCTAGTCCTCACTTTTCTAGTAATTTTTATCTTGCCCTGAAAACATATGTGACAACACAGTGAAAATCAGAATGTTCTGTTGGAATCAGTGTCTAAGGACACTGCACACAAGGACATGTGCCAGCCACCCCCTGTCAAGGCAGAGGAACAGCTACAATAGCAAAAGTGATCCTCACTGTGGATCCTCTCCTGGACTAATTTCCCCCAACGTGGCACCAAACCAAAAGTGGTGGCACTGCTCTGACTGACAGATGAGATCCAGCTGATGGACCAGGAGAACAAAGACTGCCTGACTTGGTTTCCTTTCCCTCCACCTGTGTTTAGAGATGGAAGGATGCTCCCCAAATCCCTGAACAGCCTGATCCCTGCAGCCTCACCCTCACTTCTGGGCACTGAACCTGTGCATCTTTCATCTGTGCTCAGGAAAAACAGTTCAGGGCTGTGATTCCCATCGGGAATCCAGTGGGGACAAGCTGGGGCTCATCCCAACGCCAACGACAGAAGGAAACTCTTCCAGCTTCCACTAGGATGCAGTGCCAAAAGCTGCTGGGGTGTGCACATGGAGGTTCCTTCTGCTCATAGCCCTGTTCTGTTGAAATCATTCAGGTCTCATTTATCCTGAGCTCTACAACTCACAAATGGTGGTGGCATTCCCTGAGAAGGTGGAGAGAAGACAATTGTGTCTGGTCTCACACGCCCCTGGTCAGAAGAATTTGATGGTTACTGTTGTAACCACTGAAATCACTACAAAGAACTGCTGTTCCCACTTTGCTGTGCTGTCAGGAAGATCCTGAGAAAGCTCCAATTTTCAGTGGATTTTACAATGTACTTATTTTGGAAGGGACAGCATCAGAAATACCCCCCAGCTCCTTGTTCTCTTCACCTCCCCTGTTCCCTCCTGCCTTCCAATTTCTAGCCCCTCTGTGAAATCAGGATGCTGGGAGAGGAATGATGTACCTGGGGAGGCAAAGGGTTCTTTGCCATGGACTGGAGCCCTCAGCATCATGGCTGGATCAAAACCCTTTCTGAAGGACTAGTTCCAAGTCCAAGTCTAAATCACAGGCTTGATGCCCTAATCCCTACATGAAAGGGTTATGTGAAGGGTCAGAATAGGTGGTGATAAAGTTCCCTTCCAGCCAAAACAATCTTGGAATCTCCAAGGAAATCCACCATCCTCTGGCAAGAGCCAGGACCAGACTTTCCAAAGGGTAACAATGCCTGGCTCCAGACTCACCAGGGCAGTGCCAGTGAAGAGCTATGAAATCATCTCTTCTGCTTGGGAGGTTCAACAGGCCACGTTGGCATTGCCCGTGAGCCACAGACCACAGGCCTTGGAATGCTGGGAACAAAACCAGACCAGATACGCTCAGAAAGGCTTAAAGTTAATGTTGCTCTGCTAAAAAGGAAGAGAGGGGGGGGGAAAAACCGAAACCAAGTAAAGGCACTTCACGTGGCTGTTCAGCACGGCAAAAGGCAGTTGGGAGATTTCCTCTGAACGTGCTGGAAGGGGTTGTGCAACCCAGCTGGCTCAGCAGGGGCAAGGTGGGAATGGCAGGAGCTGCTGCAAGTCAGGACTCAGGTACCCGACAGGAGAGCAGCAGGAAGGGGAGCAGGGATTAATGAGGGAAACTCAGACAGTGTCTGTCTGTAGGAGGCCTGGCTCAATTCAAGGCCATTAACTTGTTGCTTTCTGAACACCACCAAGAGCACTGGAAACAAAAGCACGTCTGCCCAGCATGGGCCCTGCTGAGTGATTGCTTAAATACTCCAGCAGGATGAAGAGCATTAAGAAAGGCAAAGAGCCACTTCAGTGGCTCCAGGCTCCCAGCACTGCAAGTTTTTGCATGAAGCCCAAGTCAAAGCCAGGCAGGCAACTGGGAGGTAGCCTTGAAAGTAGAAACAAATAAATTACTAGCCTTCATTTTCTCCCATTCTGGAGTTTAAATTTAAAGGGGAGGTCCATCAACTTTACATAAATCATGTTTATAATTAAAAACATATTTTCCTGCACTGCTTACAAGCCTTTGGATGCTTAATAAGGCATTTTTCACATTATTTTAAGTCGCACTAATTATGCTGCTTGTTTACCCCAGTCAATAATTTTTCTTCCAGGGAGATAAAGCCATCCTGGGACTAGACCTCCCTCCAGAGACCAAGAGGGAAAGGCCCCCAGGGAGCTGCCTGAGGCCCCAGGAACACATGGGAGGTCTGTCACCGAGCTGGGACATGAGTCACATCACGTCCAACACTCACAGGACTCTTGCTAAGCCTGACTCTGAGCCTGGGTAAGCTGAGGAGACTTGAGCTTGCTCAGCTGCTGCCAGAGGCCTTGAGCTGTGCTTTGCCTAGACCTTGCCTGAGGTGCCAGCCTTGCCAGGGAACCAGACTTGGGAAGTTTAGCATGAAAACACAGCAGTGACTGCACAGCTCCTGGGCTGGGTCGGGTTTGTGCCTGGCACAAGCCAAAGGAGCTTTGGAAGAGCAAAGCTTTATCTCCTCCTCTTTCATTTGCAGGTGCTGGAAAGGCTCTTGGCCCTTTAGAAAATGCAGGACCAACCAACTGACCAAGAATTCTCTTCCCAGTTATGTGACTCCCTTTCAACATTATTGAATACATAAAAAAGTTGGATACATAAAAAAGCAACGGTGCATTCCCACTGCAGCCTTCGTGGTGTGAGTGGATTCCCTGGGTCACCTTCCCCAGGAAGGGCTGAAAAGTCCCACCTAGAAGCCTTCAGGTAGCAGACAAAGCAATACCTGCAGGGTGACACAGTGCTGCAGGAGTCAGGAACTCCTCATGCAGCCCCATGCCCAGCAGGAAGCATTGCTCCAGCCCCTTCCAGTGCTTCCCAAAGCAGGGTGTTCCTGCTCCATCTCTCCAGTGCTCCTGCAGACTCTCCAAAGGCACAAATGACATTTCCTCAGCTTTTTACCCTTTCTCCTCTGGTTCAAGGCAGCAGTTATTTCATAACCTCCATGTCTCCAGAGCTGGCAGTTACTCTTAGGCAACTGCAGGCTCCAAACACAAGTGTCTGGCTGACAAAACACAGAGGAACTGCTCTTCAGCCAGTGCTGCACAACCAACACGTTGTTATTTCATGAACTAAAACAAGGTAGGAGATACCAGCCAAGGCTTTCTCTTCTTCAGAGCTGAGAGCAGGCACTAGTGAGACTCATGGTAACAGTAAAGAAAACTGTAGTTACCTGTTGGTGGCCCTAATCCTTCAGATCAGGTGCTCTGTGCAAGCCTGATTTATATTAATCAAACCAGCACTGAAAAGCATGACCACAAAATTTATTCTAATACCTGTTGTACCACACCCTAAAAATAACAAAAGAAAACAGGCTGAGATAAAAGATATTTGCTGTCAAAGGTGGGGAAATACCTCCACAAAGCCACAATGTTGGCTTCCTCTAAGGAATTAAACAAGAGTGCAGAAATTAAATATTCTGCAGATTCTGGGTCAAAGACAAGTGTCTTGTCTGCTTGGGTTTGGCACATCACCATGACAGGGCAGTTTGTGACCAGCAGAAAAAGCAGGTAATTATTTATAAACCCTGGTCCCATGGGCTGCTTCTGATATGCTGCACTCTGAAGGTGCCCCCAAACTGGCATCAGCCCTAAATCTTTGAAAACCTGAACCCTGCCTGATAGGAATTTCCAGCAGCTGAGCTGTGGTGTGCTGGTTCCCTGGGTGGACACCCCTGTGGACAGTGAGGGCAAAGCAGCAGCATCTCCTTTCTCCACAGGTGATCTGCACACCTCGGGGCATCCAGGGGCAGCTGGCACAGAGAAACTCTCACAGTCTCAGCTCCTGCCCTCAGATCAATGTGTTTGAACTTGTGGATTGGCACAAACCTGAATGACCAGAAGAGAGTTGCATGAGATAAGCTGGCCAAGGGATTCATAGCAGTGACCAGCTGCAGAGAAGAGCAGATTTAGTGCCTTTGTATGTTCTCTGTTCACGAGACACGAGCACACAAGACAGAGGTGAGGTCACAGCTCTCCTGTTTCATGTGGAAATCCAGAGTATGAGTGACTTGCTACTCATCTTGCTCAGCTGCTGGAAGACACCAGGACCACTTCTTCAGTTGTTAAAACCATAAATAATTTCAAAAACTCAGACCCGGGGCTCCATCCTCAGCCCAGTTCTCTTCAACATCTTCATTAATGACTTGGATGCTGGACTTTGAAGGAACACTTCAGTTTGCTGATGATACTAAACTGGGAGGAGCAGTTGATTCCCTCAAAGGCAGGGAGGCCTTGCAGAGAGACCTCCACAAATCAGAGAGCTGGGAATCACCAACCATAGGAATTCCAACAAGGGGAGGTGCTGGATTCTGCCCCTGGGATGGGGCAACCCAGGATGGATGGACAGACTGGGAATGAGAGGCTGGAAAAGCAGAGCTGGGAAAGGGCCCTGGGGGTCCTGGTGGTGCCAGTTGGCCCTGAGTCAGCAGTGCCCTGGCAGCCAGGAGGGCCATCCCTGTCCTGGGGGCATCAGGGAGGGGATTGTCCTGCTCTGCTCTGCCCTGGGGTGGCCTCACCTCAACATTGGGGCAGTTTGGAGGGACACAATATAAAAAAAATGACATTAAGCCATTAGAGAGTCCAAAGGAGGCCATGAGGATGGGGAAGGGTCTGGAGGGGAAGCCTTATGAGGAGGCTGAGGGCACTTGGTTTGTTCAGCCTGGAGAAAAGGAGACTGAGAGGAGACCTCACTGGGGTCTGCAGCTTCCTCATGAGGGGCAGTGGAGGGGCAGGTACCAACCTCTGCTCTCTGTGACCAGTGACAGGACTTGAGAGAACAGCTGGAGCTGTACAGGGGAGGGTCAGGTTGGATCTCAGGGAAAGCTTCTTCCCCCAGAGGGTGGTTGGCACTGACCAGGCTCCCCAGGGCAGTGGGCACAGCCCCAGGGCTGTCTGAGTTCAAGGAGCATTTGGACAACACTTTCAGGCACGTGGTGGGATTCTTGGGGCGTCTTGTGCAGGGCCAGGAGTTGGACTCAATGACCTTGACGGCTCCCTTCCAACTCAGTACATTTTACGACACCTAAACCACCCCTCGGTCCACTCTCAGGGCGTTCATCCTCGGCAGAACTCGCAGTGACACCAGGCACTGTCCGAGGCACTGAGGTGTCCTGGGTGTGCAGGACTCCATCAAACCACGTCTCACCAGGAGGAGACACTCCCTGGGCACGGAGAGGCTGCAGCCCCAGAGCCCAGGCCGTGCCTCAGGCCCGGGGGGGGCCGGGTTTGCGGTACTTGCACTGGATCCACACCCGGTACATCGTCACCTGCTTCCCACGGTTCACCTGCAGCCGCCGATCCACCACGTTCTGGATCTTCTCCAGCCCAGCCCTGCTGAAGAGGTGGTTTAATTCATCTGGAAGCAGAGAGAAGGGCACTGAGGAGGCTGTAATTCCTTTAACTGACAGCTGCTCACGCTGAGGGCTGAGCCGTGCTGAAAGATGGGCCAGAAGAAACTCAGGGCCTCACCCTGGCAGGGAAATGATCAAACGAGACTTAACTGCTGTTCCAGGGGGGTTTAACACCACAGTTTGTCAAGTTTTCCTTCTAGCAAGGAAGGAAAGAAGAATTTGGAGTACAGCTAGAGTTATAGAAACTTGACAAAGAAAACAGCAGCAGTTTCCCACGTGGACACTGCCTCCAGTAACTGATTAAGGAGCATCTTCTGACAAGTAGGGACAGATCCATTCCTTCCCCTTCCCCCCCCCTCCAGAGGAATTTCAGAGTCTGCAAGAGCAAAGAACAGGATCAGACCTACGCCTTTAAATGGTGGCAGTAAGATCTGTGCTGTATAGGCTGGAGGGGAATGGGATTCATTAAGGCTAAATTTGGGGAAAAAAACATCCTTAAAAACCACACCCTGTTGGGGCCCAATCAAAGCATTAACAGCCCTGGAGGCTTCAGCACTTCCACGGGCAGGTATTCCTGACCAAGCAAATAAGTCTCAGAGTGCCCCAGCACAGTGGCTGTGGGCAGAGCCAGCCCCAGTCCTGCTGAGCAGCAGAGAGCTCGCTCCACGGCAGCCCAGGAGCACGTGGTTTGTGTGGAGTTTCTGTAGGAAAGGGTTGACAGGTCCCAGCTTGTGCTCCTTTATCAGATGCTTTCCATCGTGAGGTGCTTGCCAAACACACATTAAACATTAATTTTGTTGTGACAAACAAGACTGGGGCAGTGGGGAAGGGAACAGTTCGATGCAGTTGTGCCCCTGCTCGAACGCTGACCAGGCACTGACTGGAGGTGCAACTGGTGATAAACTGGGAGAAGAACACACCCCTGCCAACACCAAGCAGCAACAGAACTTGAAGGGTGCCTCAGCTCCATGCTGAGCCCCACCCTTCTGATTTCCTCATAGGAGAACAGAAATATTAAGGGAAGTTCCTCCAAGTGGTGTCCAACTCCCTCCATCACCTGCAGGCAAGATTCAAGGAGAGCTCCTCCAATCCCACCCCTCCCAGGGGAGCAAACACTCCAGTTTTTCTCTAAAAGGATTTTCCACTAAGGAGTTCACCATACTTGCACCAGGAACTGACAAACCAGGTTCAATTAGAAGACACTTAACAGTGCTCCAAGAAAGACAGACTGGAAAGAGCTTGTGGCCAAACTTGAGGGCAGAGGGACAAGAAGCAGTGAGGAGAGTCAGAGGGATGTTTTTGGATTGTCAGAGGGATGTTTTTGGATAGTCAAAGGGATGTTTTCAAGCCTCCTACCTTGTGTGAAGAAGTAGACTCTGGTGCCATCACCTCTCACATAGAAGTTTTCAGACAGACATTGACCTGAGGGCAAGAGGGATTTAAACAGTTACCAACTATCACTTAAAAATCAACAACAGGCACACTCTGTGCTTCCAGGGAATTAATGAGCTGCCTCCACCCAGGGCAGACACAGCTCCAGAGAAGCATCATCTACCAGTGATGTGGCCAGAGTTGCCAAGGGAGGAGGGAAAATACCTTTCTTAAACCGAAGCTGGGCCAGGTCGTAGCGTCCGTAATCCCGTAACAAAATCATCCCCCCTGGCTTCAGGAGGCGGCTCAGTCTGCTCACAACGCTCTGCATCCTGAGGGAGGAACAAACCAGGAGTGCTCAACATCCTGCAAAATCAGGCTTGATCCCTTCCAAAAAGATGGGATGAAGTTTCAACTCGATATATGGGTATAGATGTTTGAATTTCACATAAAGAGCTCCCCGAAGCCAGCAGGGTTCTGAGCTCTCCCAGTCTCAAGTGGGTGGATTTGATTTGGCCTCTTTATTTCTGACACTCCCTGATTCTGGGGTACTTTTTTCCTACAAGGATAACAAGCCTGCCACGGCAGGGGTTAACTGCTCTCCTTTACTGATCACAAAAAGATCTCCCCTGGTTTATGTATAAAAAAGTAGTAAGTGAACTTGAAGAAAAATGCTGTGTAATAAAACTGAAGGGAACAAAAAGAGAGACTAATATAGGTTGTAACACAGTGTCACACTAGGATCACAGCACTTGTCTTACACTGTTTTCTCAACCTGTCCCCTCCCTTCTTGCCACCTCCCATGTGAGAAATTCATCCACCCTTTGAGCCTGAAAATCCAGCAGAGTATTTTCCAAACAGGTGCTGAGTGCTCAGCATGGCTGAGGTTCAGAGCAGTGACCACAGCAAGGCACCCCCTGCAGCCACTTAGCACTTCAAAATCACACCTGTCCTCTGCCAGAACCTGTTACAGCATCAAGCACCTGCTTGTAAACTCTGTAAACTTCATTTACAGAGGCTTCACGGAAAACTGGACCAGAAACACAACAAACTTTAATTTTACTTGACATGAGACTATTAAAGAGCTGCAGTTGTAGAAGAATTACCTTCTGCAATCACAAAGATTAAAACTTACTTCTCTGGGAGAATTGCTGAGAGGACAAAGATAAGAATAACAATGTCAAGACTCTCCTCTGGCATTGGGAAAGGACTTTGGTCGTTGCACAGGTCATGGACAAAGGCAAAGCAGCGAGAAGAATCATATTCTGCATGGTTCTGTATTTGAGGGGAGAGAAATCAAGAGCATCAGTAGCAGACCCTGACCTCAGTATTATCTGGACATGGAGCATTTTAACTTTCACATCATCAAGTGGTGTGTCCAGAGATCTGTGTCAGCCTCACTGGTCTAAGGCAGATGGGGTCAGGTGGGTTGGGCAGGAACAGTGCTGACATGGGAAAAAATAAGAACACACAGGAGGTTTACCAAGAAGTTGGTTTTGTTACAGTCAGACAATCAGCACTGCCAAACCCCCAAACTGGATTCAGGCTTTATTGCAATTTTAAGGTCAGATTTTCCACTAGCAGTGGTAAGAAGTGAGGGATTTATATTGTTAAATTGGAAATCCTTACATAAGTGTGAGCATCAGGGCCCCTCTCTGCATCACTGACATCAATATTCATTTCACCTACAAGTAGATATTCCTTATCCCCCAAATATCAAACCTGGCTCCCTAAAACTGCACTCTCAAAAATCCCATTTGGACCTCTGTAAGAAGTTGTGTGCTTTCCTGAAGCTGCTGCTTTGAGAAGTGGTTGTGTCACCTTAGGAGGATGAAATGGGTACTGCCTCTGCTGCTCTCTCATCTCGTGAACTGATGGCATTTGATACTTCCTAAATTCTCAGTTCTGCTCTGACCTGAAATCTGTTAGCAGCTTTTGTCCTTTGACTAAATCCCAGCCTCCTGCTCCACAAACAGGCTCCCTCCTCAGCAGTCTGTGCTGGAGCAATCAGACCACGTTCCCAGAACTGACAGCAGTGCACACACAAACCCAAACCAGCTTCAGTTCCTGTTAAAAAATAGCCTGAATGTTTTCAAGGTTCAGCAGTTACTCAGCTAAAAGAGCACTGGATTGAGAAAAGTACTGCCAAGCACAGGGGAAGAAAATCTGCCTGACTTGTCTGCTGCCAATGTGACATTTTGAGAACTTCAACTTCCCTCCTTCCTACAATCTTTGATGGTTCATTTTCCAGATTTAGGGTCAGCAGCAGGGCTGGCTAAAAACAGAAAGCTGCCAGCACAGCCAGAGAGCTGCTGGAAGCTGGGAGAGATTTGTGTTAATGGGAAATTGGCCCCAGGTACTTCCCACTTTTTCATAAATCACCACTGAGTTTACCTGGACAAGATCCACAGCTGTTGTAGAAAAATCACAGCAATAAACAAACAGGCCTGGGTCACTGCAAGAAAGCACAGAAACTCATCATTTATAGCCAGCAATTAAGGAGTGTCTCAAATGCAGAGTGCAGAACTGGGAGCCTGGGCTTTAGTCTCTGTGTAAAAATTTGGTGGATCCCATTGTTCCTTTATGCCCACTGTGCAACTGCTTCCTTTTCCTTCTGGAAACAGCAAATGGGAGACAGCAAATGTGAATGTCGTGTATATATTTACAGTGAATCACATTTTTTTTCACTGAATCTACTTTAATAATAGACCCTTAGATTATTATTACACTTTCCTTTGCATTAAAGGAGAGACATGTGAAAAACGTGGCAAGTTTAATGTAAATTACTCCTGGATAGATGGAACATTTTGGAAAACACACTGAAAAATGATTCAAGGGTATCACAGAAATAGAAATGTGACTTCCAGCAGAAATCACTCCCATGTTAACATCTGCAAATCAATACTGGAAAAGGAGAGGCACCAAGGCCTGCAGGAAAATGCTTTCAGAATGAGACATGTAAACTCACAGCAGGCTTTGTTGGTTGCATTCTAAGACCAAAGATTTCCAAGCTCAGAGCACAATAATATGAAGTTGCAGGTGGCAAAGGCCTTTCTCTGAGATTGTTTAAACCAAGATCACAGAGAACACTTTTCCAATTGGTTTTTAGGGGCTGGTGGATCATGCAGGTAAAAACCTACTTCATAGAATCCCAGAGTGGTTTGGGTTTGAAGGGACCTTAAAGCCCATCCAGTGCCACCCCCTGCCATGGGCAGGGACACCTTCCACCAGCCCAGGTGGCTCCAAATTTATCCAACCTGGCCTTGGACACTTCCAGGGATCCAGGGGCAGCCAGAGCTTCTCTGGGCAACCTGTGCCAGGGCCTCCCCACCCTCCCAGGGAAGGATTTCTTCCCAATATCCCATCTAACCCTGCCCTCTGGCAGTGGGAAGCCATTCCCCCTTGTCCTGTCACCACTTACTTGTTGGTTTGTAAAATTGGGAAGACTGTATTCCCAGCCCCACAGCCAACCTGCACAAACAAAGCAGATGCACACAGTGAGAATAATTCCTTCAGCACATCCCAAAATTTCAAATCCTCTCTCTACAGCCAGGCAACAAAGAGAACCTCCCCAGTACCAGCTGAGCATGGCAGTGACCATTTGTAACCCTCCCTGCAAGGTCTGTGTTCAGCTCTGAGGAGCAGAATGACTCTTGTGGAGAACACTAAGCAAGTTCTTGTCAAAATCTTACTAGCAAACTATATATTGTTACTCTCTAAAAGCTGTTTTTGCTGGAAGCCCAAGCATAACAACCAGTCTGAGTCACTGAAACACTGGCAAAGGCCAGGGGTGGGTTACATTTGCTTCCACAGAAATTCAGAGAAATGGAGAAGGGAAGTTTGCTTTACCCAAATTACATCCTGCTGTTGCAGAGTTTCCTTCACTATATGGCTTTTCCTCAGCTTACAGCCAGGCCCACAATGATTCTGCCTTATTATTCCTTTTACTTGTTCCCATTTGAAGAGAAGATGATGGCTCCCACAACTGGGTTTGGGGAATTTGCCTCTGAGTGTTTAGGGAATCAGTAAAATTGGAATAGACTGAGCAGAGAACACCACTGAGGGTTTGCAGGGACAGATGTGCTTAGGTGAGACAGGAAAGCCACAGTGATAATATCAAAGCCTGAAAAAGCCTCCAAACCTCAGATTAAATTAAAATATCAAAAGGACAGTTCAAACTAACTCCCTCTGGAAGGGCAGGATTTCCATTAAATACAAAGTACTAAACAAATCCAGCAATATCTACAGTGAACATGTAGAGGTGGCAGAGCAAAAGGTCACAACCAGCTGTCAGGAGTCCAGTATTTATAATTCCCACAGATTTCTCTCTGGGACAAAGCCTGTATCAGTCTGGGATTCCCTGTTATCACATGGGCCATAAGGAACAAACCCAAGAGCATCTTTACATTCTTGGCTTCACTGCTTTGTTTCACACCTCTCAAGGCAAACAGGAGTCAGCACAAAAGATAAATGACAAGGGAAAACCTTATACAAACAAGCAAAAGAATCAGTTCCTTCCAAAGATGACTTGTAAATGCTTGTTTGAACATCTGACAGCAGTAGTTTGGCTTTTAAACTCTGAAACTTCTTACATCCTTGTGCTCTGCCAACTCAAGAGTCTGAACCAAAGGAATCCCAGCAGATTTAGTTCAGTTCTAAGCTGCCCTCTGATTTCTGCATTCTGCTGACTGAAGGCACTCAACCACTCCCTGTTTGCCAGTGATCCATATTTTTATGTCCCAGTCACACAGCCCTGATCCCAAGGCACAGTTTGGTGTGTGACTCTGCTTTCCAGCTCTCACCTCCAACACCCGGTAAGAAGCAGCTGATCCTGGGTAATCTCCAGCCCTCTGGGTCAGCTCCCTGTGCTCCTGTGCAGCCAAGTCCTCTGTGCACCCCTCAGCTGTGCTTTGGAGCAGGTTGGACTGACCCTCTGTCCTGGTTTCCAATGAACAGTGTCCATTTTCACACCTTTCACTGTTGGATTCTTCTTTGGTACTGAATTCGTGCAGAGAATCCCCATTTTGGCTTGAGGTCCTGTGGGGTGCCAGCTCAGGAAATTCAGTGAACAGCCAGTGCCTGTCCTTGAAGAAGCCATTTTCGTGGATTTTATAGAAGTCATCCCAATATCTCTTAGCATTCACCTCATATTCCTCTGGGAACACAAACAAAAACATCATCAGGTCTCAGGGTTGAAGCAGGTCAGACAGGGAGGGATCACTGCAGACACCTATGCAGCAACCTGCTCTAATAAGGAAGATTATCCACTGAAAATCACCTTTATTTAAATTTGCCATCCCACACAAACACTCAGGTTGCCTCCTCACAGTCACTTTGTTAGGACATGAAAAGGGAAAAGAGAGAGAAGAGGAAACTCTGTGTGTCCTGGTAGGATTTAAAGGAAGCTGGCAACAGAAAAAGCCTCTTTGAAGGACACTGGAATGAAGAAATCCAGGTTTTACTTCCATTTCTAGCACTGACTTGGTCAGTTCACTGGAAAAATTCATTTGGAGCCTCATGACACTGAGTGTGAAGCACATACAACTCCTAAGGAATCCTGAGAGCCCCTTTTTTTCAGATGGAGAAGCAGAATAATTATCCAACCCCGCAGGCCTGGCAGAAAGCTCAATTAGCATTTGCACATTCCTCCCAGATTCCAGCACGTTTTCCACAAGTTCTGCTGCAGTCCAGTCTGGGGTACTTTGTTTTCCACAGTTCTGTGCTTTTATGAATTAAAACAACAGAAGTGACCACTAAAGTAACAGTGGAGAGCTAAGGTGGACATGCTAAAGATGATCAGAAAGAACTTCAGCAGCAGTATTTTCACACCAAGTGGATCATTCCAGGAGCAGGATGAGTATTACAGGGAGCTGGAATAATACTGGCCTAATGGAATTCCAGTCACCTGCAGAATTATTTCCACACATTTCCCAGATTTCAGACCGAGTGCAGTTCTGGGGGAACTATTTCTTCCACGGGAAGTTAAAAATCCAAGTAGCTTTCTGAATCCTCAGTGTGATGAGTCCTCTGTCCTGGGAAATAAGGACCTAATTACAGCACTTTATGCTTGGAATCACCTGGAAATATCCATGGCCAGAAATCCCAACTGCATTCCAATAACATGGAATTCCTCAACCATCTCTGCACAGCAACAAGTGCATTACTGAAAAAAGCTGACTGGAGATCAGTATCATTGCCTGAACTGCAGTTTATTTATTAAGACTTTTAAAAGCATAAAACTGTTCAGAAGATCTCTGAAGGGAGACAGTCAAGTGAACCCAGAACACCTGGAAAAATATGTACCCTCAGCCAAATATAGACAAAAATGGCTTTAACAAAGAAGCACAAGTCAGTCATATATCTATTTTTAGTAGGATCTATCCCTGCAGCACAAAGAGCTATATATAAAAATAATCTCTTTACCTCAACTACAAGGATCTTCTCCTTTTAAGAAGCCCTGTCCTTAAACCCCAATCCAAAAGAAATTTTAATGTCTGGTATCAGAGCAGGGCAGTGAGTTTGTGCCATGATCCCACTGCAGGTCACAGTGGGCAGGGCCAGGTCAGTGCAGTATTTTCATGGAAGAGCTCCAGGACTGCTGATGCTGGGAGAAGTGTTATTGATCCATAGTCTGGCACACTCCTTCCTGAATTGTCATGTATTAGTAGGGATTTGTGAGGCTGCTGGGGCTGGAAATGCTCTTTCACCTCCCAAAAACACAAAGTCCTGATTCCTGCCTGTCCCTGACAATCCCATGGCAGCCTGACTGGAATGGGATGCTTATCTGAGGTGCTGGGACAAAATTCCAGCCCAGCCACTTTGGATTACCCAGTTTGGATTACCCAGATTTTTGCCACAAGACTTTGTGCTCTTTCTGTGTTAAATTACTGTGGAATTCTGTTGGATGCTGTTGAACAGCTGTTACACCCCAACCCACAGGAGGGGAAGCTTTATTTAAAGCTCATTTATTCAGAGCCTGGTGTTTTCAAAGCACCAGAATAAAGGATCAGTAACAATTTAAATACAAGAAATCAAGGGCTGGTTGACAAATATCATGCAAGGAATAGACTGAAAGCAAATAAATGACCATATTAATTTTTCAGGCTGACTTTCAGCCAGAAGAGTTCCCATCACATTTGTTTCAGCCCCTTTTTGTGGTATGATCTCATGGGGATGTTGGGGTGGGAGCCAGATTCCTCCAAAGACCTTCCTGACAAGGGCTCCTGACTTTCCTGCTTGTCTTTGTAAAGCCCTTCACCCTGCAGAAGGAGGGCAAACAAAAGGAACTGTTCACAAAGGACAGGAAGAGAACCAGGGTCCCCCCTGAATTTCACAGGGGCTAATGATGGAGCCTCAAAAAGAAACCAAGGAACCCTTCCACTTCTTTCTTTGCTCCCAGCCAGGAGACACATCCTCCACACACCCCACAGAACTCCTCTGCTCCTTCAGAACAGATCCTGACAGCCCCAAGAAGTGCACAGAATAATACAGCCCTAATGACCAATAGCCTGCCTTTGTTCTCCTGCTTGGACATTCTGATTCTCAAACTCCCAGACCCTTCAGGCACATTTTCCTGGGCTGCCTTCCCTACTTTTCAGCCATCCCATTGTCTCCACACGCTTCCCAGTGAATAGCAACCATCACCATTTGACTGGCCTGCATTGTTCAGGCTGGGAAATACATCATGGAGCCCTGACAAAGTGCCCCAACAGCAAATTGCTCCCCAGTTTCCTGGTTGTATATAGGTTCTCAAAGCATGACAGACAGCACCCTTTAATGCTAACCAGATTTGAAACTGAACCCAACACAATGGGCATCACAATGGGAACTGCTGGATACTTCTGGCAGTCCAAGAAATGAGGAGGGTTGTTCTTTGGGATAATTAGATTTGCTATTGTGAGCACAACTGGGAGCTATAGGGAAGTGTCTCAATAGCTCCAGTAGTGCTGAGCTTCATCTTAAGGGTGACACACTCCATTAGATGGGGACAAAGGGAGCAGATCCATCCTAGGGCTCAAGCAAGATCATCATCAGACAAGTTTCTTATCACACCAAAGAACCATTTCAGCATCATTTGAGGGACTGGATGGTCTCTGACAGAGTGGAGAGTGACACAGCTGTGAGCCTTGAGCTTGATTCAGACACAGGTAAGCTCCACATTTTGGGTGTATAAATATCCCTTGAGCCAAGTACAATAAAAATTTGGGAATCCTTTTGCTGTCTATCTGATGATAAGCACTTTCAGGAGAAAATAATTTTTTTCTGACTCTATGATTTAATTATTCTCATGCTGCTTGTTAACTCTGTAGAGACAGATTTGGACACTACTTTATCAGCCCCTGTTAAGGAGAAGAACTGAGCTTGAATTAGAATCACTCCACAACAAAAAGAGACTGACTGTTGGAAGTTAATAGAAAGCACAATAACTCTACACTCAAAGAGGTTTGTTGACAAGGAACAGTAACAAGTATTTAAACACACACAACACCACAAAGAAGCTCAACCCAAGCTGACTCCTCCCAACCAAGACCACGCCTGCTCCAGCAGGATGAGTCTCTGGAGAAGGTGGAGGAGTCACAGAGAGGTAATTTAAGAACAGGAAGGTTCCTCCTCCTCCATTTCCCATTACCAACAAGTAGGTAAAGCATTCTGAGTGACTGGGGAGGGGGCAGGGAGGGATTCATGCTGCTGCTGAGGTGGCTCTGGCCACTGTTCCACTCCTGGGGCACAGGCCAAGATGGGCAGAGGAGACTCTCCAACAGTACCTTGTTTATCCTGTGGCAATAGCTGGGAGCTGTTCTCTTGAACTTTACTCCTGGCACTGGATTCTTGCTCTTCTGACCATTCCACATTATCCCTGTGGTGAAAAAGGAGATGAACTAGAGCTGTAAAATGGGCAGGGAGAGAAAAACTGAGAGAGGGAGAGAGGTGTGATCCCCAATTCCAACACAACAGCTGCCAGCACATGAGGCTCCTGGGCCTGAAGGAGCTGCACTCATGGAATTGTAAAGGAAGGGATCCTAAATCTGCCCCTGATCCTTTTCCCTCTTGGACACTCAGCCAAATTCAGAGGGAATAATCCTTCCTATAAAACCACCAGTGCACTCACAAAACTAAATTGGTTTTCAATTTAAAACAAAAAGGGCAGTGGGGTTATTTGGAAGGTAACTGTTAAATTAAATCCAGTTATGAGGAAAATATGCAGGAAGCTTTAAAGCATTAAGAATTATTAATAACTTCAGTGCACACACACAGCTGTGCACTCATTAAAGTGATTCACTTGGCTTTTTTTCATTAAAACAAGTGAAAGGAAAGCAGAATACAAGGAGCAATAAGCCCAGTTCTGGCCTCAGGAGAAATCAGCCTTTTAACTCACAAAACAAAAACTTAACTGTTAAAAAAAAAAAGCTGGATTACTTAAAGTTTCCACGGGAAAATTGAGGATGTGCTTTTGTAATGTACCTTTGGTACAGAACAGTCCCAAAAGGAATGACAGGCTGATACACGTAAATATTACCTTATTACAAGTGAAACACACCCAGTTCTTCACAGGGTATGACAGCCAGAGACCAAAAGTGGATCTCTTTACTTCAAAAAATGCAAAATACCTTCAGTTCCCAGCAAATTAGGCAATTTGGGTGCTTAAAACAGCTGCTGTACCCAAATAAAGAGCTCCTGTTCCAAGCACACACCCACCACAACCCCACAACCGATTCAACTTTATTAACTACAGCAATTAAACAACTGCAGCAAAGCAAAACAACACGTCTCCCAAATCAGGGGAGCCTGAGGAATCCCCAGTGCTGTGGGAGGAACCCAGAATGGCTCAGGACCCTCCTGGGGACCAGTTCCAAAGGGTCAGGACCCCCCAGGGACCAGTAAGAAGGCTCAGAACCCTCCGTGGATCAGCCCAGAAGGCTCAGCACCTCCAGGGAATGAGTCCCAAAGGGTCAGGACCCTCCTGGGATCAGACAAAAATGGCTCAGGACCCCCCAGGGATCAACCCCGAAGGCTCAGGACCCCCCAGGGGATCAGCCCCAAAGGCTCAGGACCTCCTGGGGACCGGTTCCCAAGGCTCAGGATCCCCTGTGGATCAGCCCGGAAGGCTCAAGACCCCCCAGGGATCAGTCAAGAAGGCTCAGGACCTGCCGGGAATCGGTCCCAAAGGGTCAAGACCCTCGCAGGATCAGTCGAGAATGGCTCAGGACCCCCAGAGATCAGCCCCAAAGGCTCAGGACCCCCAGAGATCAGCCCCAAAGGCTCAGGACCCCCAGGGGACCAGTCATGAGGGCTCAGGACCCCCGAGCACCGCCCGCACAGGGCAGGGCCCTCCCGCCCCTCCGCCAGCGCCCAGCCGGGGGCGCCGCTCCCCGCCCGGCCTCCCCTCGCTGTCCGGCGCCAGCCCCGCGCCCACAGCCCCCCAACCCGCTCCGGGGGCGAGCGCGGACACCGGGGTCGGGTCCCCGCGGGCAGGTCGGGGCTGGGCCGTCACGCAGCGCTCGGCCACAGGCACCGCCAAGCGGGAGCGGCGAAGGCTCGCCCCGGGCGCCCCGCACGCACCAGGCGTTGTGCTGGAAGAGCCGCGCGGGGTCTGTGAGGAGGCGCTGCCCGAAGCGCCGCCGCTCCCGCTCCGCGCTGGGCGCCGCCATGACGGGCCGGGGCTTCCGCTTCCGGCGCAGCCCGACCCGAACGGGGACTGCGGGAGGGTCACGTGGGGCGGCGCTGAGGGAGACGGCGGGAAACGGCCCCGAAAGCGCCTTTTCCGGCCTTTAAACCGAATTTCACTGAATAATGGGGTGGGTTGGGTGGGAAGGGACATTAAACAACACCCGCTGCCATGGGCAGGGACACCTTCCACTTGCCCAGGTTGCTCCAACCTGGCCTTGGACACTTCCTGGGATGGGGCAGCCACAGCTTCTCTGGGAAATCCATTCCAGCCCCTTCCCACCCTCCCAGGGAAGGATTCCTTCCCACTATCCCATCTAACCCTGCCCTCTGGCAGTGGGAAGCCATTCCCCTTGTCCTGTCCCTCCATCCCTTGTAAACAGTCTCTCTCCATGTTTCTTGCAGCCCCTTCAGGTCCTGGAAGGCCACAATCAGGTCACCCCAAAGCTTCTCTTCCCCAGGCTGAACAATCCCAACTCTCCCAGCCTTTCCCCCCAGCAGAGCTGCTCCATCCCTCTGACCATCTTGGTGCCTCCTCTGGACTCTCTCTAGCAGCTCCATGTCCTCCCTGTGCTGTTCCCAGGGCTGGAGCAGCTCTGCAGGGGGGTCTCACCTGAGCAGAGCCCACAGGGGAACTCCCATGGGAAGCAGGGAATGAATTCTTTACTTGTGTGCACGGCTGTTGCTTTCTCTGATAAACTTTCTCTCAACTCACGAGTTTTCCAGTTTTCACCCTTCCAATTCTCTCCCCAATCCCACTGCTAGGGGGGGACACGACAAGAAGGATGGAGAGAGACTGTTTACAAGGGCCTGGAGTGACAGGACAAGGGGGAATGACTTCAAACTGCCAGAGGGCAGGGTTAGATGGGATATTGGGAAGGAATCCTTCCCTGTGAGAGTGGTGAGGGGCTGGAATGGATTTCTCAGAGAAGCTGTGGCTGTCCCTGGATCCCTGGGAGTGTCCAAGGCCAGGTTGGACGGGGCTTGGAGTAACCTGGGCTGGTGGAAGGTGTCCCTGCCCATGGCTGGGGGTGGCACTGGATGGCCTTTAAGGTCCCTTCCAGCCCAAGCCATCCTGGGATTCTGTGCTTTTGTTCCTGGCTGAGATGTGGGCAGTGCCTACAAAGGAAAGCACACGGGGAAACAGCTCTTGCCACCGCCGAGGGAGCCCCAATCCATCCATCCGGGCTGTGCAGTCCCTGCGCTCCCGCAGCCAGAGGACAAAAGAGGGCGATGTTGGGCTGTGGAACAGCCCGGCCCCGCTCGGCAGCGGCTGCAGCCCCGCGGCTCTGCACAGACCCGGGGCCCGAGGGCTCCGACTGCTCGGGGCAGTTCCAGCAGTGTCTCTGCAGGGCGGGGGTCGGCTCTGCAGGTGCCTTTGGGTGTCCAACCAGATCTAAAACATTCCTGGAAATGCAATCTTGGGGCCCCCGTGTTTTGTATGGGTCGTTACAAACGGCACAAATAACCCGGTAAAGGGGGGCTCTCCCCTCTCTGTCCCGCAGAGCTGAGGCAGCTCACCTGATAATCTGAATCAGTTCTCCAGGGCAGAGCTGCCAACTCCACCCACTTCCCAAAAATTTGGAGGAGGAGGATTCAAATCTACAGAACTGAAGCTGCCCGAATCACTTTTCCCAGGGGCTGAAGAGGAGGAGGGTGGTCAGAGCTGTGACTGAGCCTTGTCCTACCCTCCCAGAGCTCAAAGGGAGCAGAGATCCCAGCAGTCCCAGAGCTGAACAAGTTATGCCATGGGGATCCATCCCCATTTTTTGCTGAGTGCTGGCTGGGTTTCTGGCAGGGAGGACAATTCCCTGCAGTTTATCAATAGCCAAAGAAGCTAAAGTCAACTCCTGTGTCCCATGTGGTAAGAGAGGAGCTTGGCCTCTGCTCTTGCAGCCAAGAACCTCTGGAAAAAGGGAAAAAGTGAGAATGTGGATTGACTTCATTGGGCACAACCCCCCATCAGAGCATGATGCCTCTGTGGCACTTGGGGGTACAAAAATCAGGTACAAGACCCTGCTGAGACAGGGGAGGAGGATTTTACTGCTAGGGGGGCAACAAGTCCCTCACCACCAGAGACTCCTCCATGGTTACCCCCTGTGGGTGGGAACTCACTTGCCTGGTGTTCACATCCTGTCCTCGTCACCTGACACACACCAGCCCAGGCATGCAGGAGCCTTTGAACTCATCTGCTGGTTTCCAGAGGTTTCTAGGCTTCCTCCAAGGAAAAAGACCTCAGAACCTCCCCTTACCTCCCTGTGTCCTAAGGCTTCCAGCTTCCCCTTGCTGGGCAGGTGAACCCCTCTGGCTGTGGAGCCCAGGCTGGGGTTGAGGTCCTGGGTGTCACTTTTGTACCCTGAGGAAGGGCCTGGGAAATATTTGAATGGAGCAGGGTGTGTTGCCAGCAGCAGGGACTGGCTCTCCAGGGAGATTTCAGGCCTTGGGAATGACAGTGAAAGGGCAGCCAGGGAGACACCACCCACAGCAGCCAGACTTGGCACCTCCAGTGGCTCTGAGGTCAAGTGGTTCTCCAACATGACCAGGTCAGAGCCCAGATTATCCACAGTGACCGTGTCTTCTGTAACAGGAAAGTGTTGGAAAGCTCCTCTGCCTGCTGGCAGTGAGTGCAGAGAGACCTGCCAAAAAGAGGTTATTAATAATAATAATAGCGACTCCTTTGCCTTTCCCCCACTCCTTCCCTCTCAGGATCTAAAGGACTGTAGCCACAATAATGCAGTGAAACTCCCTCCCCTCTGGCAGGGTGGGATGCTGAGGCCAAGGAGGATTAAGTTCCCTTTCCACGGCCATTCATCACCCCTCACCTCCCTCCACGCCACACAGACGTGTGACACCCTCTGCACAGACACACATGACACCCTGTGCACAGACACGTGTGACACTGTGCACAGACATGTGTGACACTCTGTGCACAGACACGTGTGACACTCTGTGCACAGACATGTGTGACACTCTGTGCACAGACACGTGTGACACCCTCTGCACAGACACACGTGGGCTGAGCAGGAGCTGCAGAGACCCAGAAGCCTCCTCGTGACAGTGGGAAAAATCACAGAATCCCAGGATGGTTTGGCTTGGAAGAGACCCTAAAAACCATCCAGTGCCATCCCCTGCCATGGGCAGGGACACCTTCCACCAGCCCAGGTTGCTCCAAGCCTTGTCCAACCTGGCCTTGGACACTTCCAGGGATCCAGGGGCAGCCACAGCTTCTCTGGGCAGCCTGTGCCAGGGCCTCACCACCCTCCCAGGGAAGGATTCCTTCCCAATATCCCATCTAACCCTGCCCTCTGGCAGTGGGAAGCCATTCCCCCTTGTCCCATCACTCCAGGCCCTTGGAAATAGTCTCTCTCCATGTTTCTTGTTGCCTCCCTTCAGGCACTGGGAGGCCACAATTAGATCACCCCAAAGCTTCTCTTCTCCAGGCTGAACAATCCCAATTCTCTCAGCAGATATGTTTGAGGAAGGGGAGCCCAAATTCCAGCAAGGGTTTACAGGGAGTCTCTTGGCTGCAGCTTTAAATGTCTCACCCAAAGGCCAGTTTACAACACTGAGAACTCTCGTATCCACAAAGGATTTGGTGACCTTAGAGAATCTCATCCCAAAACTGCTTCCCAAACCAGGGCCTTTTTGTCCAGATGTAGGCTGGATGTCCCAGCTTTCTCCTAGTGGTGACACTTTCATCCCAGACTAATCCTGACTCCTTTACAGCCCCGGAGATCCCATAATGGATAAATCCCAGAGCAACTCAGCTTCTTCTCACACCTCACCTAGCTTTGAGCAAGAAGTTGGACTAGAGACCTCCTGAGGTCCTTTCCAACCTGAATTATTCTGGGATTTTGTGCCCTGGGAAATGTCAGCTTTTTGTTTTTAATTCCAGCTCTTTCTCCTCATCGTCCCCAGATCTTAATCTTCCTGCCCAGCAGATGCTCCAGATCCTGAACAAAGATCCCAAAGTGCCCATATATTCACCATCCACAGCCATGTCCTTCCAGTTCTGGTCTGGGAAGTGGATTTCCATTGGGATGGGAGAAACTCTGTCCCAGCATTGACCAACTTCCCTAGAACCAGTGGGGAAATGTGTTTCACTTCAGAAAATTTCCTAGGGACACAGAAAGCCCAGTCCTGGGGTGGCACAGGATGGCACAAAGTGCACCTTAAACTGTCTCCTGGGTGCATCAGGAGATGCATTCACTCATTTTGGGTTTATTTACAAAAATCGGTTTACAAAAGGAGTCAATGCATTCCTGGGCTCCAAGAAGAGGGAGCATGTCAGCGCCTCAGGAATAAAAGTAGCATTTAAAAGAACCCTGGGACGAAGTGTTGCTGCAGGAGCTGTGTCTGTAGGGTGGGTCTCTGCGTGTCCCTGCTCCCTGGAAACCTCCACGGGGGAAGTGTCCCTCTTCAAAACGGGATTTGGGCACTGAGCAGCCCAGAAAGCTGGAAGGTTCTGACAGAGCACGTACAGACATCACCATCTAGCGGTGCCCGACTCCAACAGCCTCCACGCAGCCCAAAATTTGCACATTCAGCAGGGTTGGAGTTACTACCGCTCCCCGATGGCTCCTCCCAAGGAGCTGAGAGCAGCCGCTGCCCCCACCCTTGTCCCACCTCTGGCTGCTCACACTCCTTTCCTCCGGCCAGCACAGCGACACTGCCTTGATTTTGGGGGGAAAAGCCACTCCAGACTCCCAACAGCTGCTTCTTATGGTCGTGGGCTTGATCCTGCAAGCAGTCATGCCCAGTGGCATCGAGGGGCAGTGAACTGAGCTAAACTGGGGTCTTGTCTCATCCCACAGCTCCGTGGGAAAGGGAACTCTTCTGCCTGAATGGCAGCCATGGAATTGTAGGGGTTTCTCCAGTGGAAGCTCATCCTGCTCCTTTGTGTTGCAGCCAGGCTCTCCCTTCACCTTTCTCTCACCTCACCCCGTTGCCAAAATGCCCCTCCTGGGGTCAAACCCAGCTGAACCACCCCCAGCCCCAGCCCAGGTCCCACCTGGGTGCTGGACTCACACACCCAGCTCAGCTGGAGACACCGAGAGCTGCCCCAAGGTGCCTGCACACCCTGTGTGGGCTGGGGGCACCTGGTGGCCCGGGGTATGTGTGGAGGGTGTCAGAGAGTCAAGCAAACAGTTTTTCCAGAACTTTCTGTGGTCCCAAAATGCTGGTTTGAAGGGTGACCACAGGCTGTCCCCACAGCAGTGTGTGACATGGGGCCAGACTGGGTGCTGGGGGAACAGGCAGGACCCTGCTCCCAGGTTTAGCCCCTTCACCCCCTCCAGATCCCTGCTGTTCCTGGGATGGTCCTGCAGTGGTCCCAGCCCAGCTGCCCCGCTCTGGGGGCTTCTCCTGCACACTGGAGGGCTCACAGGGACCTGTGGGGCAGAATGGGGGTTACTGGGGCTCACCCCACTCCCTCACAGTGAACTGAGGTGCTGCCAGTACCACAGTCTGCAGTGGGCTCTGGCCCACTGTGTGCCCCCAGCTTGTTATCAACCCCCAGGAATACAGGAATTATGGAGCAGAAACCTCTGTGGGGGGCTAACAGCCAGTGGGAACCATCCTTCAACCCACCTCAGCTCAAACCAGCTCCCCGAGTCACACTGGGGTGCCAGAGGCTGCCCACAGGTCAGGAAGCCTGGGCACAGGCTGCTGCTGGGGACACTGACACCATGAGTAGTCTGAGGGGTTTTGTTTTAGTTATTTTTATTTTTGTGGTGCGATTTGCTGCCGCTCTGGTGCTGCCCATCCACCCCCTCCCTGGGGCTCAGCCCCAGATCCCACCCAGCACCAAGCCCTGCCCCTGCTCCCACACTGCTGGGACAGCCAGGGGACAGGGACACAGGGCCACCACCAGCTCAGCCAACACTCTGCTGGGGCCCTCGGGGCAAACCCCACACCGGGCCTGAGGTTGCTGTTGGTTTTTGGGGCAGCTGAGGGGAATTGAGCCACTGTGCTCTGGCAGGGCAGGGACCAGGCAGCAGCACTGCTACAGCCAAACTGGGACATCTCTTTGTTTTCCCCCACGGGTGACACACAGCCCCAGGCAGCAGGACACAGCCTGAGCCCTGCCTGCTCTGCTGGAACCCTGAGCTGTGCAGAAAACCAGGCAGGGTGCAGTTACACAGCTCAGAAAACACAGAGGGGAGAGAGGTGGCCAGGCCTGAGGGATAAGGGGCATCATGAGCTCCCGAGGCTGCTGCCTGCACATCCATGTGGGCTGTGGCATGAGGACAGTGAGGGGGGACACGGGGAGCTCAGCACCATCCCAGGGGCTGAGCCAGGCTGTGGCTGGGACCAGCACAGCTGGTGCTACATGGAGGTGCTGGGGGTGCAAACTGAGTGCACGGGGGGGGCAGTGAGGGAGGGCACAGCTTCTCACCACCCTGGCTCACAGCAGTGCCAGAACACGGGGGTGCAAGGAGGAAAGGGCTTGCTGGGCTGCTCAGAAGCAGTGTCCTGAACCCACAAAGCAGTGATGGCTCCTGCCTGCTGGCAGCTGCCCTGTGCCCAAGGAGATGGCTCCTGTGCCCAGCGGGACTGAGTCCAGTGATCCGACAGGCAGGGCTTCACCAGCACGGGCCGTGGAGGAGAAAACAGCTCAGTGTGGTTTGAGTGGCCACTCCTGAAGTCCCCTTGGCCCGATGAGCACCAAAGAGTTCACAGACTGGCAGAGAAAGTCCCATTTCTCTGTGTCCAGTGTATGGAGGGGCCGCCGGCTCCGCGAGCGACCCGCGAGGTAAGGACCGAGGTTTGCCTGGAGAGCACGTCCCTGCAGTCACAGAGGGGTGATGGACAACACTTGGAGGGCCTGGAGGCAGTCAAGGAGGTGTTAAATTACACACAGACACGTTCACACAGGCTCACACACACAAGGGCTTCTGTAAACTGGACTCCTTAAGGTTCCATGGATCCTTGGCTGATCCCACGGCCAGCGCTGGGTGTGGCATCCTTAGTTGTTCCCCCGGTACGTGATGTTGGTGAAGGTGGATGTGGCCTCTTTATATAAAGGGTTGTGGGTCTGGAAGAAGAAGGAGGAGGAAAACCAGTATCAATACTTTGTGCTTGGCATCACTGTTCATTCTACTCAACACCTGGGGACACTGAGGCACCACTTCAGCACGGAGTGGTGGATCCCTGGCATGGCTTTGGCTGTGCAGTTTAATGGCTCCCCATGGGAGAGAGCAGGGAAAAGCTGCTGTGGAGGAGAGGAAAAGCAGCAGGAGTTCAGGAGCAGAGAGACCTCCTGAAAGAGCCACCCCACCCCATCCCATCCCATCCCATCCCATCCCATCCCATCCCATCCCATCCCATCCCATCCCTTCCCTCTGTGGGAGGGAGGAGATGGAGAGGTGGGGGACGGGTGCTGTCTCAGCCCCCTCCCTGGTGCTCTGGATGCCTCAGTCCTTCCAGCATCCCATGGCAGGAGGGACCTTCCACTTTGCTCACAGGATGGAAACACTGGTGTGGGCAGTGAGTAAGGGGGTCACGCTGCTGACGACTGCTTGGGATATGCTGGAGGTGGGAAAATCATCTGGGACATCTGCTGTGGCCTGTGCACAGCCCTGGGAGCACAGCAGGCTCAGGGAGGGGTGTCCAGGCTGGCAGTGTCACCCCGAGTCCTGCCTGGGGCACTGTCAGACAGGGATGGGGCAATCTGGTCCCTATGGGCCACAGACAGCAGCTGGGCTCTCCTGCTGGGAGCACTGGGATCTGGATCCCTCAAGCTGGGGGCTGTGGGATCTGGGGGCTCCTGCCCAACACCCCCGACCCGCTGGCCCTCACCGTGTCCCACTTGGCCCTGGCCTTCTCCTCCTCGAAGCGGGCGAACTCCCGGCGGTCGTGGATGGTGATGAGGAGCTTCCAGATGAGCAGGGCAGCCAGGCCGATGAGCAGGATGGCCCCTGTCACCGAGAGCAGGACCACCAGGACATCGGGCCCCTTCGGGCAGTCTGCAGCACAGAGCAGGGTAGGGTTGGAGGGGGCTCAGCACTCCCAGGGCGACTAAAAGCAGCTCTGGGGCTGCCTGGCCATGGGTATGTGCAGCTCCTCTGGGCCCAGGAAGCCTTCATCCTCCCCTGGCAGGGAGCAGGAGCCTCCCCCCTGAGCACAGCAGGCTCTGTGAAGGAGGATCCCATCCATGGGGTGCATGTGCTGAGATCTTGGAGCTCCTGTCTGTAGGGTGGGGGTCTGCACCCAAGCGTGGAGCAATCCAGACCAGGGGCACCACGGGTCCCACCCATGGTGGGGGATGGCACCTGAGCCCAAGTCCTTGTGCTGGTGGAAGCTCTTCCCCAAACCACCACCCCACTGAGCCCCTGCTCTCAGCTCTGCACCAACACCACGTTGGCAAACGGGGGTGGTGAGATCCCGTGGGAGCCCCCACAGCCCCCCACAGCCCCCTGCTCCCCCCACCCCCTGCCTCTCTCTTCTCCACCCTGCGTGCAGGGCCAGGGAGGGTGGCTGGGGCTGCCTTCATGGCCCTGCTCCCAAAGGACCTGCAGCCACACAGCCCCTGGCTCAGCTGGAAGTCAGACCCCCAGGTCAGTGGAAACCCTGGGGCTGCCAATGGGACCCCCTCTTATCTGCCTCCTAAGAACAACATCCCTGCAGTCAGACACGGATCAGGGTGGTGGGAAGGTTGAACCCCCATCCTTGGCCTCAACCAAGGAAATGTGAGACGTGAGAGGCAGGAAATCCCGGCCCCGGTGGCACAGAGCAGGGAACAAAGCAGCCCTTTAACTCCTCTCAGCCCCTGACTGCGGTGCCCCAGGAGCCTGGCTGGGGTGGGAGGTACAAAGGGCACTCAAAATCCCCCAGTTTAGCACAGAAACCCAGCACTGCACCTTCTCCATCCCCCACCTGAGCCGGGTCTTACCAGGCTCCTCGATGACGGAGAGGATGGACTTGCCACTGGAGTCCTCGTAGTACTGGAACCTCATCACACAGTCGTTCTCGTCCTTGTAGGTGCAGTTCACGGCGTCCTTGCCCCTGTCACCTGCCAGAGTGAGAGGCTCAGACCCCCCCCATGCCACGGGTGTGCACACAGAGGGAAAGCAACCCCCTGGATTTCCACATTTTAGGGCAGGTTTGGGTCTCCTCTTACTCAGTTCCTGCACCGTCTCGATCTCGTCCCGGCACATGCGGCTGCAGGTCTGCTCCTCCACCAGCCTCCCCCGCTCGAACTTCTTGCACTCCACACAGTCCCTGAGGAAGAGGAGGGAGGTGCTGTGAGCTCCTCTGTGCTCTCCTCAGAGGACCATCACACCTTTCAGTCGCTGGTTGTGGAAATCACCACAATCCCAACCTAACAGGGCTGCAGCTGGTGGGAGCTCCTGCTGCCACTGCTGCCAGCTCCCTGATGGGGTATGACCCATCTCAGCTCTCTGCTGGCTGCCCTATGGAATATCCCAGCTTTCTGACAGCCCCCTGATGGGGTATGACTCATCCCAGCTCTCTTATAGCTCCTCAATGGGATATGACCCATCCCAACTTTCTCCCAGCCCCCTGATGGGATATGACCCATCCCAGCTCTCTTCCAGCTCCCCAATGGGATACGACCCATCCCAGCTCTCTGCTGGTTCCTCAATGGGATATAACCCACCCTAGTGCTCTGCTGGCTCCCCAGTGAGATACGACCCTTCCCAGCACTCTGCCACATTCCCAGTGGGATATAACCCACCCCATCCCTCTGCCAGCCCCCTGATGAGATATGATCCATTCCAGCTCTCCTCCAGCTCCCCACTGGGATATAACCCACCCCATCTCTCTGCCAGCCCCCTGGTGAGATATGACCCATTCCAGCTCTGTTCCAGCTCCCAGTGGAACATGACCCATTCCAGCTCTCCTCCAGCTCCCCACTGGGATATAACCCACCCCATCCCTCTGCCAGCCCCCTGGTGAGATATGATCCATTCCAGCTCTCTTCCAGCTCCCCACTGGGATATAACCCACCCCATCCCTCTGCCAGCCCCCTGATGAGATATGATCCATTCCAGCTCTCCTCCAGCTCCCCACTGGGATATAACCCACCCCCGCCGTGGCACGGGCTGCCCCAGCCCCGTGCCCTGGCTCACTTTTTGATGGTGCAGGCGTCGGGGCAGGTGGGGCACCTCTCGCAGGTGTCGCCGTAGGAGCCGGGCTGGGTGCACTCGCAGCGGCCGCACACGCAGGAGCCGTGGCCGGAGCAAACCAGCCCGTTGCCGGACATGCACGTGTCCGTGCGCGTCGTGCAGTTGCAGTAGTCGCCCGTCCAGTCCGGGTCGCACACACAGTCCCCACAGCTGCACTTCCCGTGGCCTGGGGACAACCCAAAGAGCATCAGGACCCTCAGTGGCAGAGCAGCCACAGGGACAATCCCCTTGCACTGTGCTCGGGATGGGACAGGCAGCAGCTCACGCCAAACCTCAACCTTTGCTGGGTCCCCAATGCTGCTCTTATCCCACCCGAACAAGAACAGAAGTGGGCAATGAAGATGGGGAATGGCCTTGAGGGGAAGCTGCATGAGGAGCAGCTGAGGGCACCTGGTCTGTTCAGCCTGGAGGAGACTGAGGGGAGACCTCATTGCAGTTCCAACTTCCTTGGGAGGGGAAGCGGAGAGGCAGGCACTGAGCTCTGCTCTGGGGGGACCAGGGACAGGACCCCAGGGAATGGCCTGAAGTTGTGTCAGGGGAGGTTGGATTTTAGAAAAAAGTTCTTCCCCCAGAGGGTGGTTGGGCACCAATAAGGCTCCCCAGGACCAGTGGGCACAGCCCCAAGGCTGACAGAGCTCAAGGAGCGTTTGGATGATCCTCTGGGGCACTCTTGGGGATGGTCCTGTGCAGGGCTGAGAGTTGGACTGGATGATCCTTGTGGGTCTCTTCCAACTCAGCATATTCTGTGATTCCAGGCTGAACTGCCCCAGCTCTGCCAGGCTGGCAGCAGCTGGAGATGCTCAGTCAGATCCGTTTCTGAGCGAGTCAAGCCTTGGCTGTGGCTTTGAATTTCAGATTGAGTCGGGACATCTGGTCAAACCCCCCAAATCCCACTCGTTTCCCAGCCCTGGACCAGGCAGGGGAAGCTGACTGCTGGGAAAAGCCCGCCGAGCTCTGCACGCTCACCGAGCCTGGTTTAATCACACAGACAGACAGACAGACAGACGTGCTCAGATCCTGCCAAACCCCGGGGCTGTTTGGATTGTGGTTTGATTCCAGCTCAAAGACCAGACACGGTGAGCGGTGGAAACACCACGGAGCCGGCACGCGCCGACCCGTCCGAGCCCTGGGCACGGTGGGGAACGTTGGGAACGCTGCTCCCGGCAGGGGATCGGCTAGGCACCGTCCCAAAACCCTGCTCTTGGCCTGGCACTGTCCGGGAATGCTGCTCCCAGCAGGGGATCGGCCGGGCACCGTCCCTGCCACAGCCTTGGAGGCACCGGCATGAGAAATAAATGTGCAACCCCGTTAATGAGGAACCAGGGCTGAGTCACAGGAAAACGGTGCCACGCTGGGTGACAGGGCATGGAAAGAGACGGGCAGGCCGGGGAGAAGTGGCTCAATGGGACCAGAGTGATGCCAACGGGGTCAGACAGTTCAGGTTAATCAACAGCCCGCCCTGGCTGGGGGCAGCTCTTCATCATCGCCCTTCACCCACCCCGACCCGCAGCCTTGGCAGCCCTTGTGCAACAGGAACAGGCTCCCTGCGGGCACTGACTGCTCTGGGTGGGGAAAACCCGGCGTTTCCACCTCCATTATCAGCAGGCTGTGAAGATAAAGGATCAATCCCAGCAGCACAGAGGCCACTTTGAGCCATGAATTTGGCCTGAGGGGCAGGTGGGGTCCCAGAAACTCAGTCTGGGGACACTGGGGAGCAGGAACCAGAGACAGTGATTATTCTGAGTTGGAAGGGACTCACTGGGGTCATCGAGTCCAACTCTTACATGAATGGCCAGTGTGGGGATTGAACCCACAACCTTGGTGTTATTAACACCACACTGTAACCAACTGAGCTCGGGGTCATCTCCCCACAAGTGTTGGTCTGGGTGGGTTGCATCAAATCTCTGCTTAATAATTATTTCCTTTTTGACAGCTGCAATGTAATTGTTTCAATAACTGCTTCAATGCAGTGCACTATCCTATTTTGTACCACACTACTAGTAGTTTTAGCGCTTATACTGTGTACTAAATAATTCTGATTATGATCTTTTGCCTGATCATTTGTAATAATTATATTAATAATAATAAACAATATAATATATAATATATATAATATAATATATATCATATATTATATATAATTATATATTATGTAATATATTTTATATATTATATAATATATACAATACATAATATATAATATATAATATATATTATACATAATTATATATAATTATATATAATTATATATAATATAATATATTATATATATTATATAAATACATAATGCATAATGCATAATATATAATATATAATATATAATATATAATATATAATATATAATATATAATATATAATATATAATATAATATATAATATGATAGAATATAGAATATGGAATATAGAATATAATAAATAATAAATAATATTAATAAATTCATTTTATATAAATATTCTCATTTTGCCTGTCATTAAAACCTGGGGGACAAAAGCGGTTCAGTGACACCTCTGCAATTCCTTAAATTTAAACTGCTGCCATAATCCAAGCTAAGACTGGGTGCAGCTGGATCCAGACTCCTCTGTGAGAAGGGGTTTAGAAAGCCTCGTGATTCGGCGGCGGGGCTTTTTTAACAAACTCTGTGTAACATTCATCAAGCCCCGCGGCAGCGGGTCCCTCCCGGCCCGCCGGTGCCGGCACTCACCCGAGCACATCTGGCCCTTGAAGCGGACGCAGGAGAAGTCGTCGCACTCGCAGTACTTGCCGCTGACCTTGCCGAAGTCGCTGCTGTGGCACACGCACTGCCCGCAGATGCACTCCCCGCGCTGGCTGCACAGCGGCTGGCCCGGCCGGGGGCTGCAGTTGTCCTGCTGCGAGGGGTTGTACTCCTGCTCCGAGCACTCGCAGTGCGAGCCCAGGCGCCCGGCGTGGCAGCGGCACACCCCGCACTCCAAGGTGCCGTTGCCGCGGCTGCAGGACGGGCTGCGGGGCTCGGCGCGGCTCTCGCAGGAGCAGTCGCAGTCGAAGGTCACCTCCACGCTCAGGCTGTCCTTGAAGCCCACGGGTTTGATGGTGAAGGATTTGTGCCGCTCCTGGGGGCAGCCCCGCACCTTGGCCTCGATGCTGAAGCTCACCTGGGTAAAACGAGAAGATGCAAAAAAAGGAGCCCCAGAGTCACAGACACGTCCTCATGGGGGTACAGTCAGTGCTCTAGTTTATTCCAAAACCACACACATTATCAAGGGTCCTACAGGGTTCACACACTCTATTCTAACTTTCTATTGCTTACATTCACTTTCACACACTATAACTTTATTGGCTCTACTAGCCAAGGCACATTTCCAGGCCCTCCCCATCTTCTGGTTTCTCACACCCTGGATAACATCCTCGTTCCTTGTTTTCCTCTATGCAGCTTTCTGATTGCTGCTCAAGGACACACATCTGCTGCTGGAGAACACAGGTCCCTGCCGTCTGACACGCAGGCTGGATTGTGCAAGCAGGCCTGAAGCAGAATGTTATGTCCTGCATCATCTAAAATACTCTCAACACCTGGAGGGCAGAGGGGTGTGGCTGGGTGTCAGTGCCACCAGTGACAGGGACAATACAGGTGTTGGGGTACCTGCTCCAGGCCATGCCCAAGCTTGGTGTGATAAATAAATAATTGTGATTCATGAAACAAATGGGTGATTACATCAAAATAAAACAAACGGATTGTGAAACTCAATTACACCCCCACAAAGAAATAAAACAGACCCTTACAAGGTCAAGGGGCCCTAAAACTCCCTACTATCCTAAAAATAAAATATGGTCTTTTAGGCGCCTGTTTGTCCAAGAACGCATGAATTGTGACTGGTTGTAGGGATAACCCTTTTAGCTTTAGCTGTAAGAAAACCCATATATTAAATACTTAGCAAAAACCTGTATATAATATAATTAATAGGCATGAAGTAGCTAAGATAAATACTAAATGTACCCTGTAGAAGGCGTGCAGATTTGGGAAACTGGTCCCCATTTCTGTCACCCAGCCGGCTGCTTGTTTTTACCATATAATAAACTCTTATTCAAAAACTTATAGAAACTGGAGACTTTGTTTATCACATTGAGGAGCTCAGAAATAGGGTCTACCAGGTCTCTTTGGGCTTATCAAAGCTGTCCCAGCACGGTTTGGGCCAGGGCACCTGCCACAGTAACCAGGTGAATTTTTAGATTGGATATTAGGAAAAAGTAGTTCACTGAAAGGGTGGTCAAGCATCGGAACAGGCTGCCCGGGGAAGTGTGGAGTCACCATCCTTGGAAGTGTGCAAGAAATTTGTAGTTGTGGTGCTCAGGGACGTGGTTTAGTGGACCTGGCAGTGCTGGGTTAGTGGCTGGACTCAATCTTAGAGGTCTTTTACAATCTGAACAATTCCAGGATCCCATGCACTGCGGGCAGCAGCCTGGGCTGAGCTGCAGGACCGCAGGGTCGGCATCCAGGAGGCTCAAAACGTTTTCCTGCTTGCACCCACCCCACTGGACCCCCTCTCTCCACTGCTGAGATCCCAGAGTCCGTGTCACCGGGGAGGTGGTGGGACAAGCAGGCAGTGCTGGTGCAGAGCATCAGACACTCTGGCAGCACTGCTTGGTGGAGGGGGAGGAAGGCCAAGCCCACGAAGAGGATCCTCACCGTGTCCCCGATCTTGAGCCCCACGCAGGACTTGAGCCCAGGGATGACCTCGTCGTTGAGGCAGGTGGCGTTGAAGGCCAGGGACAGCTCCTCGGGGAGGTCCCGCACCTCCAGCTCCACCTTGGAGCGGATTTTCTAGGCAAGGAGAGAGCAGTGATGAGGACACAGCACTGGGGAGGGCTCAGACCCAGGGAGGGTCCCCCCCAGCACCACAGGACAGGAGCCAAGTGCTCCAAGTCTCTCTCAAGGCTCGGCTACATCATTCCCTACGTCATTGCCTCAAATGCCTTTGAGGATGGAAAGGGGCAGGCAGTGAACACAATGATCTCCCTTCCCTGCACACATGGGTGGAGACAGATGCTCACAGCTGGGCCAGGGAGGGTGCTCAGGGCTGGGGGGGCTGCCAAATCTGTGAGGGCTGTTTGCAGTGTGAAGCAGGGGCTATTTTGGGAGGCAGAGAGCTCTTGTGGGGCCAACACATCACACACTTACCCCATAGGAGTCCACGATGAGCTGCAGGACGTTGCTGGAGTCTCTGGACAAGGTGCCCACGGTTGTGCCTGGGATCAGCTCACTGTAGTTCTGGAGAAATACCATAAAGGAGGTCTGTTTGTGGTGGGTGACTGTGCCATGGCTGGGCCAAACCCCACCCAGGCACACAGGAGCTTCCCAGGGAGCTTCAGTGGGACAGGAGACCACCAAGCCATCTCCAGCCACCCATGGCTGGCTCCTGGGGACCCTCCAGCCCCCCAAAAAGGTGTCTGCACAGCAGCTGGTACCTGGTAGAGGCCAACAACTGTATCTGTCACAGCAAAGATCAAGTTGATGTTCTTCTGTGAGAGTTTCTCAGTCATCAGGCCCAGAGAGGGATAGTCCTGGGGAAGAGGAGAGGTTATCCCCTAGGGACATGTACCTCCACCACCCAGCTCTCCAGCCCTGGCTGGACCACCTTTCCCATCCCATGGGGACCCAACAGGAGCTCTGGGCTCCACAACCCCACTCCTGGGCCGGGATTTACCAGTGTGGTGCTGGCAGAGTAGAAATTATCCTTGCCAATGTGGCACTGGGCGTCGTTGGGCTGCACGATGCCGGCCAGCCGCCCGTCCAGGGCGATGTGGGTCTTGGCGTCCGTGGTGAAGACGAGCAGGTGGGAAGCATCATTCCTCCAACCAATCTTCTCCTGTGGTGAAAGGAGCTCCCAGTTACGTGCCAGCACCCTGTGCCAGCGCCCCACTGCTGCCTTTGTGCCACCCCAGGGCGTGACTTGGCCGTGAGGACCAACCAGCTGCAGAAGGAATGGAGGGAATTGCTCCCCCAGGGAAGTGCTGTGGGCGTGTGGGGGCTGGCAGGGGGGCAGGGGCTGCTTGTACAGGTGAAAGATGGGTTTTAATAAGGAAGATATCAAGCTATTAGAGAGTGTGCAAAGGAGGGCAATGAAGATGGGGAAGGGCCTTGATTTGAAGCCGTATGAGAACACTGAGGGCACTTGGTGTGTTCAGCTGGAGCAGAGGAGACTGAGGGGAGACCTCATTGAAGTTCCAGCTTCCTGGGGAGAGGCAGAGGAGGGGCAGGCCCTGAGCTCTGCTCTGGGGGGACCAGGGACAGCACCCAGGGAATGGCTGAAGTTGTGCCAGCGAGGTTTAGGTTGGATCTCAGGAAAAGGTCCTTCCCCCAGAGGGTGGTTGGCACTGACCAGGCTCCCCAGGGCAGTGGGCACAGCCCCAAGGCTGCCAGAGCTCCAGGAGGGTTTGGACAATGCTCTGAGGGACAGGGTGGGATTGTAGGGGAATCTGTGCAGGGCCAGGAGTTGGACTGGATGATCCTTGTGGGTCCCTCTCAAGTAGCATATTTTGTGATTCTGTGATTAATTTGCCAGTGTTAATCATGGTGTTTAATGACTGAGGTAATACAACCCCTCCAGCAAAATCAAGTTGCAGGCACAGGAGCTGTTGTCCCTTTTGGGCTGGTCACTGCAGGGCTGACATGGGATCATCACCCATTCCCAAACACCTCCTCTGCTCCTCTCTCCTGCCAGGACCACTGAAGGTCCTGCTCTTCCCTTGCCTTGACTACTGGGCTGGAAATGTGCTGGTTGAATGTTCGCCCTCTCCAGAGCCGAGTGGCACAGCAGCTCAACAAGGCTCATGATCCTGTCCTGGTGGGGTTGGGCGGTCCCTGCCCACACTGGTGACCCTGCCCCAGCCCCAGCTAGGCCTCCTTGCCCCTCACCTCGCACACAGTGGCCTGGATGATGGCATCGAAGCCGCCCTCGGGCGCGTCGCGGTTCCGGGACACGCTTTGCTTCCGCACCTCCTCGTTGAACCGGGTCACCTCGTCCGTCAGCGACAGCACGTGCTTGTACCCGAACATGGGCAGGCAGGTCTCACCAATCCTGGGGGGGCACAACAGTCACAGGGCTCTGCCAGCTCCCATCCCTGCCCTGCAGCCATCCCGTGTCCCAGGGTCCTGTCCAGGATGTGCTGGAGAGGGCACATCCAGAGGCCGGTGAAGGACCTTCTAAAAATCAACCCAGAGGTGCCGGGCTCAGGGCAGCTCCAGCCTCAGACCTGCTGGGATTTTTAGGAGTCGTTTGCTTCGAGCCTCAACACTTCTCATGAAAAACTGCTGTAAAATTGTCCCCTGAAGGACTTCCTGGTGACAATGATAGTTCTGGTTTAGACCTGCTCCTCCTCCCTGTGCCAGCAGAACACCCTGTGCAGCAAGGTCTGAACCCTGCCTGGAATCAGGCCCCCATCTCCCTGCTGGAATCCGCTGGCATGGATTTCCAGCCACATTCCAGTGATGTCCCATCAACTTCTGGCCCTCCCAGGACTCCCTCAGCCCGGGACTTACTCATAGCAAGGGTTCTCCACGGCTTCTGGAGGGGAGATGTACATGTAGGGGGAGATGGGCTTGTCCACGAAGGCCCCGAAGCCGATGCGGAGGTTGCTGGTGAGCTTGCGCATCTCGCTGGCCAGCTTCGTGCCCAGGTTCTGGATGTTCCTCAGGTCGTCCTTCATGGAGTTGGACAGGTCCATCAGGTAGTAGATGTCCACGGGGTAGTCTTCCACCTGACGCACTTGGACACGGAAGACCTGGGAGTCGTCTGGAATGTGACAGGGCAGCGGAGTGAGAGCTCCTCTCCCGGGAGGAGCAGGGGGGACTCGCCACAGGATTAGGGAGAAAGTCACCCTGCAGGGTCAGCAGGAACCCAGGGGATGGTTAAAAGCTGCTGGGAGGAGAACATCACCCTTAGACAGACACAGAGGGGCAAAGCCCTTAGTCAGGTGTTTGCACAGGAGATGTTCTGTGCACCCTTGTCCAAGGCCAGATTGGATGGGGCTTGGACCAACCTGGTCCACTGGAAGGTGTCCCTGCCCGTGGCAGGGGGTGGAACGAGATGAGCTTTAAGGTCCTTTCCAACCAAAACTGTTTTAGCAATCTGTGACAGATGTGTCTGCATTCCATGGCTCCTGTTCTCCAAACCTCTCAGTACCAGGACGTGAGCAGATCCTCCTGCCCAGGGCTGACCCCCCAGCACAGCAGGTCTGGCAGGGACCACGAGGGGACTGTAAGGCTGCTCTGGACTTCTCTGAGCTCCCAGGGACTCCAGGCATCTCCTGAGGCCTCCCCCATCCCTCTCCCCTTGGCTCCTCCCAGCTCCTACTGGGAAATTTTTGGTGCAACATTTTCCATTGAAACAAAACCTTCCTCAGACAGATCCTTCTGGGGATCAGGCCAGTTTTGATGACTTTGGCACTTAAAAAAAAAAAAAAAAGCTGAAAATGCCTTGAGTTGACCTTTTCTTTTGGCCTTTTTTAGAGACAAAGGTTCTTTCTTCTGGTCCTTGAAAAGGCTTCTTTGAAAGGTAAGCCAGGGCACAGCTGCAGCCTTGTCTGAACACCTCAGACACTGAGGGAAAAAAGCTTTAATTGAGCTTAAATTGTTGCTGTTTTCACATTTCCATGTAAACCCACACGTCACCTTCTTTCAGGATGGAGAAAGTTTCAAAAACTATGAGAGCCCAAAGAGCTCCATCCCCCCTCCAGCTGTGCTGGGACCCCAAACAGAGCCAGGGGTCCCATCTTTCTGCTCAGATGGCAGCTGTTTGTCCTTGTTGAGCTGAAGCCACGAGCACTCTCAGCTTGTGGGACATGAGCTGTGACTTGTCCTGCTTGTATCCTTCATGATCTGGTCTTGGTTCAGGAGTCAAGGCCGATGACTCATTCCAAACCCTCTTGGTTGGGCAGAGATGGTATCAAGCTGGGTTTTCTCCCAAGAAACAGGAATTTACAGGGATTTACTCTCCTGAGCAACACACTCACCCCCCCTCCTGCCAAATACCTTTAGCCCTAAATAGAACAATGGCCACTGAGCAGCTCCATGTCCCCACAAAGACATTTCTGTCCTTCAGATGGGTCAGGACTCCTCCTGGCCAGGCCCAGGGATGTGCCACGTGCTATCAGCCACTGACATCCAACCCCAGGGCTTTAATGAGCACAAGGAACCAAAATTGTTCCTGCTGAGACTGGCAGAGTGACCTGTGAGGGGGTGTCTGGGGTAGAGCAGGTGATGGCACCACTCGCTCCACGTTCCCCTGTCGGGGTTGATGACAGAGACCCTGCCAGCAGCCTGGCAATTAGTGACGAGGAATGTAAACAACTCTAAGGAAATATTTACTGTAATGCCGGATGGAACAAACGAAATGCAGCCCAGAGCAAAGGTCACCAATCAAAATGTGCACAATATCCCCAGTGACAGCAGGCACAGTGTCTTCAGTGCCACCAATGAGAGCGTGTGCAGTGTCTTCTGGATTACCAACGTGTGTACTGTGTTTTATGCTTGAGACTTTTGAACCAATTGTGTGCAAAGAGTATAAAATAAACACTTGAGAGCAATAAACAGCTTCCTGTTCACCTCACACCTGGGCTACATCTGATATCTGTGTCGCTTTGGCTGCTCTGACTTTACCGGCGACGTTCCCCGAACCGGTTCTGTGAGCTCGGGCGAGTGACGCCCGTTAGCTCTGCCTCCTGCCTGGCATCCTTGAAACCCCTGGCTGCTGGCAGAGGACCAGGGCAGTTAATTGGCTCCAGCCTGCCTGGCTGAAGGGAGCCAGGGAAATTACAGGACCTCTTGGCAGCCCAGCCCTGCCAGCTGCTCGTTAGACACGAGCCGACTTCCACCCAGGAATTCCGAGCGCAGCGGCAGCGCCTCGGATCCAAACGGCTTTTTGTTGAAGGCACATCCAGTCCTGCCCCTTGGGCACATCAGGCTTCAGGCAAGAGACTGAACGCAGCAAGGAGCTTGCAGGCTGCCCACCAGGGATGTTCTGGAGGGTTCAGTGTGGCCCCAGCCTGGCCTTGCCCCCACAAGACCCCCTTGGCCAGCGAGGCAGAGCTGTGGCTCTGTCACTGCCTGAGCCCTTTGGGTTATTCCCATTGCATCCCCCCCTTCCCACAGCGGCCTGGGGGCTCTTACCCGGCCTCAGGTTCAGCCGAATTCTCTGGGGGCTCATCTGGGTGGTGGTGGCCCCCCCTGAGCCCTTGTTGCTGAGGGGTCTGTCCTCCAGGATGGTGACACTGCTGCTGGGGGACTCGATGTGCTCCTGCCCGCAGCCGTTGTGCAGCAGGTTGGCACGGAGGTCACAGCGAGGGGACGACTGTGCCCAGACCTGGGGGAGAGGGACACGGTCAGGAACCAGCTCTCCACAGCTGGGAGAAGGAAAACCACCCCCCTTTTCCCTGGAGAGCTTTATCACACCTCATGCCAGACCAGGACCGGAGGGGTTTTGGGGCGCACGGTCTGTGCTCGAGGGAGGTGGCAGACAGAGGGGATTTGGGATCAGCACGTCCTGCCAGGACCCAAAGCAGGAGCTCGGCAACCCCTGCCAAGGAGCGAGGGATAACACACCCCTGCCAACCCCCTCCTGGCTCCTGGCAGCTGGAGCCTCACGTTTGGGTTCTGGCAGAGCTGAAAGGAAAGCCTGTCTCTGTGGGATGGCTGGAGGAGGGTGTGGTGGGATGTGAACAGGGGCAGGCTGGGACTTTTAAAATTACTTGTTGCTTTGGCCAAAGACAAATCACCTTTTCCCCCCATTTTCTCCACACGTGCCCTCAGGAATCCTGCCCTGAGCAAGGAACGGGCCCACTGTGGGTGAGCCCAGTGCAGGGAGCAGTGCTCAGTTCCTGCCCAGGAGTGGAGCAGTGCTCAGTTCCTGCCCAGGAGTGGATCAGGCTTATCTCCAGCCCCCCAGCTTCCTGCCGGATGGAGCTGACCGGGAAAGGAGCACCAAAAAAGGAGTGAAAGAGTGAGCAGGCACTGGAGTGCGGGAGAAGCCGTCAAGGGCCCGTCAGGGGCAGGAAGCACAAAGTGTGGAGTCACTGCGGGCTCCAGCCCTGGCCCTCCTTTCCTAGAAAGCTCCCGGCTCCCTGCCCTTATCACCACACATTCAGAAGGGTTCACGTCCCTCCAGTTTCTCATGGAGACAAATATGGGAGGAATTTCTCTCCCCCATCACTGCCGGGATCTGCTGTGACACGTTCCCGCTCAGGCAGTGTCCACTCTCCTCCCCAAAGGGATTTTCCATCTGCCTCCCACAGCCCAAGTCTTTCTACATCGGACTCCTGCAGCAGAGGACCAGCACAGCCTCTCCCTGCAGCAAAGGGAAGGGGCACAAGTCCTGGTGGGGCTGGTCCAGGGATGCTGGATCCCAGTTCTGAGTCTCCCGGTGCTGGAGAGGTTCCCATCTGGGATATCATCTGCCCTGGGTTCAGGTTGATTGAACCCAGGGATGAATTTGCAAACAAGGAGAAGAATGCAATGGTGTCAGGAGGCCCTGGCTGGCCCACGGCCCTCTGGAAGCAAGGACAGCCAAGGAATACATCAGCAGGCGTGTTCCTCCCCCGCAGCCTCCCGATCCCTCCGGATCGCTGCTGACGGGAGGAGGACGAGTCATCCCTCCAAATTAGCTCCCTTGCACCCATCCACCCCACAGGCTCACCCCACGGGGCTCCCTGCTGTGGGAAGAGGTGGCTGGTTCACCCCAGATCCCATCAATCATCACGAACGTTCCTGTCCCGGGAAGGGAAATTGCTGGAAAAATACGTGGGTGAAAAGCAGGCTGGGCTGGGCAGGTGGGGTTTATCCATGGCACTGGGGGATACCTGGAGATCCCGGGGAGCTCCCAGGACCTCAGAGGCCACGTGGCACCTTGTGGGATTAGCAGCACCATTCCTGCTGTGAGATTCCCATGGAGAAGCTGTTTAACCCCAGGACTGCATCCTTGCCCTTTCCGTGGAGCCCTAAATACTGAGGTTGGCTCAGGACTCACAGGAGCCTCCCCAGCAACAAAACTACTGCAAAAGGTGAAGGAAAATATTCCTGTGCCATCCAAGGAGTATTTGGCTACGGGGCCCTGGCAGCTCCCAGTCTATTTTTGACCCCAGTCTCTGCCACCTTGCTGACTCAGCACTTTGGGCACAGCCCCAGGTGGGAACAACCTGGGGCAGCCAAGGCCTGCTGGTGACAAATACACAGTGCAGGGACTTCACCTGTGATAAATCCTTCTTCTCCATCAGCACAGCCCTGATGGCATCAGCTCCTTAGGGCAGAAATGTGAGGGGATGTGTTCCCACCCCTCCATTCCAGCCATCCCACAGCCCTTCCCAGAGATGCTCCCCAGCCCCACCTGCCCTCTGTCCCGCTGCAGGGAGGGAGGTTTTAACTCAGGATGGGAAACCTGGTGATTTTATCCCAATTCCTGCCTCCAGAGCCGTTAAGTGAGGGCAGGGTCAGGCAGGGCACTGCCAGAGCCAGCTCCATCCCTGCCTTCTCAGGGTGGGAGGCTGTGGAAACTCTCACATCCTCAAGGCATCTCCATTCTCAGCTCTGACACAACCACATGCAGCATCAGCTTCTCTGCAGGAGAGCTCCTGGGAGGGCTCAGAGCACAGATACCTCCCCAAATTAAGCTAAAATCTTCCAGCAGCTTCTCTGAAATCCACCCCTTGCCTCCACCTTTCCTCCAAGGGAACCAGAATGGGTGACACTTTGGGAGGGTGAGGTGCTGGAAGATCTGTCACAATAATCTCCAAAGGGGTTTTAGAGCCACGTGTCAGTGTTACAGCTTGGCTGGCTTTTTCCAAAAGCAGAAGCGAGGGATGAGAGCATCTATTTGTTGGGAAGAGTGGTCAAGGTTTCCAAAAAATAAATAAAACTCAACTCCCCTCTGCATCAGCGCTCAGGGGGGTCAGTGATCACAAGAAACCACAATGAAACCCTTCTCCCATCCCAGCCCAGGATGGAGCAGCAATAACTCATCACCCCAGTGAGTGGGAAAGGGCTGCAGCAGGAGCAGGAGCACAACTAAGGGCACTGTCCCTTTAAAAAAAAAGGGGGGGCTGTGCAGTATCAGAGACCTCCCCCACCCCAGGGAAATTAAACAAACCCGCAGCAAAAACCCTCATTTGCTAAATTAGGACAATGTGGTCCAGATGTTGGGGCAGAGTTGCTGAGCTGAGCTGCACTCCCTGCCCTCCGGGGGCCGGCTCTGGCAGGGGGACGGCTCCCTCCCTGCTGTCACGTCTGTCCACGAGCACAGCTCGCAGCAGCACTGGAAATATTTCCTTTTTTGGAAACCTTTGCTGATCTGGAGGAAAAAAAAAAGCTCCATCACAGCCCCCGCTGCAGCGTTAAGGCACCAGCCCTGCCCAGTCAGCAGCCGGGAAGGAGGGAGCCCAGCCCAGCCCAGCCCAGCCCAGCCCAGCCCAGCCCAGCCCGGCCAGCATTCCCCATGGGACAGGGGATCCAGAGGGAAGCCAGGCCCTTTATCACCCGGCACATTTCAGACACTCCCCGAGGGAGATAAGAGGGGCACAAACATCTTTATTCACACCACACCCGAGGTCCAGCCCTATCTGATGGGCACAGCAAGCACAGCCATCCCCTCCAGACACACACTGACCCCAAGGCATCGACCACACAGGCATGATCCAACAGCATTTTCCAGCTGGGATCACTTTTTCCCGGGTCTTCTCCTGGACAGCACGGGCACAGCCTCAGCTGGAGGAAGCAGAAAGCAAGGAAAGCCTTGCCAGAGGGGGACCCACCCCGGGCTGGATGCCCTGAAGGTTTCATCACCTCTCCCCATCCCAGCCTCACCTCCCTTGGCTCTGCCCTGGGGCTGCTCTTCCATCCCCTTGGGAAACTCCCTCCTCTTACCTAATGGATTAACCCCCAGGGCAGCATTTTTGGAGGGGAGTGTGGCAGATCTCCCAGGCTCTCACCTACCCAAACTGAGTGATTTGAGAGCCACAGCTCAGCACTCACATCCTCCTTAGCCCAGCAGCCAAAACAAGGCACCTTGTCCTCTCCTCCTCTCACTTGCAATGAAAAAAAGGCTTTTAAACCCAACCCCATAACTTCTAATCACCATTTTCAATTCCTCCCTCCAATCCCCCTTCCCTTTCCAGCCCTTCCAGCAATTAAGCTCCTTAAGCCAGAGCTTTACAACAGGTTTTCAAGAAGCAAACCAAAAGTAAACTGAGCTTTTACATGCACGTTATTTGAAAGGCAAAGTGATTTCCCAGTGGAAGCAGCACCATTTCCCAGCCAGCTCGATGCAGCTCCCACCAGCACACGCTTAAGGGGCAGATTTTGGGAGCAGGGCAGGAGTGATGTGCAGGTCTGAGCCAGGGGATGTGTTTAGACATGGTGGGAACAGGTGGAGATGGAGCCTGGGACTATCCCACAGCCCAAAGGCTCGTCCCTTCCTACACAGCCCTGGTCCTGCTCTGGGATGAGCTGCAGCCCAGCTCAGCCCCCCAGCTCAGCCCCCCAGATCTTACCTCAGCAGAGCACCAGGCACAGAGGGGGCTCACAGCCAGGCACTGCTTGCAGGAGTTCACCCCACGGGTGGTGCAGATGTTGCCCCCTGGAACAGCAAAACAGAGCAGTCACAGCCTGCAGAGCCCCAACTCACCCCTGTGCTCAGGACTCAGTGCTCAGCCACCGGCCCCCTGAGCAGCCACAGCCCCCACCAGGGCCCTGCTCTGCCCCCTTTCCCAGCCCCAAACCCTGGGTGTTGCCTCCTCACCCCTTTCATACCCTGGCACCAGCTGGGCTTCATCCTGCCCAGGGCTGAACACCATTCCTGCCGTGCCAGCTCCTTAAAGTGTCCCCTCCTCCCTGCAGCATCACCCAGGTGTTGGAGTGAAGCTCCCACTGCTGGTATTTGTGCCCCCCTGCAGCCCCCTTGGAGCAGCAGGAGAGGGAAGGGGTGAATTCCCAGGGGTGCAGAGTGGTACCCACAGCCCTGCCAGGGATCAGCTGCCTCTTCCACTGCCCCGAGCCAGGGTGGTCAGTGGGTCACCCAGGGCAGGGTGGTCGGTGGGTCACTCAGGGCAGGGTGATCAGTGGGTCACTCAGGGCAGGGTGGTCAGAGGGTCACTCAGGGCAGGGTGGTCAGTGGGTCACCCAGGGCTGGGTGGTCAGTGGGTCACCCAGGGCAGGGTGGTCAGTGGGTCACTCAGGGCAGGGTGGTCAGTGGGTCACCCAGGGCAGGGTGGTCAGTGGGTCACTCAGGGCAGGGTGGTCGGTGCCACCTTGTGCAGACACTGAACACAGTGACTGGCCTTGGCTCGGGTTCAAATCCAGGGAAAGGAGGGGAGGGAAGGGGCAGGAGTCCAGCAATGTGCTGGGGGGGGTTTGCACCGGTGTCCCAGGCAAAGGCTGGCTCTGGCAGTGACAGTGGCCGTGGGGACTCTGGGAGACACAGGCTGGCACCAGTCCTGGAGGTCAGAGAGTCTGTGTAGGGGGACTAAAGTGCCCCAAAGTGCCCGCAGGGCTCAGGGTCAGGAGGTGGCACAGCCCGGACTGGGCGGCTCCGGCAGTGACAAGGGCTGGGGACACGAGTGTCACCCCCGGCTCATCCTCCCTCCCGGGCACAAGCACCTCGGCAGTTTTAGGGCTCCCTGGGCAGAGCAAACCACAGCCATGTGCCCACTCGGCCGGGGGACACTGCAGCCCCGGGACCCGGGGGATGCTGGCAGGGCTCTCCCCTTTGCCCCGTGTCCCCGCTGTCCCTGCCCAGGGCTGTCCCGGCAGCGTTTTCCACCACAGGAAACGCAACATAAAACGGAAAGAGGAAACTGTGAAACGATGTGAAACGATGTCGTCAGGTCTCCGGGCAGAACCACAAACAACGGCCGTGAGCTTCTGCCTGGGGGCACCTGGGCTGGGGCATGGGGGTGCTGTCACAGGCTGGGGTTGTCCCAAAGTCCAGCAGCTGCTTGGGGATGTGCCCCAGGACGTGTCTCATCACACCTCTGCCACCAACACCCCCAGCTTGTCCCACGCAGGGCACCGAGCTAAAGGCTGAACCCACCTGCCTGGCTCAGCACCAGCTTTGGGGTGGCACCCGTGCCCAGAGCTCTTGCTACCCGGCTCCATGTAGGGGTGGGGCAGATTTTAAACTGCCCAAAAGTGACAGGTTGGTTCCTGCACCTCAGCAGTGTGCCAGCAGCAATATCTATCCTGGGGGTGGCTGGGGCAGGGAAGGGGGAAGGCAAAGGACTCTCCAACTGCAGCAGCAACACCAACACCTCCCACTTCTCACATTGGCTCCCTCCCACTTCTCACATTGGCTTCTGCCCCATCCCAGTGAAATCCCTCCTACCCCATCCCAGTGAATCCCTCCTGCCCCATCCCAGTGAATCCTTCCTGCCCCATCCCAGTGAAATCCCTCCTTTCCCATCCCAGTGAAATCCCTTCTGCCCCATCCCAGTGAAATCCCTCCTCTCCCATCCCAGTAAATCCCTCCTGTCCCATCCCAATGAAATCCCTCCTACCCTATCCCAGTGAATCCCTCCTGTCCCATCCCAGTGAAATCCCTCCTGTCCCATCCCAGTCAAATCCCTCCTGTCCCATCCCAGTCAAATCCTTCCTGCCCTATCCCAGTGAAATCCCTCCTGTCCCATCCCAGTCAAATCCCTCCTTTCCCATCCCAGTGAATCCCTCCTGCCCTGTCCCAGTGAAATCCCTCCTGTCCCATCCCAGTTAATCCCTCCTACCCCATCCCAGTGAAATCCCTCCTCCCTGCCAAGCGCCGGTGGCTGCAGCCGGGGCTCGTGCCCTGGATTTGTGCCGTGCTGGGAGCCAGATCCATGCCTGGCAGCGGCTCAGCCCCCTGGGGGAGCAGGGAAGCATTTCCCGGGCAGCCCTCGGGATTAAACACTCGGAGCTGCCAACGCCAGAGCCACGTGCCTGGACACGGGAACAGCTTCCAAATCTGCAGGTCCCTGGGGAGCCCTGGTGCTTTGATACCCCCACCAGGACCGTGGGAGGGGTGCCAGGTTCTTCCCTGCCCCGTGCCAGGGGTTTCCTTGCATTTCCACACTCGTGTCCCTGGTGTAGGGGCTGTTTCCAGCTGCTGGTTCACGGCTGTGGTGGCTCAGCCCTGCCTGGGGCAGGGTTATAGACCCCAGTGCCACCAGCAACACTCCTGGCCCTGGCTCCTGTTTAATGCCACTGTGGGGTTTGTCCCCTCACAGTGGGTTTTAGCTGGTTCAGTCACCTGGTTCTGCCCCAGCACCCACCCTGCTGGGGAACTGCAGAGCTGACACCCGTGGGTGCTGTGGGATGTGAGACACACTGGCCCAAATCCTGGCTCAAACAGGTTTCCCCCGTGACTTGAGCCAAGTCCCTCGGCCACTCCCTGCCTCGGTGTCCCCTGTGCAGGGTTAACTCCATCTCAGGGAGATCAGGATCCACTCAAATTCCATGTGGAGGAGATCCCAAGCTCGTGTCTGCCAGCTGAGCCCCTGGCTGCCTCCTCATGCCATGAAACCTGAGCTCAGGGCTAACAAGCCCCAGGACTGTCCCTTTGAGCTCATCTGCTGCCCACATTGTGGTACCAGTCACCTCCTGCCTGTGTGCAGCCTCTGGACCCTCGTGGTTTCCTTTCTCCCCCTCCTGCCAGCACCCCACAGCCCAGGGGGCCTTGACCTGCTGTCCCCCCTTCATGCTGGGGATGTAACCCCAATTTTCTGGTGGATTTTGGAACAAGGGCCACGAGCCTGGGCAGAGCAGTGGTCTCATGGCTGGGCAGCTGCACACGGGGGTAGGTGGGACTGCAGCAGGGGCAGGGATGGGGCAGGGATGGGGCAGGGATGCTGCCATTCCCAAGGCTGCCCTGGGGGCTGATGTCACATTGTGCCACCGTGCCATTGCTGGTGGCTTTGCCTGGGGGGTCCCTGGAGGTCTGTACCTGCCCCCAGGTCCCCATGGTGTCCAACACTCCGTGTTCCCAGGGCTGGAGGACCCTTCCCCAACCTCCAGCACTTTCCACAGCCATTCCTGGCTGCCTTCCACAGGGCTGGATGGAGGAGCAGGGCCATCCCTTCCCCTGGGAAGGGGCTGAAATCCGCTGGGTGCCAGCTGGGATTGATTCCTCAGGGCAGTTATGGCCCTCCAAACATGAGGCTGATCCTGCTGTGATCCCCTTCAGCATGGGGAAATATCCCTATTTTGGCATTCCCAGCACTGGTTGCAGGGCTGGATGCAGTGCCAGGAGGGTTTTGTGGGAGCAGGGGGTTTGGGGGATGTGGGAGCACAGATGGAGAGGAGAGGAGGATGTGGAAGGGGCTGCAGCTGGAGTCCCCTCAGGTTTTGCCCTGTGGGTGCCTGGCAGTGCCCCCCAGGCTCAGACACTGCCTGGCTGTGAGCAGGTTAACACGGTCCCAGCACAGCCTAAACAAATTCTGTGGGTTTTAGTTACCTTTTTTTTTTTCATCTTTGCAGCTTATTTTTCCAGCCATAAAAACTAATAAACCCAAGTACAAAAGCTGCATTTTTTGACTATGAAAGCAGCTGTTCTCACACACTGAGCTGATCCTAAAGACTCCGGCTTTTTAAAATAACAGCAATCCTGAAATCCAGGGAAATGGGAGATAAACTGGGCAGGATGATGGGAATCACCCACCTGGGGCTGGGCCTGGGGCCCTGAGGGAGGTGAAATCATAGAATCACAGGGTGGTTTGGGTCAGAATTACCTAAAGATCATCCAGTTCCAACCCCCTGCCATGGGCAGGGCCACTTTCCACTAGACCAGGTTGCTCCAAGTCCTGTCCAGCCTGGGATAGAACACTTCCAGGGAAGTGATGCACTTGGAACACCCCAGACATCCGTGGCTGAACATCACCCTGCCCTGGCTGGGGAAAATTACTCAGTCCAGTCTGCACTAGGAGTAACCTCTGAGTGCCCCAGGAGCAGCCACAGGCTTTGGTTTTCCCCCCTCTGCCAATTTGAGCAAGAATGTGCTCACTGACAACCTGATAAAGACATTTTAGAGGACTTGATAAAGGTACAAACCACACCTACTTAACATCCTCTCTGGTCTTTCTGCTCGACTCAACGATAAGGATCTGGCCCGTTTTTGGCTGATCCCCACCCTGCCAGTCCGGGGGTGTTTCTCCTCTCTGAACCTCTCCCTTCCTGCCAGCATTTTGCTGGGGGTGCCCCAAACTCATCTAGCTCCTCACAGGCACCAACACACAGGACCGGAGAAATCAATCCCCTGCACAGCCCCAAACTGCAGCTCTGCAAACTCAAACCCTTCCAGGGGTTATCCCGTGTCCTGTGCTGGTGACAGCTCCATCCGGCAGCAGATCGGAGCCTCGGGCTCTTCCTGGGAATTCACCAAGCTCTGGAAGTCTTTAGACAGAACAGTGTTGCCCCAAACCCCCTGAGTTTGGCCTCGAAAACAATGGGACCGATTTATAAATCACCTTTTCGCAGTTGCAGGATTGACTTTGAGCCCTGGGAACACACCTGGGGTGGGGTGGGGAGATAACGCTTTTCCAGGCTCCTCTGTACTTTAACATCGGGGAACTTTTCTAAAATACAAACTACATTTGTCCTGAGATCACCTGACGCCAGAAATCAGAGTTTTTAAAGAAAAGCAGCAAAATAACACGAGAAAAAAAATAACACAAGAAATAAATGCCCCCCTCCCCGTGCTCCTAAAATGCTCCGGACGCAGGAATTACCTGCCCGGTGGATTTTCTGTTTGTGAAGGACGGAGCCCAAGCCACACTCCAGTCCTTCCATTGCAAACCAGCACCCCGAGCCAAACGCAACGTAGGTAGAGGATACAAACTCGCCACACCCAGTGAAAATAACCCCCCAAACCCTGTCCTGACCCTGTAACATCCTTGAGAACCCCCGGCCCCGACCGAGCCGAGCTTTGTCTGTGGGAACGCGCCGCAGTTCAGGCTGCCAGCTCCCCCCCCCTCCGACGGATTTTCCCAAGAAATCGCGGACCCCGGGAAGGCAGAAAGTCCTGGGATTTGTAGAAATAAGAGTCAGCAGCTTCCCGAAGTGCCCCGGCTCTGAGAAGCGGTGCCAGAGCGAACCTACCCCAGGCTCCAGCGGCGCAGAGCGCCAGGACCCCGAGCGCCAGCCAGGCTCGTCCCATCTTCTCCTCCGAGCCCCGAGCGCGGGGGGCCGCTTGGACCAGCCCCTCTGAGAGGGCTGGGGAGCAGCTCGGGAGGGTTTTGAGCAGCCCAGGAGGTGAATCATGGGTCGGGCTGGATGACACACATGGCGAGCGGAGGAAACTGCGCCGGGCTCGTCAGCCGGGAGTCAGGAGTGCCCCCGCCCGCCCCGCTCCTCATGCTGCTCTGGCTCTCCCGGCTCGCACAGGGACCTAAGAAACCCTGGCAGCGAGTCCTCGGCACTGGTGACCTGCAGCCGCGGGGCTGGTAACAGGCTCTTTCCCAGAGGCTCTTCCGCCTGGCTTTAATTCCTCGCAAAATCCTACGCGCTCCTTCCTTTCGTTAACTCTTGCCGGGAAAGGAGGCTCGTTTTAAACCCCAGCTGAGCCGCCCCAGTTCAAGGGTTTAAGGAGAAACAGAGCAAATACAGGCTGATGTGAAAGCGTGGGTTCTCAGCTCAGAGATGGGCAAATGGGAATATCCCAGCTGGGAGCTGAGGGAGACCCAGCCAAAAACTGGACCCGGTGGAACCAGCAGTTTGGGTATAAACCTGGACATGGGTTCAGCTTTGGGGCCAGATAATTTGGACCTGATTTTCTTCTTCCTTGTATTGTTTTTTCCCCCTCTGTGTCCTCGGGAATGGCTCCTGTGCTAAGCAAGTACAGGGAATGGGATGTGCCCAGAAATGATGGAGCTGCCTGTGGATGCCTCCCAAAGGGGTTTTATCAACATGTCATTGCCCTGCAACACCGAGGGCAGAGACGGGGGAACTCCACAGACAGGCTGGGGGGCGAAAGGGAGAGAAGGGCTGTTTCCCTGGAGCCCTGGGATGCTCTCTCCCAGCGAGTGACAGGGGTTGGGGACAGTAATGAGGCAACCCTGGGTCAAAAAGATCCAACTCACAGAAATGCCAGTAAAAATGAGCTCATATTGGTGCCAAGAGCTGTACCCACAGCCTGGCAGTGCCAGAGGCTGCAGGGGATGTGCCCAGTGCTGTGTGAGAGCACAGTCCCAGGCCAGGAGAGATGGGGATGACAGCACCTGTCCCACATCCCACGGATCTCAAGGAGGTGGCAGTGCCTGTGAGGGTGAGATGGAGATGTGGACTCTACTTCAGGATCTGGAGCTTTTCTTGGCTTTGAAAGAAGATATTTTGATGTCTCTTGGTTTCCCCAGCAGCCCCATGGGCCCTGTGGCTGCTGCTGTCCCCCCATGGTGTCTGGGCTCTGCTCACTGGGATCACTGGGATCACTGGGATCACTGGGATCATTGTCTGCCTGGGATCCAATTCCCTCCCCAGGGCCTGTTAATGAGGATTTGGCAAAGGGGACTAGAAGCCCGTTGACCCTCACATGATGTCAAAAAGGGCTGTACCTTGGCTGAGACATCAATACAACCCCCAGACCTGCTTTTGGGTAGCTCTAGTCTTGCCCTGCTTCAGACCCCAGAACCACCTCACACTGCAGACCCCACTAGCCAGTTTTAGGGCATTCAAATTCCTTATTTTCTGCCTGGACGTGCTGCCTACGTGGCTTTCTGCCCACATGGCTGCCTGTGCCCATGTGCTACCCTGTGTCACCCTGTGACATGTCCAAGTGCTTCATGGGAGGGACAATTAATTCATCTGAAGTGTCCAGAGAGAACTGTGGGACCCTGCTGGGCTCTGCACACCCCCAGACCTGAGCTGCCATCCATGGCCCAGGCTCTCCTCACCAGGGACTCATCCTGCCCAGCACCCAACTACCCAAAGTGGCAAGTGCTGCTGCTCCCAAGGGTCCTGCAGCTCCCTGAGTCCTGGAACTCCCTGCCCAGCGTGGGCTGTGATGCTCCCAGCATGGTGTAAAAACTCTGAAGAAGAAGGAAAAAGTAATAAAATGAAGTATTTCACCTGCCTGGACCTTCCCAGGCTGGTCATGCCTGAGGACAAGGATGGCATGAACTTACCCAGCATGTCTGGGTGGAATTTCCCAGCCAGCTGCAGGAAGGTGCTGCTTGTCCTGGAAACATCACTGGCATGTGGATGTCCCATCCCTGGAAGTGCTCAAGATCACCTTGGACAGGGCTTGGAGAAACCTGGTGTAGTGGAAGGTGTCCCTGCCCATGGCTGGGGGGCTTGGGACTAGATGAACCCAAACCATTCCAGGATTCCGTGATGTTACATCCAGACACTGTGTAACAGGCAGTGGGATGCTCCGGATTTTGGGATCTGTGGTGGGATAAAGGCAGGGGAGCGTTTGGGAGCCCAGGCAGCCCCATTGCCACAGGCTGTGACCCAGGAGCGTGTGTGCAGCCCGAATCCATGCTGAGCTGTGCTGGGAGAGGAGAGGCTGGAGCTGGAGCCACCAGAGGGAGCAGAAACTCCTTCAGTCTGGGAGCGAGCGGGGAGAGGAGCTCCCACCCACCCGGGCTGGGGCACTGCGGGCTCTCTGCTTTCCCCTGGGGATTTTTCCCGGCCCGCAGGTTAAACACGAGCAGCAGCTCGTTGGATCAGGGCTTTCACCTCCTCCCTGCAAGTGCTTCTTCTGCAAAGTGCCCTCACAGCGGGAGCAGCTCGGTGAGAAAACACCAGGTGCTGAACAAGGAGGAAAATGCAACAAGTAAACCCCAAACTGAACAGTTTCGTGCCCTTAAAGTCACGGTAGAGAGCAGGGACACAGGTGCCTGCCCAAAAGGAAGATCAGCTGGCACTGTCCCTACAAAGCTCCCCCCACCCTTGGTCAGTGCAGGCTCCTGCCTTGGGCTGCAATTCCTCCATCCTCCTTTTCGGTTTGTTACGATCCCCTCGGGGGCTGGGCAGAGGAAACGAGCCAAGATGGACATGGATAAACCGGGACAAGGTGCTCAGGCTCCGGTTTGGGGGTGATCTGTGCCATCCACACACGATTCCAGGCACACACCAAAGGGCAGAGCTGGGGAGCCGGGACATGGCAGTGCCACGGGCACAGCCCTGGGAGGAGCAGGGTCAGACATGGGTGGGCACCCTGACCTGGGGGGCCAGTCTGGGAGCTTGGGCAGACACAGAGAGGGCAGCAATGATGAAGCTTCCCTTGGGATTGTCCTGGTGGGGCTGAGGGGCCTGTGATGCTCCAGCCCTGGCTGCTGCTGTGGGACAGGGCAGAGATCAGGGGCAGCGCTGCAGAGCTGCCCTTCCAAGGGCCAAAGGAGCAGGAGGGGGGAGAAGAGAGAGACCAGTGTGCTCTGAGGAGGAAACCCCCGGCCGGAGGAACGGGGCTGGATCAGCTCCTGCCGAGGCACAGGACAGGCATCGCCCAGCAGAGCTGGGGGTGGACCGGCTGCCTTGGGCTGCTCGGAGAACGAGTGGGTGGCACAGAGCAGCAAACAGGGATCAGCGGCGGCAGCGCTGGCCGGAGGCTCTCAGGAGCCTTCGGGGGAGGGGACAGGGACCGGCCGGGAGGAACAGCGACCGTGCAGGATGCTTTTGGGAGCAGGTGGGGGGGGCTGGAGGCAGGGATGAGTTAGGTGCTGCCTCAGGGGTCAGCCCCCAGCCGGGGGTGGCACCGGGCTGGGTGTGGGCACCCGTGGCAGGGCAGAGAAGGGGTGCCCGGCGTGGGGAAGGGGTGGGCAGCAGGGTGAGCGTGGAGGGGGAGGAAGGCGGTCCTGGGGGCAGGCTGGAAGGGGGTGGAGTTGCTGTTTTTGCCTCGAACACGGTGAGGACTTCAGCGTGGAACTTGCATTTGTGGAGCTCCCAGCCGGCAGGCACCAGCTCTCCCTCCCGCGGGGGAGCCCCGGCAGCGGGTGGCACTGCTTTAGGGGGGCAGCTCGGGGCAGTGGCCGGGGCAGGGGGCATGGGGTGATCTCTGGCTCCATCCTCTCCCCCGAGCCCCCTTCACCTCTTCTCTCTCTCTCTCCTTTTGCTGGTTTGGGAGCTCGTGCCAACGCCGTGCCAGGAGGGATCTGGGAGCCAGCCATCCCTTGGCTGCATCCCTGGCTTCCCACCTGCTCCCAGCCTCGGGGAAGTTTCCCTCTCCATCCCAGGCGCTGAGAGAAGAAAGGCAGGAGGTGCCCCGGAGCCCACCAGGGGTGGGCAGGGGGACAGCCCGGCTTCCCTTCCGCCTTTCCCGAAGATTTTGGGATCGCTCGGCAGACCATGAATGGATCCTTTTTCAACCAGACTCTCCTGGAGCAGGGAGCTGAGCCCAACAGGACCCAGGGCTTGGGGGTGCTCATGGCCTGCTGCAACGGGACCAGCGCCGTGCTGGCCACCGACGGCGGCTCCTCGGCGCTGGCCCCCGACGAGAGGAGCCTCTTCATCACCAGGGTGGTGCAGATCGCCGTGCTCTGCGTCCTCTCCTTGACTGTCATGTTTGGCATCTTCTTTTTGGGCTGCAACTTGCTCATCAAGTCCGAGAGCATGATTAACTTCCTGGTGAAGGACCGAAGACCTTCCAAGGACGTGGGCGCTGCCATCATGGGGCTTTACTGAGGCTCCTGGAGGCAAGTGAACTGTCTGGACCCGGTGCTGAGATGCACATTCCGTGTGTTTGGGGCAGCTGGGGGGGAGTGGGAAGGCAGGGAGGGGTCTTTTAATTTGTCTGTGCTTCCCAGCCAACAAACTGTCACTGAGAAGGGGGAGATGTCCCCGGAGCTGGGTGAAGCACAGCGAGTGCCCAGCATCGTGTTGCATGCACAAATGGCTCAAGTTTTGCATGAAACTTGCAGAAACAGTGATAATGTGCAGATCTGGACTCTTTCCTGCTGTTTCCTTGGATACTGCTACCTGGGCTTGAGGGCTCAATTAAAAAAAAAAAAAAATAAAAAAAAAGGGAAATAACTCGTTGCAAAAAGAAAACAAAAGAACAAACTAAAGGGAAAGCAAAATGCAGGGTGTAGACTTTGTCTTTGGCAGGGGCAGGGGAAGGGGTCGTACAACCAAGTCTGCATGCTCCCAAATGTGTCAGTCCATGTGTCAGTGTTCTGGACCTTGAGCATGCACCTTCTGCTAGTTTTGTAACAGGGAAAGCATGTTTTTCCTTTTTTTTCCGAGCTATCCTGTTAAATAAACTGGTACTTTCTTCTTTCACATTCTGCTGAAGGAAGAAAAGGACCCAGCTAAACACCAACCCCACTCCACCCCCAAATCAAGAGCATGCTTGTTTTTGTACACACCAGCCTTTTTTTCCAAGTGCTATATTGTTACAGTCCTTGAGGTTTTTGTAGTTTTTTTGGTGAACATTCAGGAAAAAACCAACCTGTTTCAAAAGAATTTTGTGGTGTCTTTATTCTTTGTATGTGTGTGGAGTTCAGGAATTTCAATCCTACTTCCAGATATAACCATCTCACCTTCCAAGTGAACTGTAATCAGAGGTATTTCTTTAAAGCAGAAACCACCACCATCATTTTTCCCAGGCAAGTATCAGTTATCACCAGCAAATAAATTCACCAGGAACTACATATTCCAGGCTCATATGAAAAACCTGCAGAGTGCTGAAGCAAAGACTCATAAAGATGCTTCGAGTGCCTCTTGTGAAGCAAGATTTCAGCCTTTGAGTTAAAACCTCCAGCTCCTCTGATCCTGATGAGCTGTCAAAACTGAATTATGTGAGAGGAGGAGGACTCCTGACCTTTGTTCTGTGATGGAATTACCGCTCTGGCTGTGGGTGTGAGATGGAAATAATTTGTGTTTTGTTGCGCCAACAATATTCCTGCTGGGTCCACTTCTGTAGTGGGAAAGCAACCCTGGATGCTGGAGGGGCTGATGACCTGAGCTATTTGGATGGAAATCCAGAAGAAATCCTCCTCTCTGCCTTTCCCAGAGGGAGGAACACGATTAGAGAATGTTTTGTAATTAATCAGTATTTGCTGAGCACCTTCTCAGGGTTCCCAGGGGAGGCAAAGCAGCATTAGGGCACTGCTGGCTCTGGTTGCTCCCACTCACCTGTTGCCTGGATGAGTTGCCTTTAAGAGCACAACAACAACGTGGAGGCAGGACCAGAATTTGGGATTGAAAGCCCTGAAATGTCCTGTTGGTGCCAGTGGAAGGGCTGAGCAGGCAGGGCTGTGATTTTACTGCGATTCTGTGATTTTTGTGGCAGTTGTGGGTCTGCAGACCTGAGCTGCCTTCTCAGCAGGGAGGGTTTCCTGTCCTGCTGCCAGATGGGAGAGTGGCCTCACAGGGCAGCCTGGAAGGGGATTTTGGTCCCTGCTGCTGACAGGGGTGTTATGGCCATTGATCTCCTGGCACAGGTTGCCCAGAGAAGCTGTGGCTGCCCCTGGATCCCTGGAAGTGTCCAAGGCCAGGTTGGACGGGGCTTGGAGCAACCTGGGCTGGTGGAAGGTGTCCCTGCCCATGGCAGGGGGTGGGACTGGATGGGCTTTGAGGTCTCTTCCAACCCAAACCACTCTGTGATTCTCAGATTCTCTGATCTGCTTGCACAGGAGTGCAAATCACTCCCCCTGTGGGAGCTCAGCCTGCCCAGACCTGAGGGTGAGATGGGAGTAACCCCAAATATACCATGACCCAGCTCTGCAAACCCTTGGGCTGGACCTGTGTGTGGCACCCAAAGGTGTAAGTGCATCTCCAGGCTGCTGTGTTGCCACAGGACAGCCCAGGTTTACTCACTGAACTCCCATCCCATTCTGCTCTCAGCTGCCATCTGGTCCCTCTCACTGGCCCTTCCACCAGCTGTGCCCCCAACACAAGGTGGAATTCAGAGGTGATGGAAGAAACCCTGCAGTGTTAGTCAGGAGAGAAAGCTCACAGGAAAAGCTGCTAATCCACAGAAAGTGCCCAAATGCCCATAACTGTGCCCTGGGTGAAGCAGCTGCTCCCACATCTCAGCCGTGCCCACCTCTGCCATGGCCCTGCCAGCTCGTGTGTGTGCTGGGGGTCCTGCTCCCTGCAGTCCCACGGGGCCACCAACTTGCCAGGTGTCCTCAGAGGCCACATCCAGGAGTGGGGGGTGGGGGGTCTTCAGCCCCTTTGTGCCGTGGAGTCTTGCAGAGGGGAGGAGAAACATCACCCACGGCAAAGTCACGTCCACGGGAGGTGGAGGAGCCACGACAGGGCCCAGGCAGCAGAGCTGGGCACCTGCTGGGGCAGGAGGAGCCAGCTGGGAGAGGGAAGGCCAGCTTGACATTGGCTTGTCCATCCTCTGGTGGTGCTGTGGGTCATTCCTGGCAGGAGGGACGTGTCTGTGTCACCGGGTCGTGTGGACCGAGAGAAGCGGTTGGTGGGCACTGTCCTAATTTCCAGGCCACAGCACATGTCCCCGTGGGGTCACTGGGGTTGCTGGGCTTCTGTCTTGCTTGCAGAGGGTTTAAGACACTTGCACATAAGTCCCCAGCCCACTAGATTCCCAATAAAAGTCTGATTACCCCGCTGAGAGGAGGAATTCCTGGGGAAATGAAGGTCTCTGGAGGACTGATTCCAGCACTGAGACAGCAAGAGGAGACCAGAAGAGGACAACAGAGGGCTGGCACGGTGAGGTCAGAAATGGGGGGTCTAAAGACCCTCTTGAGGTGAAATCTTGATGCTGTTTTGACTGCCCTGATTCCATCCCCACCCTGTTCTCCCGGAGCAGACACCAGTGCAGGTCATGCCTGCTGGGAGGGAAGGTTCTGAGGGCACCACGTTGTCCTCCAGATCTTGGGGGCAGAGCTGCCCTCCCAGCCCCTGCAAACCCAGCTGCCCTGCCCCAGAGGCACCAGTCCTGCAGCCAGGGGATGAGGTGGTTACTCCAGGGCTGCTGTGAGTAACCAGCCCACAATGGCTCTTTCTGCTGCCTTTCCCCACAAAGAGCTGTGGTTTGTCACCTCACACCCACTCATTTAGTGTAAGCTCACAAGTGGGCACCAGTTCTAAAGAAAATTTAAGCAGGTTTTTTTTTTGAACAAGGCAGGTGTGATGTTGTTTTTATGTATTTTTTTTTCTTTTTTAATTGTTACTTGCAGCACAGTAACTTCCAGAATGTCCCCGGGGTGCCAGGAGCTGTACAGGAATGACTGAGGGACACTGCTGGAGTGACAGGGAGGGAAGGGACGTGCTGAGGTGGATCATCACATCACACAGAGCAAGGACCAGCCATTGAGTGTCACCTAAAATCACCTCCTAGCAGTGGAACACCAGAAACCAGTGCAATCCTGTGGGGCTGGTCACACTGGCCTGAGTCACTGGTCTGTCTGGTCTGCATCCCTTCTGTGAAAACAACCATGATTTTAGGCAGTATGTGGTCTTGGAGGTCTTTTCCAACCTTAATGATTCCATGATTTTGTGATCCCATGACTCTGTGGTCAGTCAAGTTGTCCTGCTGATGGGGAGCTGCTTCTTGTCCCCCCCCAAGTGCAACCTGCCCTGGACCTTCATCATCCTCCTCCAGGCACAGCTCCCTGGCTCTGGGCTGGTCCCCACTTGCTGGGGTTCTGTTCCAGCTGGAATGTCTTTTTTCCAGACAGGCAGCAGGGAAAGAGCAGAGCAAGGCAAGTGAGAGCATTTTCCCCCTGCTGAGCAGCCTGCAAAGAGAAATCCTCTGCCTCTGGAATCACTGAGGGTGGCACAGCTGGAGAAATAAAGAGGTGGATTGACCCACCTGAAAACCCCACCCAGTGCCCCTCAAAAAAAAAACCCAAAACCCCCAAACCAAGTCCCAGATGATGCCCACCTCCTTCCCCTGCCCTGGCAGCCTGGGCAGAGGGCAAGGGAAGAGTTAAACAGCAGACAGACAGACAGATGGGGGGGGGAAGGAGGATCCCAACCTGAGCCTGGCACCAGATGTACTGGAGCACCTGCACCAAACACACAGAGTATTTAATAATTCCTGAGAATTGCCATGGTAATGAAGCACAGAGTCAGGTTGTTATGGCAACAGCTTTTTTTTTTTTTTTTAGGCAGGGAGGCATTACCCAGGTTGTAACCTCGATCCAGACTGAAAACATTTCTGAGAGCCCAAAAAATAGAAAAAAAAAAAAAAAGAAGTAAAATGCAATCAAATTAAATAAGTGGCAGTTTCCTGTTTCTCGTCTGGCAGCTCTGGGCTTGTTCTGTAGGTAGGTGGAGGGAACCAGGTTGTTCCAGACACATTGCCCTGGAAAGGCTGAGGAATAGCTGGAGTGGATCCCTGCAGGTTTAAACTGATTCTAAAGGGGGTGAGGGGCTGAACCCCCCTCCTGGGTGGGTCTGGGATGCTCTGCCACCACCTGGATTCCCTGCCAGAGCTCTGGCCTGGCTTCAGGAGTGTCCCCCGTGGGCTCAGGGGAGGGACACGTGTCTGTGCAGTGTCTGTGTGTCTGTGCAGTGTTTGTGCCATGGGCAGACCCTCAGCCCAGCCCAGCAGGATGATCCCAGCTCCCAGCCTGCCCCCAGTTCCCTGCATCCCGAGGGGTGGAGGTGCCCAAAACAGGTCTCCCAGGCTAAGCAGGCATTTGGGGGCTGGCAAGGAGGTGACACACCACTTTTCCTAAATCCCCAGGACAGATCTAAGAAGCAAACCCAGGTTTTCCTGGGCTCTGGAAGGTCTCCAGGCTGCTGTGCTCCCCGAAGGGGCACCCCTGAGGCAAGATGGAAATGCTGGGTCTGCCTCCTGCCCTCCTGCCCTCCTGCCCTCCCATCCACGGGCAAAAAACCTCTTCCACCTCCCCTCCCAAGCCATCCCCTCCAGAAAGTGTGTGAGCTGTGTCCAGCTGGTCCTCCCGTGGAATTTGGATTCAGTGTTGGTGAAATGAGCAGCTCTGTGAGCCTGTTTGCTCTGGAGGGAGCCGAGGGGGCGCGTGGGGGGTTCACTGGGCAGGGAAATGGTTTGAAATCCGCGCTGCCATCGCTCAGGAACATCACTCCAGAAATCCCACTGCCCTCCTGGGGGTCTCCTGTGTTGGCTGAGCAGATGAAGCCTCTGTAGTCCATTAGCTCTGCCAGGGAGGGACAAGTTGGTGCCACCAGAGTCAGGGACTTGAGGGGTGGCAGGGGCAGAGTCCAGGGCCAGCTTTGCCTGGCAGCCTCAGAGACTCTGCCTGCCAGTCCCCTGTTTGGAAGGGAATCCTTTCCCAGTTTCTGTGTCTTCCAGCTGCTTTGCTGCTGAGGCTGCTGGTGGCATTTTGGCCTGGAATTCCTCAGACCTGGCCCCTTGGCTGTGCCTGCCTGGAGCTGCCAGCCTGGCACTGGGTTTGCTCCCTGCTGAGCACACCAGGTGCCCACCACGAAACTCAGGGCACAGAGAGCTTCTCACCCCCAAATAAATGTGTTTTGTCCCTCTGGCTCTTTGCCAAAGCAGAGCTGTTTGGGGATTGTGTGAGCAATTAAAGCTGTCCTTGGAATAAAATGGATCTTGCAGCCCCACCTGTGTGAGGGACACGGACAACACCAGGAACGTTTCTGGGCGTGGGAACTTGAGAGATGATCCTGTTCAGGTGTGAGAATGGTTCTGGCTCAGACCTGTGCCACAACCTGACCTGAACACCCCCTGAGCAGTGGCAAAATGACAGAGGTAAAAGGCCACAGAGCACTCCAGGACATTGCTCTGGGCTGTGCTGTCTGAGCAGTGAGTATCTCATGAGATTTTGCAAGTTTAGATGCCTTTAAAGCAGGTTTTTGGCTTCCTGAATCCAACTTGGCTTTCTCAAGTATGAATGAGAGATTGGAAACCACTGGTTTTAGTCCTGGAGAATAAATCTCCTATAAAACAATGAACACAGGGGAGCACAAAACCTCCTCAACAGCCTGATCCATGGTGTTGGATACACCTTTGGGTTCACACCACTTCTCCCTTTCAGATGACTTAGCCAAGCATTTCCCCATCAGTCTGGCCAAGTTTCTGCTCCTCTGAGTTTAGAGACAGGCATTTTCTTGGACTTGTTTGTTCCATGAGCACATGGTCATGGAAAACTGAGTTAAGAGAAAATCAGAACGTTGCCAACAATCAGTGTGGTTTGGCACATCCCTGAAAATATCCCTGTCAACGTGCTGGGAAGTGGTGGAGGCACTGGCAACACTCAAAGACAGGAACATGGATGTGAAGTGACTGTCTCTGATCTGAAAAATGCTACTCATCTCCATGTGTTTCAGGCTGTAAGTAAAACACAAGCCTGGCTCCAGAGAGGTCTTTGCAGCTCTCATCATTCCCAGCAGCTCATTAGTGGGGCTGACAGTTTCATATCATTAATTCGAGGCAGGTCAATCAACAACAAAGCAAAAATGTCGTTTTAATGACAGAGATTTTGGCAGAGCAGTGAGAGGTGCTGAGAGCTGGGTGTGCATGGCAACCTTGGCTGCAGGTCACAGGTGACCTGGAGGTGGAGGTGGCAGTTCTGTCACTCTGTCAGCCCAGGGCATTCAGGTGCCACGACTCCTGGCCATGGCAAAGGGACCTCTGCTGGGAAGAGAGATCTCTGCAGTCAGGGAGCAGGCATTAAATCAAACAAGTTTCCTCTTTTTGAATTAATGAGGCCTGAATGTGTCTTCTCAGATGAATGGGGCCCTCCTGCCCCAGTGACAGCCTTTGAAGACACCCCAGGATTTACTGTCCTAGGAGGGAGCTGTGAGATCAGAGGACTCAGCACCACAATCCCTTCTCAGATCTGCCTTTTCCCTCCCTGTGGGCTCACTGGCTATTTATGATTTATGCCAACTGATACCTGCCTTTAGTGAACACCACCACTTTTGGATTTTGGAGTGACTCCAGGGGGAAAGGACACGAGATCCAGCCTTCCTGTGGTGCTGCAGTTCTTCTGAAAGGGTCCAACACTGTGAGGACATGAATTACCACCTCCTTCTGACTTGGGGGTGGAGATGAGCAAGGCAATAATCAACATAGGGCAGGAGAAATATCTACCCCGTGGCATCAGGCAGCTAGAATGGCCTTTCTGGAAAAGGGGCTGGAAACTGCAAAGCCAAAGAAGTCTGGTTTTCCATGACAGAGCTGGGTTTGTGTCGGGACCAGAGGCTGGAGCACGTGGGGGTGAGGATGGAGGCAGGTGCTTCCAGGAAAACCAGGTGTGCATGGAAGCAAGCCCAGGGCTCTGTTCCCTCTCCATGGCAGCTGCTGGAAGCTGGTGCTGGAAGCTGGTGCTGGATGCTGGTGCTGGATGCTGGCTCTCTGCCCTGGTACAGCTCGAGCTGCCCTGCACGTGGGGTTACAGCAGAGCCTTCCTGGCAGGGCTCACAAGTGGTCACATCCTACAGGTCTCTGTGCTGCTGGGAGCCCTCCCCTCTTGCCTCACAGGGTCCCCCCAGTCCAGGTTTAAAAGGACAAGACATCTGAAGAAGCAGTCAAAATGTAATTAGACTCTAATTAGCCAAGTTCGTTCTCTCAGATAATTGAAAATGGGACTAATTGGCTGCAATGAATTCCCAGTACATTCAGCCAGCTCGGTGTGTGCTCTGCCAGCTGCCACAGGACCAGCCTGGAAGCTGAGCACTGCTACCCACTGATGTGCCAGGCTCTGCAGGGCACAGCTCCTCAGCTCCACAGGGGTATTAAAGCCCCCAAACCCCCCAGGGCTGCAGAAAGGGAGGTCACTGAGCCATGGACACAGCAAAGCTCCTTGTTCCTTAGCCCACACCTCACTAACCAGGGAGCCAGAGGGCCACAAAACCTCCCAGCCCCAGCAGGACATGCCAATGGTCCCGGGGGACAGGACATGCCCTGGGCCATCTGCAGCACTGCCACAGGGGCACAGCTGCCAAAGGCAACAGCTTTCATCTCCCCTTTGCTCCAGCCATGGAAAGAACAGCAGGGGGTTTGTTCCTACCTGGGCAACCTGTCTGAGCCCTCCCTGGCCACTGGGAATTGCCCTCTGTGCCAGGGACCAAGCCTTTGCTCCAGGGCACAGGGATGTGGAGCCTCCCAGGGGACAGGCTGGAGAACCTGAGTGCCCCTGGGCAAGGCAGCTCCTCAGCCAGAACTGCTTCACTCTGCCCTGGCACCTCCAGGGGGGAGATGATCTGGTTTGTTCAGGTGAAAAAGGAGCTCCAGCACAGCCAGAGGCTTCAGGTCATGGTAGGGGAGGTTTACACTGGACATTAGGAAAAATTTCTTCATGGAAAGGGCTGTCAGGCCCTGGCACAGGCTGGCCAGGGCAGAGGTGGAGTCACCACCCCTGGAAGTGTTCAAAAAACATGTGGCTGTGGCACTTGAGGACATGTTTTAGTGGTGCTGGGTCAACAGCTGGACTTAAGGATCTTGGAGCTCTTTTCCAACCTGAATGATTCTGTGATTCTGTACTAAATCTGTGGGTTTCCACCAGAAATCATTGCCAAGGCTGATCTAGAAATGTCACTGCCAACTCCACCTTGTCCCCTCGAGGTTTCCATCAGCCCAGGGCAGCTCTGATCCCAAATCAGAGCTGCTGGAAACGCAGCAAAGGGGAGATGAAAGCTGTTGCCTTTGGCAGCTGTGCCCCTGTGGCAGTGCTGCAGATGGCCCAGGGCATGTCCTGTCCCCCGGGACCATTGGCATGTCCTGCTGGGGCTGGGAGGTTTTGTGGCCCTCTGGCTCCCTGGTTAGTGAGGTGTGGGCTGAGGAACAAGGAGCTTTGCTGTGTCCATGGCTCAGTGACCTCCCTTTCTGCAGCCCTGGGGGGTTTGGGGGCTTTAATACCCCTGTGGAGCTGAGGAACTGTGCCCTGCAGAGCCTGGCACATCAGTGGGTAGCATCTGGCCCAGATGGCCCAGGGGGGCTCAGAGAGGTTGCACAGGTAGGAACAAACACCCTGATGTTCTTTTCATGGCAGTGCTTGGAAGATCACGCCTAGAAAAAAAATGCTGGACTTATTCTGCAGCCTTGGCTCAAGTTTCCCTTCCCTCTCCCCCTCTGCAGCTTGTGCCAGGTGGCTGCATTTCATTGCAGAGTTTAGAAAGTGCCTGTGGAAACGAGGCACGGGGGGGATGACAAACCCTGCTCACATTTCTCTGGCTGTTCCTCATCTCGTTGTGCAGAGATGTAACAGGCCCTGGGCTGGGCAGGGGGGCACTGAGCACACTTGTACCCTTCCTGGAGCTCGTGGCTTTTTTTCCCCCACTTCCATCTGCCTGGGCTGCATCACTGGGGGTATTTCTTTTGATCTGGGGTTAAAACAGTTCCCAGTTTTATGTGCTTCTCAGATGAATGGGAAGGAAAAAGAAGGAAGGCAGCAGCTCTGCCATGGCAGGGAGCTCTGGATGCTGCTGTTTTCGAGTCAAGACCTGACATCTGGTTTTTCCCTTGGGCTGCAAAGCAATTGCAAAGCCCTGCTCTGCACTGACCACGTTTCACTGAGGTGGAGGTGGCTCTGCCCACTCCTGTCCTCGTGGGTTTGAGGGGCTGATTTCCAAGCCCTTGGCTCCGGAGCTGAAGTCTCCAGCACTCCTGGATGAGCCACAACAAATCATTTGGGAAGCAAAAATAGTGTGGCAGCAGGAGCAGGGCAGGGATTGTCCCCCTGTGCTGGCCCTGCTCAGGTCACACCTCCAGGGCTGTGTCCAGGGCTGGGAATCTCAGGACAAGAAGGACATGGAGGGGCTGGAGCGTGTGCAGGGAAGGGAAGGGAGCTGGGAAGGGGCTGGAGCAGCTGAGGGAGCTGGGGGGGCTCAGCCTGGAGAAAAGGAGGCTCAGGGGGGACCTTCTGGCTCTGCAACCCCCTGACAGGAGGGGGGAGCCGGGGGGGGTCGGGCTCTGCTCCCAGGGAACAAGGGACAGGAGGAGAGGGAACGGCCTCCAGCTATGCCAGGGGAGGGTCAGGTTGGACAGCAGGAGGAATTTCTTCATGAAGAAGTGTTATTAAGCACTGGCAGGGGCTGCCCAGCGAGGTTTGGAGTCCCCACCCCTGGAGGTGTCCAAGGAAGGCCTGGCTGTGTCACTCAGTGCTCTGGGCTGGGGGACAAGGTGGGCATCGGGCACAGGGTGGGCTCGATGTCCTTGGAGGTCTTTTCCAACCTCAGTGATCCTGGGATTCTGTGAAACCCAGCTCCTTCTCCTTGGCTCAGCAAAGGCCGAGAGGGAGCAGTCAGTAAGAATTTCATCTGTGCAGGAATTTCCACAGGCACAGTTCCTTCAAACAGCTCGTTGCCTGCAGGTGTCTCATTTCAGGCCTTTGGGATGACTAATAGCTCCAATCATCCCCTGCAAGGTCTCTGCCAGGTTACCTTTTAACAGACAGGGGGGAACAGCACACAAAGAAGCCCAGCTGGCCCCTGGGTGCACTGGGCCAAGGGCCCTTTCAGAGCTCCCTCCTGGTGTGAGGGGGTGGTGAAATGAAGAAATCACAGAGCAGCGATGCCAAAGCTCAGCATCAGCACTGCCCTCCGTGTTGTGGTGGCAATTCCCAGCTGGGCCCTTCAGTTATGGACATTTCTGCAGTTGGGGATGGTTTAGGGCTGTGCTTTCTTCTGCTAAAGCTCGTGGCAGCTGCAGCTTCGGGCATCCCCAGCTCCTTGCTGGCACCCCCACACCCTGACATCCCACCCGTGGGAGCCACACCGTGACCCAGGTCAGGGAACCTGGACAAATCCCAGAGTAAACTAACACTGCACATCATTTCCATGCTGGTCAGAGCATTCCCTGGTTCACCAAGCAGCTCCCAGGCACCACTGCTGGCATGAGGAGCAGGAAGCTCTGGGAGCTTGAGGAATTTGCCACATGCAGGGTTGATTTGGAGGGCTCGGGTCTCCTGCCTGCTGCAGGAGGGAGGAGGGAAAGGCTGCAACGTTGTGAAAGGCATTTCTCAAACTCCCCAAAAACCAGCTTTAGAGGAGTTCTCCCTCAGCTGGATCCTCTAAAACCCCAGGGCCATCCCCGTGCCCAGCTCGCTGTGCCCCACCCTCGGTCCGTGGAGCTGATGATCAAGGCAGGTTTGCAGGAGCTTTTGCTCCTGGTGAATCCCATCCCAGGGATATTTCAGGGCTGTTTCCCTGCTTTTCTGGGCTCCTTTCAAACCCTCATCTTGTCTCTCACCCCGTTTCTCACACCTCTCCTCCCAGTGGGGGGGATCTGCAAACAAATGACACATCCTGGAGCAGAAGAACCCTCTGTGGTCCCTTCCAGCCCTCCCCAGGCTGTGAATCTGTGACTCTGGGACTGGGATTTTGTGATTCTGGCCTCCTTTCTTCAAGCCACCACAGCCCTTGTGCAGAAGCCCCTTGAATTCTGGTGACTTCTCCCTTGCTTTTCCTTTCTGGGTGTGATGAGACATTTTTTTTTGGGAAGCACGGGTAGCATGGCACGAGTCTGCCACCTGCCAGAGCCAAAAATGCCTTGCCCAAAGCACCTCCCATGGGACCTGTTGTCCCCTTAATGCCAAGTCTTCAGTGTAGCTCAGCTCACTACATTGGATCAGGGAATTCCCAGCCCTGCTTTGAGTTTGGATGACAATGCAGAGATGGTGGGAGGACGTGGCATTGGTTTCCTGCTGATGGGTAATTTTGGAGCTTGGGAAATAAACAGAAAGAGAAAAAAACATTAAATTATCTTGGCTTGCTTTGCCTTAGTCCAGTGGCATTGCCATTTCTCAGGCTTTCTCTCCCTTCTCTTAGTCCATTTATTGCAATGTGACAAGCAAATAACTTTTTATTACAAAATCAGCCCTTGTCACTTTGTCTATGTCAAAATGCTCTTCTTGCCTCTTCCCCCTATTTATTTTCCCGTTTTCCTTCAAATTTGCTGCCTTTGCTCCTGGGGCAATCTCCCTGTGAATCCAGACAGCTGCAAGGAAATGATCCCACTTAAAAATATCCCAGGGAAACTAATTCTGAGCCGTTCTTGTCATAAGTTGCTTTGAGTGGGTCTCCTGCAAGTTATTCCAAGCTCGATGTAAAAGAATTACCTGTCTTGTTCCCCGGGGGATAATTTCAGCTGGGTAATGAATTGCCTGAGAAATGACTGTGGAAGGGCCCCAACAGAGCAGCCTCCAGTTCTGAGCTATTAATGCTCCTCCTGAAATGTGTCACAACTCTGCCAGCCCTCGCTGGGGCTGCTCTGGGGACGCTGCCTCGTGACTGGGAGAAGGAGCAGGAGGTGGGGGAAGTGTGCCCAGAGCAGGGCTGTAGGATAAAACATCTCCTGATGGCCAGAGAGCTCTGGTGTGTTCTCACAGGGAGCCCACTGTGCTGGGCTGGGGAGGGGAGAGTGGCCCCCAGCACCTCAGGGATGCTCTGAGGGGGCACAGCCCCTGCTCAGCCTCTGCAGGCCCTGCATGGCCATGCCCAACCAGCTGAAATGCCAGCTTCACCCCCCTGGAATGATCCCTCTGTGCTGGGCACTGGGGAGGCAACTCAAATCCTGGGGTCACCTTTGGGCCCCTCACTACAAGAAGGACATGGAGGGGCTGGAGAGTGTCCAGGGAAGGGGCTGGAGCAGCAGGAGCAGCTGAGGGAGCTGGGGGGGCTCAGCCTGGAGAAAAGGAGGCTCAGGAGGGACTTTCTCACTCTACAACCCCCTGACAGGAGGGGGGAGCCGGGGGGAGTTTGGGCTCTGCTCCCAGGGAACAAGGGACAGGAGGAGAGGGAACAGCCAGGGGAGGTTTAAATTGGATATTGAGGAAAATGTCTTCATCCAAAGGTTTGCCAAGCCCTGGCACAGGCTGCCCAAGGCAGTGGTGGAATCACTGTCCCTGAAGTGTTCAGAAAAGGTGTAGATGTGGCCCTTGGGGCTGTGGTTCATGGTGGATCTGGCAGTGCTGGGTTATTGGGGGCACTCACTGGTCCTAGAGGGCTTCTCCAACCTCTGTGATTCCATGATCCCATGATTCCCCATCCCACACCAGTGCAGGCACCACCAGAGAAGGGGGTCCCCTCCTCCTGTGCCCATCAGGGAGGCAGATCAGGGAGCTGATCTGGCTGAATTTTGGGGTGGTTTTACCCTCAGCTCTCTGGATCAGCTCCCTGCCCTGACTCACAGTGAGGATCCAGTGCCAGTGCCCCCACAGGGGAGACAAGTCCTCCCTGGGGTCCTCCATCAGGCAGTGCCTTCCCCACAGCCTCCAGATTGTGTCTGAACCTTCAGACAAACCCAGTCTGCCCTGTGAGGGTTGGTGAGGCAGAGGAGGAGCCCAGGGATGCTGCCCGTGGAGCAGCAAAGGCGCCGGTGGGCACTGCTGGAGGGACTGAACCCCGGGGTGCTCGGGGTGCCTGGGGAGCTGTGCCCTGTCCCAGTGATGAAACCAGGGGGTCCCAACACTGAAAACCACCTAGGGATGTGCCAGCTCCTGCTGGATGCCGGGGAACCAAAATAACTGCCTGTTTTTGCCAGGCAGCGCCGAGCTGGGCTGTGTTTGGGAAGGCGCCTGCGACGCGGCGACAGATGGCCAAGAAAGCAAAGGCTGTTTTTTATGTCACCTCCATGTTTCCTCCTCTGCTGTCTCCTGCACTGGGGGCGGTGTGGGGAGATGGGATGTGCTGCCAGCACACGCTGGCACCCGAGCTGAGGAGACGGCAGAAGGTGGAGCAAGGGGCTGGGCACCTCACACACCTGCCAGGTGGAGCAAGGGGCCGGGCACCTCACACACCTCTGAGGTGGAGCAAGGGGCTGGGCACCTCACACACCTCCCAGGTGGAGCAAGGGGCTGGGCACCTCACACACCTCCCAGGTGGAGCAAGGGGCTGGGCACCTCACACACCTGCCAGGTGGAGCAAGGGGCCGGGCACCTCACACACCTCCCGCCCCCGGCTTTCTGCTGCTCTGTGACCTCCACCAGAGCCTTCTCCTCCTGCAGGAACTCAGGCCAGAGCTGGGGCTGGGGAGTGGGCTGCTGCTTCAGTGAAGTGTTTGCTCTTGCAGAGCTGCCTGGTTGTGGGCCCTGTTCAGACCCTCCTGCACTGGCTGCTGGCCCAGGCTCTTTTCTTTTGCCCTGAAGAGCCAGATAAGAGAGGAAAACTTGGCCAGAGGCTTCTCCTGCCAGCTGGAGTCCAGTCCTGGCTCTTCTCTTACAGACTCAATGCCTGCTGACTATAGGGGACCCTGGGCAAGCCAGAGCTCTGAAAAATAGCCAGTTTGTGAAACAAGGCCAGGTTGGACAGGGCCTGGAGCAACCTGGTCAAGTGGAAGGTGTCCCTGCCCCTGGCAGGGGGTGGGACTGGATGAGCTTTAAGGTTCTTTCCAACCCAAACCATCCCACAATTCTCTGAAACTCCTCCATGTGCTGCTGCCTCTCCTCTGTCTTTGCTCAGTATTTTTAGGCAAGAGACTTCTTGCCTCCCCTGCTGGGGCACAAACATCATGGCAGAGGTAGGGAGGGCTGAGAGATGGAGCCCTGGATCCCTGACATCCAGAGGGAATTCAGGGGGAGAGCAGCACCCTGATCAAGAGGAGTGGAGCACACTGAAGCTGGTGAGTGTAAAGTGCTGTCCCCGGGGTTGTACCCTGGGGGGAGCAGGAATGGCCCCTCACAGGGACATGGGCACCAACCCCACCAGCCAGGTGGCTGCTGCCCCCCATCCTGGGCTCTGTTCCCATAGCAGGAGGAGCCCCTGGGCTTGGCTGGCAGGATCCAGCTCCTTTCTCAGCCTGCCTGGTGTGGAAGGAGTGACTGACATGGCTGTTGGCACAGCCTCTATCTGCCTCCTGTTCTGCCGTGTTGCACTTGGCAATTCTCCCCCTTTTCCCTCTGTTTTTCCACCAGGAGATCTCACACTCCTCTGCCTTGGCAGTGGGGAGACAGACAAGAAGGGCTGGACAGACACACAGATGGCACAGCTCAGCAATGACTCCCCTTGTCTCTCCCTGCCTGTGATGAGGAAGAGTCTCCCCCAGTTCAAGAATCCCCAAGTTCAGATCCCTGAGTTCAAGGACCCCTGAGTTCAGATCCCTGAGTTCAAGGATCCCTGAGTTCAGCTCCCTGAGTTCAAGGATCCCTGAGTTCAGATCCCTGAGTTCAAGGACCCCTGAGTTCAGATCCCTGAGTTCAAGGATCCCTGAGTTCAGATCCCTGAGTTCAAGGACCCCTGAGTTCAGATCCCTGAGTTCCAGGATCCCTGAATTCAGATCCCTCAATTCAAGCACCTGGAAGGAGCAGTGGGGATCACTGGTGTTTGAAGCAGCCAGACCCACTTTTCCAAAGATAAGGGAAGCTGAATTCCAAGAGGCTGGTGAAAAATCAGTGTCACACCAGGTGACAGCCATGAACTGGGTTTCCATGGTGAGCTGGGAGCCCTTGTGGGCCTGGGGAGCCCCAAAGGGCTCTGCCCAGCTGCTTCCAACTTGGTGGCCCTGGGGACCAGGAGACCTCAAGTGAAGGATGAGCAGCTGGCTGGGACTCTGCTTTGGGCTGGGGCTGGGCTGGGCTTCCTTCTTGCTGCCACCTCGAAGCCCTGGGAGGGGTAACTCAAGCCCCATCTGGAGATGGTTCAGGAGGATAAAGCAAAAGAGACAGTGGTGGGCAGACAGGTGACCCAGGGCAGATGTAATGACAGGAGAATTGTGCAGAGAAGCAGCACAGGGAGCTGCTCTGCACCCACACACCCGGCCCAGCCTGGAGCAGGAGCATTGAAATGGAAATCACTTTGCTATTTCCAGTGCCAACATCCTTCCTGCCCCCCCAGGAGCCAGGCTGGGACCCTCCCTGCCCGCCTTGGGTGGCTCTGGAGGGAGCAGAGGGCTGTTGGCACTCTGTGCCTGTGTGAGGGGGGACAGGGGTGCTGGGAGGCTTTGGGGAGCAACTCCTTCAGCCTCTCTGGCCAGCACAGCCCTGTAATGGTGAGGAGGAGCACTGTGCTTGTGATTTAACATGATGATTAAAGCCTCTGCCCTCTCCATCTCCCTGTGGCACTCCACAACCATCCAGGGACTCAGGAACAAGGCAAGGTGGGACACACACACACAGGGGCTGGGCACTGCCACCGTTTCCTCCACGTGGCAGAAGAAGAGTCCAGGAGGTATTTGAGAGCTCCCTAGAAGACCCTGGTCATTATGCTGCAGCATTTCTCTGCTGTGCAGGGAGACACATGTGTGGGAGTGCATAAAAGCACTGCCAGCCCACGGCCAGGCTTCATTTACCCACCAAAGGAGCTCGTTCTGTGCTGCACCCGCCTGGCCCCGGGGGATGAGTCAGTGTGGGAAGAGCCAGGCACCAGATCCAGGGACCAGGTGCCAGGGAGCAGGAGCTGAGGCTGAGCTGTGCCTGGAACCAGCCTCCCTCTGAGCCCTGGCTGTGCAGATCAGCCTCTGGACCTTCCCAGAATTAATTCCTGTTTGTGCCACAACAAGGAAACAAAAAGCCAGGAAGGACCTTTGGTGGCAGTGACACAACCTGCCCTTCCCATGGCACAGGGAAGGGCAGGTTGTGTTTCCCTGCAAACAGCTCCTGAGGAGCTGGACTTGTCCCAGAGGTCTGGAAAGCTGTGTTTGGGATGAGGATGCTGTGAATGAGCCACCACCTGCCAGCAGCTCCATTCAGGCAGGGCTCCTGGCAACAGCACACCAGGAAGGGCAGAAGGTGCTCCAAGTGTATTTTCCACAGGGAAATAAGAGCATATGATGGATATTGGTCTGTGCACAGAAGATCTGAGGCTATCACAGGTTGTGACAGGCACAGGTAGCCACTGTGCTGTGCTGGAATCCTCCTGGGTTACTGGGGGCACTCACTGGTCCTAGAGGGCTTCTCCAACCTCTGTGATTCCATGATCCCAGGATTCCCCATCCCACACCAGTGCAGGCACCACCAGAGAAGGGGGTCCCCTCCTCCTGTGCCCATCAGGGAGCTGATCTGGCTGAATTTTGGGGTGGTTTTGCCCTCAGCTCTCTGGATCAGCTCCCTGCCCTGACTCACAGCGAGGATCCAGTGCCAGTGCCCCCACAGGGGAGACAAGTCCTCCCTGGGGTCCTCCATCTGGCAGTGCCTTCCCCACAGCCTCCAGATTGTGTCTGAACCTTCAGACAAACCAAGTCTGAAGAAGCCTCTGTGCATCCCAGTTGTAATCCCTGTCTCAGATTCCTGCTGCCTTCTCCTTCCTGGAGTGTGGATTTGGACCCCACTGGCTTTGTTTGCTGAGGAATGTTCTGGCTCCAGCCTTTCTCTCCCGGGGCAGTGCAAGGAGGGGACAGGGAACTGATGTGGTGTCTGTGTTGCAGCTTCCAACAGAATTATGAGGAATCAAAGATCAGAAGTGTGGGACAGGGATGGACTAACCCAGAAACCTCCAGCCTGGGGGAGAGTTCAGTGACAGGGGAGAAGTGGCTGAGGTTTGTAAGATCTTCAGGCAGTGACCTGGGACAAAACCCCCCTCGTTCTTCACCCTTTAAGGACCAGAAACGTGGAACTGAAAGGAGATGAGAAACCAGCAGGTGCCACGGGGCCACACGTCAGTGCTTTCACACACTGCAGGATCCACGTCTGGCTGTGCAGCCAAAGCCCCCCCAGGCTCGATGTGGGGTGAGGGCACTCCCTGAGATCTCCTCACCAGCACTGCCAGGCTGTGAGACAACCCCCAACCTGCTGCTGCTGCTGGAGGAACAGGGACAAGCAGAGCCAGACTGCCCATCTGTGCCCTGTTACTCACAATTTTACAGAAGCTGCACTGCTGGGGCAGTTGGAAGCCCCACACCCTCCAGTCAGACCCAGTGTGCCCATTCTCACCCCTGAGTGCTGCCCAGCCCCGTGGTGAGGAAGAAAAGGCCAATTCCACCCCTGTCTGCCAAGCTTGGCTGAGGCAGGGCAGGCTCTGGGGGATTTCAGGACAAGATTTCCATGAATAGCTCCCCTCGTCTGCCAAACCCAAATTTAAAATTTGCTGCCAACAATCTCAAGCCCTCCCCCCCTTTTCTCCTTCCTCCATCTCTTCTGTTTTTTTGGACAATCTTCTGCATTCAAATGAGTGACAATATCAGATTGTGCATTAAACACTGGCCCACACAGGCTGGGAAACAAAGAGCATGAAGGAACACTGAGATTCCAGCTGTTGCTCCTTGATACACCTTTGGGCAGGTCAGGTTTTTAAGGATTTCCTCAGAACAATTCTCTCAGATTTCCTAAGGAGTCTGTAACGTGATGCTTTATGATGAAGCACTATCAGAGAATCCCACTGTCACAGAATGGTTTGGGTTGGAAGGGATCTTAAAGATCATCCAATCCCACCCCCTGCCATGGGCAGGGACACCTTCCACTAGCCCAGGATGCTCCAACCTGGCCTTGGACACTTCCAGGGATCCAGGGGCAGCCACAGCTTCTCTGGGCACCCTGTGCCAGGGCCTCCCCCCCCTCCCAGGGAAGGATTCCTCCCCAATATCCCATCTAACCCTGCCCTCTGGCAGTGGGAAGCCATTCCCTCTTGTCCTGTCACTCCAGACCCTTGTCCAAATCCCTCTCCAGCTCTCCTGGAGCCCCTGTGGGTGCTGGAAGGGGCTCCAAGGTCTCCTCAGAGCAGCTGAATGACCCCAACTCTTTCAGCCTGCAAGCTGTGAACCCCAGACCCAGAGAAATCCCAGAGGTCCCAGTGTTGATGCCCTCTGTGTGCAGGGAAGCAGCTGGTTATGGGCTGGAAAAAGCTCAGGAGTGAGACCCCCAGCTCTGCAGGATGCTGTAGGATTCCTGCAGTGGGCTCACCAATGTTTTCACCAGCTTTAGAAGGTTCCCACCCTACTTTCCAGGCTAAAAGGTTCTTGTTTTCTGTACCCCCACCTGGCACTGCCTTCAGTGTGCTGGGTTGCCCAGGCAGAAAATTCCCTGCAAAAAAAAAAGCTCTGATGTTTTACCTGACAGATCTTCCTGTTGCCTGGAAATCTGCAGGAGTCCTGGGGGCAGTGACACAGACTTGTGTTTTTTTTCTGCAAGGAAGGTGTTCTACAGCCTTGGAAAAGAGGAAGGAATGGCTCAATGGGTGGCTTCCAGTGAGGAATTAGTTTTCCACTGAGGAATTAGCGTGGGCTCTCCTCCAGCAGCCAGTGCCATCTGCTCACAGAGCCAACAGTTCCCCCTTTCCTCGTGGAAGCAGTGACAGAGCAGAGTGTGAAGCTTCCCAGCAGCTGGTTTTGCTGGAGCTCAGACAAGCCCTGGTCTCTCCCTGGGGCTCTGGGAGTGGGGCTGTGCCTGGCTGGGGGTCTGCAGAGCACGGGAGTTGATGGGAAGGGAGTTGATGGGAAGGGAGTTGATGGGAGAAGAGCAAGGTACCAGGTGGGAGAGGGAACCTGGGACCAGCCCCGGCCCCCGTGAGCATCACCCACCCCCCAAACCCCGGCAGAGGGGAGGGCCAACCCATCTCCATGGCACTCATCTCCCTCCAACAGACCTCCAGCTGGTCTATTCTGGGAAAGTCTGCCTGGGATTCATCCCCCCGAGGCGTCACACTTCACAGCTCCCTTCCCACGCACGGCACTTCGCTCCCTCGCTGGGAATAAACACCTTCCCTGCCCACCTCCCCACGGCCAGAGTGGCACCTGCCTCCCCCCCTGTGCCCCAGGGAGGTGTGGCAGGTCTAATCCTTACCCTGGGAGCTGTGTCCTGCTTCCCACCAAGGGCAGGAGGAAGGGATAGGGATAAAACCCACGCCAGAGTCTTCCCTCCTTGGCTTCTGTTTCCAGCCAAGCAGGTTCAGTGCTCGGGGATCTGATCCCAGGCAGGTCCCAGAACACCTCCCAGAATCACTCTGGTGGCAAGCCAGGGACAAATGGCAGCTTTGAGGTCAACAGGAGGTTTGTGGCTCCCTGGAGAAGAGTGCCAAATACCCCTGGTTGGTGCCAAGAGGATGGTACCAGCCCCTCTCCAGCGGTGCCCAGTGACAGGACAGGGACCAGTGTCCATAAACTAAAACACACCAAGTTCCACCTCAACAGGAGGAAGAACTTCTTTCCATGGAGCACTGGAACAGCTGCCCAGGGAGGTTGTGGAGTCTTCCCCTCTGCAGACATTCCAAACCCCCCTGGATGTGTTCCTGTGTCACCTGCTCCAGGTGACCCTGCCTGGGCAGGGGGTTGGACTGGGGGATTCTGTGACTGGTGATTCCCTGACTAATGGTTCTGGGATTCTGTGATGTGGGTTTTGCCCCAGTGGATGTTGATTTTGACTCAGTTGATGTGAATTTTGTCCCAGTCCTTCCTACAGCAGAAACAACTGATTTTTGTGAGAGCTGCCTGTCGGCTCCATCCCAGCCCAGGGGTGAGAGACTCGGTGAAGCACCACCCCACTGAGGCACCTCAGAGGCCACCACAGCCAGAAACTAAAGGCAGGCTCAGAATGTCACCTGCTTTTGGGCCTCAGGGCTCAGAAACAGAGGAACTGCACTGATCCTGAACACGGAACACCATCTGACCCTGGAAGGACACCTGAGCAAGCAAAGAGTTTGTGACAGTGGTGCAGCTGTGAAACGTGCAGGACAAGCTTTTCAGGAAGGAGATCAAGGGCTGTTCCTGTGGGGACTGATGGGACATGAAAATCCAAGGAAAAGCAAAGAGAGACTTGGTCACTTGGGGAATGCACCAGCAAGCCCTGACACAGGAGGTGACAGACTGGCAGGGATGAGAGGACACAGCCTGAAGCTGCACCAGGGGAGGGTCAGGTTGGACATCAGGAGGAATTTCTTCACTGAAAGGGTGATTAAACATTGGCAGGGGCTGCCCAGGGAGGTTTGGAGTCCCCATCCCTGGACTGAGATGCTCATGCTCTGGGCTGGGGGACAAGGTGAGGGTGGATCACTGGTTGGACTCAGTGATCTCAGAGGTCTTTTCCAACCTCAGTGATTCTGGGATTCTGTGACATCACCACCACTAGAACCATTAGATGGTGAGTCTGAATATTTCTCTCCCATTCCAATCTCCAACAGGGACAGTGGGCAACACACAGAAGCTCCAACAAGCCCCGTGTTCCAGCCTCACAAATGGATTCATCCAACACTCTGCCTCCTCCCAGGGCTTCAGTAATGAAAAATGCAGAGATAACTGAATTCACCATTTCACCCACTTGCAGTGATCAGCTCCCTGTCAGGCTGGCACAGGGCAGGCAGTGGCTCAGATCTCCATCAATCTCCTGGTTTTATGTCATTTGAGCCCTGAAATGTTAACCCTCTCTGCCCTGAGCTGTCTTCAGCAGCCCCAGGCTGACACCTGAGTAACCAAGAACAACCCTGTCCTCCTCTTTCCCCTCAGCTTTGGCTCCTTAGGACACTCTGCCACTGTTGCATTTAAAAAAGAGCCCCAAGAAACAACGACCATATTCTGGTAGATGGTCTGGCCCAGAGTTTTTGGCAGGTGCTCCTCGAAGCAGCCATAATCACTCATTTAAATCTCATTTCTTTTTATTTTAGAGAGCTTCCTAACACCACAAAAAGATTTCTTTCCTGCATCTCACTGGAATTGTGTGCACGTTGCCATGGCAACCATGCCAGGGATTTTTGTGGTCCAGGACCCATTTTATTGGTTATTAAATATCTGTGCAATAAATATATATCTATATATCTATCTTTGTTCTCCCATCTGTCTGTTCCATCTGCTTGTTTCCAAGTGAAATACAACCAAAGCCACAGCTTTGTCCCCTTCCTCATGGGGCTGGCTGAAGGAAAAAGGGATGGATCATGGATCAGGGTGGTCATGGAAGGGCTGAAGGGGAGGAAGAGGAACAGGAGACATTGGTGTGGACACAAACCTGAGCATCACACACACGGAAAAGCCTGGAAGTGATGACAACACCTTCTTGCAGTGCAAGTCTCTGCCCATTCCCAGTGATCTCCCGGCTGGGAAGGGGGAAGGGAAGCTCCAGAGGACTCTGGCCAACACAAACCTCCTCTGCTGCTGCTGGTGGGGCTGCAGTGGCCCAGCTGCAGCTCCACCCCTGCCCCGGGGTCCCTGGGGGGGCAAACCAAGGGTCATGTCACTGCTCAGCAACAGGAAACTCATCCCAGCTCAGCTGCATCCACTGAGGGGCCTTCCCACCTTCCCAGGAGAGAGGGATCACCTCGTGCCAGCACACACTGTCCCATGGAGTGGAAAACCAGCAGCAAGGAGACCTCTGTGCCCAAGTGACCATGTCCCTCCCTCTGTGCCCAAGTGACCATTTCCCTCCCTCTGTGCCCAAGTGACCCTGTTGCTCCCTCTGTGCCCATGTCCCTCCCTCTGTGCCCAAGTGACCGTGTTCCTCCTGCTGACAGCTCTGTGCCATCCCCCCGTGGAGGCACTAATTCCTCCTGGCACTGTTTGCCTCTCCTGCCCACCCCCACAGCCCTGCTGTGTTCCCAGCCTCCCAGCTCCCTGGCATTATTTAAGCTGTCAGTTGGTAATTATAGTGCTGCCTTGCAGCTTGATGCTTCCCTGGGGGGCCCTGGCTAAAATCGGTTCCCAATGGAATATTTTGGGAGCCTCCACTAGAGCTGAGCCTCCATCAGCCAGGGTGAGACATTCCTGACTGCTCTCAGGAGGCTGGAGCTGTTGTGAGACCCAAACCTGCCCTTCTCACCCTACAGAGCCAACATTCCCCCTCTCCAAGTGGGAGTCACGGCCTTCTGGAGGGTATAAACATCAAGATATATTGATTTTAATGTTATAAAACCATTAGAGAGTGTCCAAAGGAGGGCTATGAAGATGGGGAAGGGTCTGGAGGAGAAGCTGAGGTCACTTGGTTTGTTCAGCTGGAGAAGAGGAGGCTGAGGGGAGATTTATTGGGGGCTGCAGCTCCTCCCAAGGGGCAGCTCCGACCTCTGCTCTGGGTGAACAGGGACAGGACCAGGGAAGGGCTGGAGCTGTGCCAGGGCAGGGTTGGGATGGATATGGGAAAGGTTCTTCCCCCAGAGGGTGGTTGGCACTGCCCAGGCTCCCCAGGGCAGTGGGCACGGCCCCAAGGCTGCCAGAGCTCCAGGAGGGTTTGGACAACGCTCTGAGGGACAGGGTGGGATTGTTGGGGTGTCTGTGCAGGGCCAGGGGCTGGACTGGATGATCCTTGGGAGTCCCTTCCAGCTCAGGATATTCCATAAATCACACAGGATGCCCACCAGGCCTGGGGCACCCCAGGACCCCTCCCAGTGAGGAATTTGTCCCCACACAGTTGCCAAGGGAGAGGAAGCACCTGAGAAATGGGTGTGAGGCTGTAACATCATCGTCCAGCCAAGCTGCCCCTTGGCCTCGTGTGATCCTGGAAACATCTGCTTCAAATGCAGAAACAAGGGCAGTGATCAAACCATCAACCTGCTCAGGGCAAGAGCATGGGGGGAAAAAAGGTGAGAGTAGACTGTTGTGTGGGAAAAGGCTTGAGGATTTTGGTCCTGTGGTTCTTGACAGAAGAGCCTCCGTTTCCCTCGACTGTGTTAGGGGAGATGTTGCTTTGTGGGGATTTTTTTTCCAGGAGAATCAGATGTGATGGCTCAGACGTGCCAGAGGAAACTCAAAGGCTGGTGCAGAAAGCACCTGCTGCTGTTGTGGTCAGCTGGGCCAGCTGAACACACCCAAACACAGCCCAGGGAGCACGGGCAGCAAGGTCCAGCCGTGCCTCTGCCACTCTCAGCTGGCTGGAAGTGTTTTCTCAACACCTACAGAGCACTCACTGTCAGACAGTTCACAGCATGCTTGGCAGGATGGAACTCATCCTAAAAGCAACAAAAAAAAGCAGAAAAGAGGCAATAAATGAAAAAGAAGAAAAGCAGGAAGGTGAGGATGGTGTTGCACCGATCCAGAACTGGAGCTGAGAACAACCTTTGCACCAGGAGGTTGTTCAGCTCCTCAGTGCTCTGCCAAATTTGTATGAACAACCCTCATAATTACAATTTCATCTCGAATAGGTGTTATTTTAATTGTGACTGCTTTTCCTGCTCTGCACCAACGGGGGGAATCACAAAAAGCACAGCAGGAGGGCTGTGGGTGACTTTGGCCTTTCCTTCCTCCATCCCCCTCAGGTGTCCCCCCAGACCCCTTCCCTGACCCCCCAAAGCTCTGTGTGATACAAAACAAGCCCTGCAGTGCCCAAATAATCACAGGCCCCAGTGACAGCCCTGAAGGGACTGTGCAGAGGAACCCAGGCCAGCAGAGCTCCAGCAAAGCTCAGAACGTGATGCCAGACCCAGACCCGCTGTGGCACTTGGTGGTGGGGTTGGCACCTTGAGCTCCAGGTGGTTTCACTTTAAAATCAGCTGCTCTGACAAACCACTGAGGTTCTCAGAGAGCTTAAACCCTCAGAAAAACCCCCTTTAGGTAACAACAGCTGAACCCCCTCAGAGAAACCTGTTCAGGTGAGACCCACCCTCAGCTGAGCCCAATAACTCGGTTCTCATCCCTCCATAGTTTAATCTCCAGCCTAAAGCCCTGGAGCAACCTGGTCTAGTGGAAGGTGTCCCTGCCCATGCCAGGGGGTTGGAACTGGATGATCTCTAAGGCCCCTTCCAATGCAAAACTTTAATTTATATCCCATAAATTTCTATCCTATAAATCATACCAATGTCCTCACTTGCCTTTCAGCGTGTGTGGGCTCAGACACCATCTCAGGGACTGGTAACCCCCTGTCCCCCTTGGGCTTCTCTCACCTGACCTGAACACACTCAACCCCTCAGTTCCCTAGAGGGAGTTGTTCAGGCCTCTCTAATTTAGGGACCTCTCTAATTTGTCATCTTTTAAGGCACAATGCTCAAAGAAAAGGACAGTCCCCATCCAGCTGAGAACTCCTCAGCAGCATGTGAAGCACACTAATTATCTCCTGCATCTTGCATATGATGGCAAGTGCTGTATGTTTGGAGGAGGATGAGCAGACCAAGTGGTGAGTGGTCTTTCTGGGCTTGAAAGAAAAGATATGCAAAATTACCCAGGAACACTTTTAATTAATTGCTGCCTGCTGACAGCAGCTGGCAAGACAGCCCTTTGCCCATCAGCATTCAGACAATTAGCTCTGCCCTCCACTCGAGATGGTGGAGCAGCTCTGTATTTATTCATGTTTTGGGGAAGATCAAAGTGAATTGCTTCTGTGATTTATTGTCTGCAGAGAAAAAGATCTCTACATCTCACATCTTCAAAGAGAGCTGTCTCCAGCTCAGGGATCAAAGCACTGCCAGGGAGACAATCTTCCCTGGGGAGGGTCATGACTGAACTCCCCTCTTCCTCAGTACCTTTTGGCAGGAGCTGGCACAGGGAGCCTGTTCTTGGAGTTCCAGAGTGGTTTGGGTTGGGAGGGACCTCAAAGCCACCCCCTGCCATGGGCAGGGACACCTTCCACCAGCCCAGGTTGCTCCAAGCCCCGTCCATCCTGGCCTTGGACACTTGCAGGGATCCAGGGGCAGCCACAGCTTCTCTGGGCAACCTGTGCCAGGGCCTCCCCACCCTCCCAGGGAAGAATTTCTTCCTCATCTCTCATCCAACCCTTCTTTGCTTGTTGTCACCAAGGACCTTCAGCCCACACCCAGCTTGCTCACAGCAGCAGGTGCTGCCACAGTGGTTTTGGTTTTTCCTTGGCAGTTCCTTTTTTTTCCTGGAAGTCTCAGCTGGTTTGGGGTCAGGCAGGGGCCAGACAGGGATCCTCAGCTGCAGCACAGGGGACTGTGAGGGGAACTAAGAGAGCACAGGCTGCCAAAACCAGATGTGAGAGCACTGACCCTGCTGCCAGCACTGACCCTGCAGCACTGACCCTTCATAACATCCCAGACTGGGCTGGGTTGGACCTTTAAAGGTCATCCCACCCAACCTCCCTGCCAGGAACAGGGACATCTTCAACCAGACCAGGGTTCCCAGAGCCTCATCCAACCCGGCCTTGGATGTTTCAAGGGGTGGGACATCCAGAGCTTCCCTGGGCAGTTGCCACCTTTGGGGTTCCTCTCCACGACAACAGCCCCCAAAGCACCTCCCTGGGGGTCCCACGTCCTCCCTCTGCCCCTGAACTGATCCCTCTGCATCTCCCTGTGGGCACTGGGGGAGCTGCAGTGCCCTGGGCACCCCAAACCTCCTGCTCTGGGGTGGAGCAGGCTGTGGGAGGCACAGGGATGTGCCCTTTCCAGGCTCCCTGGGCAGCTGGGAAGTCCATCTGGCACCAAACAAGCACTAAAACCAACTGATTTTCCCCCAATTCCCTGCCTGTGGGCTGTTTGCTGTGCAGTGGATGGTTGGGATCCATGATAACTCCCAGAGAATTAACACAAAGCTGTCACCAAGGCACTTTGCCATCAGATTAGGCAGTTTTAAAACTGGAAAGAAACAATTCCAGACACTCAAACCTCAAAGCAGGTCTTGCTTAAGGTTGAGGTCACACAAGCAGGCACCAAACTGCACATTGTAAACTGAGCTTGCAGTCACCTTGAGACAGGGGTTGGATTATAAATGGTCACAAACACCAGCAGTTGTGGGATTTACTCAGAATTTTTTGGGGTTTTGTTTGTTTGTTTGTTTCATTAAAAAGCTCCAATTGTGTGTCGAGTTGTCAGTGATCAGAGCTGGTTTAGAAGTGGTTTAATTCAGCAATCCCAGAATCCACAGGTTGGAGGTGTAGTTGTCCTGGAGGCTCCAAGGTTTCAGAGGCACCACCAGCAGAGCAGCAGCAAAGCCTGGGGGAGAGGTGGAGAGAAAATGAGTTCTGAAGAGGCAAAACTCCTGATTAGCAGTGGAAATTCCTCCTCCTGCTTCCACTCCCACTGCATCCATCCTGGATCAGGAGGGAGGATGGACCCTGGAGCACAGGGAACCTCCCAGCCTCACGGAACAGCCCCCCACTGCAGGGCTTGGAGGGGCTCCCTGGAGGTGTTGGGAGGAGGACAGGTGGAGTGCAACCCACTGGAGAGAAAAATGGTCTCAGGGAGCTTCCTTGGAGGAGTTTGGGGCTGCTAAATGGGATCTCAGGTCCCTTCAGTCATTAAAAGACTCCAGGAGTTACCTGGGAGGAGCCTCAGGTGGATTCCAGAGAAGAGTGTTTCCTCCAAAAGAGGTAAAACATCTCAGGGAGCTTCCTTGGAGCAGTCTGAGGTTCTGAATGAGATTGTCAGGTCTTTAGGGAGTAAAAACAATCTGAGAGATGCCTGGGAGGAGATGCAAAGCCTTGGGAAGAGAAAACTCAGAGGCTGCTCTCTGGAGCTGGTGATGCACAGCAAGCAGGGGCCTGTTCTGCAGCCCTGGCAGGAGCAGGGGCCCAGGACCAGCATGTCTGGATGGAGTTCACCCGTTCAGAAGTGTTGGGGTCCCTTGCCCTGCCTTTGCCAGGCTCAGCACAGCTCAGCTGATCCATGCCAGGAGTGCTGGTGTGTGGATGTGGGTGGGAAGGGGCTGGGAACAGCCACCCCAGCACTGCCACCTCCTCCATCCCAGCACTGTCACCTCCTCCATCCCAGCACTGCCACCTCCTCCATCCCAGCACTGCCACCTCCTCTGTCCCAGCACTGCCACCTCCTCTGTCCCAGCACTGCCACCTCCTCCAGCCCAGAACTGCCACCTCCTCCAGCCCAACACTGCCACCTCCTTCTTTCCAGCACTGCCACCTCCTCTGTCCCAGCACTGTCACCTCCTCTATTCCAGCACTGCCACCTCCTCTGTCCCAGCACTGCCACCTCCTCCATCCCAGCACTGTCACCTCCTCTGTCCCAGCACTGCCACCTCCTCTGTCCCTCATGCTGTGGATCACACGGGTCTGGCCACAGCCCCCCCTCCCAGGATGGCAATATTTGGGGTTGTTTGCAGCAGTGAGAAGCCCTCAGCTGTCCCCAGGACTTTCCCTGGCCTGGTTTGGTGACAAACTGAGCACCCTGGGCTAGTGGAAGGTGTCCCTGCCCGTGGCAGGGGGTTGGAACTGGATGGTGTTTCAGGTCCCAAACCATCCTGTGCTCTGCTCTTGGGGGTCAGGAGCACTGGGGGTGCCTCTGGAGCCCGAGGGAGATGTAGGGATGGAGTTGTGCCACCTTTTGGAACATCTGTCCATCTGATACCCCAGTGCTGAAGGCAGTGACACAACTGTGGCACTACCCAGATCTTCCTTGGGCTCGTTGTACCTCTGTGCCACCCCCAGCTCACCCCACGTGCCCTCCCTGCAGCCCCTCTGCTCCCTCAGACCCCCAGCCAGGGGGGCTCTGCTGCAGGAGGGGGGTTCCAGCAATCCCTGGGAGCCAGCAGAAGGGAGAGGTTGCCATGCAAGGGAGGGTCTGATCCTGCTCTGCTCCTCCTGCCCTCCCTTGGCCCATCGGGTGGGATCTGTGGAGGCCCCAGTTCACAGCAGGGACATAAAGGCAACTGAAAACTGGAAATTAAAATCTGCTCTGAATGTGGTTTGGGTTCCTGATTTACTCACCCAGCTCCCATTTCACTGGGATGAGTCTGGATTCAAACGAGGGGGCAAAACTGGGATGGCTTTGAGTGCAGAGTCCTCAGCCTGTCCAGCCAGGCATTCCCAAAGGCACAAAGCCAGCACGTGTTTTGGGCTACCCAGTTGTTAAAGGTGGAAAGGAAGATGAGGGAAGAGGGACCTGCAAGGAAAGGTGTTTGGCAGCCTGGGGAGGAGATCTCAATCCTGAATTTACCAGGGACAATAAACCTGGGCATCAGCTTCACTCAGCACTTTCCCCCAGGCTGTGCAGGGCTGACTCTGGGACCTCCAGAACTTTTACAGATCTCACCATGTTTTCATTTCCAGAGGAAAACCTCTCCCCAGATATAAAGCTGAGAGGTCTGATGGTTTCATGCTGAAATGTTTTGTGTTTCCCATTTAAGATGAGTGTTTCTGTTCATCCAATGCTTTTTTGGCTCATTTCTTTTTCATTCCGGCCCATCAAATTTTCCCATTGCCTTCTCCCCCTAGAGTTCACCCCAGTGTTCTAGCTGGATTTTAGGCATGAAATAAATTCTGGAGCAAAATATTTTCTTTTTTAAATGCCATTTTACCATGGGGGGCCTAGGAAAGATGAAACTTTGGTTCCCAAATTACTTCTGGAAAGGTTCTATTACATGCACCCACATGCACAGAATTGCCCTGATTTAACAGAAGGCCTTTTGGGATCCAGCAGGACTGAAATCTAACATGAATTAGAATATTTTCAAGATGACTGCTTGCAAACATAAGCATCAATTAGTTCTCTCAGTCTGGTTAAGCAGCAGTGTGGGCAGATGATTACAAATAGTTGTGTTGCTGCCACTTGCTGCCTGATCACCCCACACCAAAAATCCCTTGGCTTTTCCCAAGGATCTTGATCTTTCCCTTAGATCCCAGTCCAGGGAAGCATCTAAACACATCCCAACACAAACATCCCCCCATGCTGCAGAGAAGTCTGTTAAGTGGGTGCTTAAGAGACTTTTGAATTAAACCCAGCTGGAAAAGGCATTTTTTTATCCTATTGGTGGGAAACAGCAGCCCCAGGAGGGCAGGGGGGTGTGAAACTCTGACCTGAGGTAGGGGAGGACCAGGAACTCACCACACATAATGAATTGAGCAGGGTTTAACCACCTCCAGGTCAGGGTCTGTGGGGGTGGCTGGGGGTTATTTAGGGGGCTGGGGGGCAATTTGGGGGTTAGGGTTGTTTCATGCCATGCTGGACACCACCTGCCCATCTCCAGGCTACCAGCCCTGTTCTGCCCAAACCCCTTCCAAGGCCCAGTTCTGTGAACCCTCCTGGAGAAGACTGTCCTAGGCATGGGGAATGTCCCTGCCAGGCTCTTTGCTCAGCCCTGGATTTTGCAGGGGTGATCCAGCCTGTCCTGAGAGCCCCCCATCCTTCCCCCAGCACAGCCCACCCAGCTGGGGACAGGGACAGCCAGCCCCAGCCCCTGGCACAGCCCTGCTGATGGCACTGCTCTCAGGATTAGTCAGAGGGAATCTGTTCCCTCCAAGCTGGGCTGTGGAGCTGCTGCTGCCTCCTCCTGCCAGTCTGTGCCAGCCCAGCAGCCTCACTACCCTCTGCCAGGTCTCTGGCACAGGGGGGGCATCAGCTTTGCCCCATTGCCTTGGCTGTGGTTTGCAGGGTCATTGCAAAGGGGGTTTTATAGAATCACTGAATATCCTGAGCTGGAAGGGACTCCCAAGGATCATCCAGTGCAACTCCTGGCCCTGCACAGACACCCCAACAATCCCACCCTGTCCCTCAGAGTGTTGTCCAAACCCTCCTGGAGCTCTGGCAGCCTTGGGGCCGTGCCCACTGCCCTGGGGAGCCTGGGCAGTGCCAACCACCCTCTGGATTTCCAGCCCCCTTTAGGATTTTGCAGAGGGAAGAAGCTGAGAGTGACTGAGGGGGTTGAGCACGTGCAGACCCCAGAGCAGAGAGGGAGCCCCAGTGCCCCTCAGTCCCCACACTCCACCCCTGTGGCTCAGGAAATGACCCACAGTCTTCCCCAAGGGACTTTCCCTCCAGCCTGGCAGAGAAACATTGAGGTGATGGGCCCAGAACTGACTCACTCCACTGCTCCCACCATCTCCCTCCCTCCAGGTCTGCACTCTCCCTGCTTCTCCCTTCCTAGCAGCCAGCATTCCCATCACTGGCTCTTCCCCCACCTTCAGCCTGCTGATGCCAAAGATGTGGGTCATTCCCTGCTGCAGCCCTACAGAAAAGCCCCACAAGCTGGAGAAAAGCCCTGAGGAGCAGGGGAACCACGGGGCTTTATTGGGAACCACGGAGCTTTATTGGGAACCACGGAGCTTTATTGGGAACCACTGGCCCTCCTGTCAGCTCCTGCCTGAGGCTCCCAGCCCCTGCTCTCACACATCTCCTACACCTGCTCCCTACTCCACTCCACGGAATCATTGAAGCTGGAAAAGCCCTCTGAGATCATCAAATCCAACCCTGAACCCAGCAGTGACAGGTCCACCCCTAACCCATGGCCCTCAGCACCACATCTACGTGGTTTTGGAACAGTTCCAGGGCTGGTCATTCCACCCCTTGCCTGTGGGCAGCCTGTGCCCCTGCCTGACCACCCTCTCAGTGAAGGAAGGGTGTGCAAGCACTGGAACACTTGGCTTTTCTCCCTCTTCTCCCCTCCCAGGTGTTTCCCAGGATGCTGTGGATGAATCCCACTATTTCTCCCTTTGTTGGGCCTCAGCAAACAGCTGCCAACACAGATTTCCTGGGAACTTTCTTGGGACAGCTTTGTGCCCCTGAAACTACTGAACACGAGCCTGGGGAGCTGGGCCAGTGCCCTGCTCCGAGTTTGCTTCTTCTGCACCAAAAAGCAGAACAAGCCCTTCCTTCCTCCTCTTGCGTTTTGGATCCAGAACTTAATTCCCGCTGGCAAGAACCTGTTCCCGGTGGAAGTGGCAGCCTCCCGCACGGCACTGCTGCCCTCTCCTGGGCTCTCCAGCAGCCGCCGGGCTCAGAAAACTTCCAGCTGCAGATGCCAACCTGTGCTTCGAGGCCAGGAAGGTGGGAATCCTTCCCCAAGTCCCCAGGTGGCTCTGAAAACGAAAAGATTTCAGGGCGCACTTTGTCCTGCCCTGTCCCGTATCACCTCGACCCCAGGAGATGCTCTGGCTTCCCAGGGGCTGCTTTTCCTGAGATGGATAAAAAGTGGTATAGGAAGGAAATCAAGTCACTCCTCAGTGCAAGACTGACTGGGAATGTTGTCTGTATGGTGGGTTCCCCCCTGCAGCCCCCAAATCCTTCTGTGTCTGGAGCAGCCAGTGCTGCAGAGGTCAGTCAGAAGCCAATCCTTGGCAGCAAAAGAAGTGGTTGTAGCCAGAGCCATTTGGGAAGAAGAACTCAGAGGGAAGAAGGGTCTCCCTTTTCCTCATTGCTGGGTGTTTCAGCCACTGTGAGGTGCTTGGGGACACAAACAAAATGGGCAGAGGTGGCTGGAGGGATGCTGGGTCTCAGGAGATCCCAGTCTTCATGTGCCCCTCACCTGCTTCACAGCCCTGCTGCTTTTTTGGGGGGCTGTTTCCTCTCCTACCCCTCTCTTCCCTCACAGGAGCAGAGCCAGGGCCCCCCCTGCCCTGTCCTGCCCTGGCAGCAGGTGGGATCAGCCTCCTCCATCCCCAGAGAGTTTTGGCAGGGAGCACAGGCTGCTCCCTGAGGATGAAGACATGGCCTTGGCCACAGAAAGAGAGACAAAATCTGGGGACTCATTGGAGGAATTCCAGGGCAGTGCAAAGAACAGGTCTGGAGCCCAAGGGAGAGGGGGGTTGGGAAGCCACTGGGACAGGCTGGGAACCTGGGTGGCACATGGATGGACCCAGCCCCACCTGGGACCACCCTACGGGAGGACTTGAGGTTGTCAAGGTGCTTAGAGGAGAGAAAATGCCAGGAGCTGTTGGAATAAGAGGCAGGAGGTGAGGCTGTGGTGAGCAGGGCTGGTGGACAGCACAGAGTCAGAGTGGGACACCTCTGCCCATGCTGGCTGTGACTGGGAAGCCCCATCCTCTGCCCAGGTCATTGGCAGAGTGGGCAGAGAGGGGAGGGTGCTCTCAGCAGCACCTGGACACAGGCTGGATGTGGAGAGCTCCTCCCCCAGGGAAAAGGGGCTGTGGGTCAGGGAGGTGCAGCAGGAGAGCTCTGCAGGTCTCAGCCCTTGGTGTCCCCAGCTGGAGCTGCCTGGCAGGTCCCCAGGCAGGGGCAGGGGCTCTCCCAGGGGCACAGCAGAGGGGCAGCACTCAGGCTCAGCTCAGAGGGTCCTCACCTCACTCCAGCTCCTCTCCAAGGCTCCCATCACCCTCCAAGGAGTCAGAGCAGGACACATCCTGGGTCCCCCCGAGGCCTGGGAGCACGTGGAGCATCCTGCCCCTCTGCACAGCGTGGAGCATCCTGTCCCCATGGCAACGAGGAATCTGCTGCTTCTCCCTGTCACCTCAGGGATGCCACCAGGCTGGGCAGCCTCGGGGCCCTGCCCACCTTGGGCACACCCACCAGGTCTGGGCTTTGAAGGAAACGTGGCCCTGGGAGGGATCTGGGAGGAGGGAATACAGCTGGGGATGTCCAGGTAGGAGAGGTGTGGTGGGAGGGATGATCAGAAGGGTGGAAAAGGGTGTGAGTGCTATTCAAGGATTTTTTTGTGGCAATCCCAGCAGACCAAGAGACAGGGAAAACCCAGAAAGCCTGGATTGAAGGGGAATTTGCCTCTCAACTCCAGAGGGAAACTCCAGGGTCTCCAGCTGGGGAGGGCTCCTTGAACTCACTGTGGAGCATCTGTGAAAAATTAAGAACATGATGGAGAAAACAGGGAATTACACTCACCAGAATCTCAGAGGGAGAAATGACAGAAGCTTCTGAGCAAAGAGGAGATGTGGCCACAGAGCAGGGAGGACTTTCTGCCAGCTTGGGTTTATCCTGAGAGCACAGCAGGAAGTTTGGATTCCAGCCTGGGATACTTCAGGCAATCACTTGGTTCAGATCAGAATCTCTTTTAAAAAGGGTGTGTTTCCTTAATGTTCCTGTTTGTCCTGGAAACGGGGTTGGAGTTCCTAGGATTGTCCATTGAGAACTGAAAGAGAGTAGTTAAAATACGGGGACAGCCAGAAACCTGGGAAGGGTAAAGCTAAAAAACTCCTTTTCACTCGTAGCAGAGTTTCTGGAGGAGGAGTGTGGGGGGAGGGAGAAGTGCTTTCAGGGTAAATGTGTTCAGATCGTCCTGCTGGCTTGTTAAAAAAAAAAAAATGTGTGCGTGAGAAAACAGCACAAGGGAGAGGAAAGAAAAGCAGAGAAATCTGAAAACACCCACCACTTCGTTTGAGATACAACAGAAATGTGGTGCACACAACAACTCAGAGACAGCAGAACACACCAACAATTATTCTTGGGGAAAATCGTGCCAAGCTAAGGCAGCTCTTCCCCCCTTTCTCCCTCCCTCCTGCTCTCTCTCCTCCCAGAATGAGGAAATAATGAGAAAATCCATGAAAAGCCTTGCACTTCCCAGCCCTGGGGCCGGGAGGGGTGGGGACCAGAGAGCAGGGCAGCCTGACCCCTCATCCTGGCAGGAGCCAAAGGAAAGGGCAGGGCTGAGGAAGTGTCTCCCGAGGCTCTTTGTTTTCCAGGCTGTGCCCGTGGAGAAAACTTGGCCCTGGCGAAAAACGGGATGAACAAATCCCTCGTGTCTCTTTAAAAAGAAAAAAAAAATTAAATAATATAAAATCCCACTGCACCCCAGCTCTCAAGTGTTTTTCTGACAGTTTTAGCACAGATAAAGCAAGTCTGGTCTGCAATGGCTTGGGGTAACACCAGGCAGCAGGAGGGGGAAGGTTTCCTTGCAGTTTGGAGTACAGGGATGTGCATCCCTGGTGCAGGCTGAGCCGTGGGGATCCCCCTGATCACTTCTTCTTCCTGAACATTCAGGAACTTGATGGTGTCTTTGAGATCTCCACTCCATCAGATTGGAGTGAAACTTGTGTCCAAAAGCTATCCTGAAGAAGGCAGCCAGCCAGGCCAGGCTCTGAATGACTCCACAGAGCTCATTTCCTGAGGGAACCAGGCTAAAAATATATATATGATCTGAGGCAGGTGCAAGATTTCTGAAATTCCCTGGCTTTGCATTCATCTGAATTCCTCAGCTCATTAAGGGATTTGTTTGTGAGTCCTCAGCAGATGAGTTCAGCAGTCACTGAACACGTGCTGTGCTGGCAGGAGGGGGGATCCCCTTCCCACACAGCCAAGAGTTTGGATCCCTGCTGGAAATGCAGAATTCCAGCTCATGTAGGAAGCTGAGCTTGGGCCATCCCACAGTAAAATGGCAAGAATACAGATTCACTTCCTTAGCACCTTACAGTGTTTGTTATTCCTGTGCTTCCCTTGGAGAGACACAACCACTGCCTCAGGAAGTACATGGAAAGATCATCCCTGTGTTGCTCTGACTGGGAATTAACCCCCCTGTAATGTGAGGTGCAAACTCCATTTACAAGTAAGAACTGATCCAGGAGCAGTTTGTGCATCCCTACACGGCTGGAAAGGAGGGATCTGGGCTTGGGGGGCTCTTTTGCATCGAGGAGGTTTCATTTTCCTTTGGCTTTTAGGAACTGCAGCAGTGTCCAAGGATGGGGGAGCATCTTGTGCTGTACAAACACAGAGCTGCTCCCTGCCCCTGGCACTGCCCCCCTGTGTCCTGCTGGCACATCTCACAGGGTCTCAGTCTCACACTGGTCCCCTAAAATTTTCTGGGGGTACCTGGACTGCCAGGAATTAATTTAAACCTGGCTAAGTTAATGTACATCCAAGCCCAGGTTCCCAAGGAGACAGAGGTGCCCACGTTTGGTGTCTGGTGAAGATTCAAGCTGTCAAACAAAACAGTCCCCAGGTTCAGCTTGGAGTGAGGAGGTGCCCCAGTCACTTGGGAGGTCCCAGGGGCACTCAGGGAACCACTGCAGGGAATGGGTGCTTTATGGGCCTGGCTGGCTCCCAGCTGAGAGATCCCGACCCTTGTGCCCCTTCCTGCAGCCTGTGAGGGCCCAGGGAAGCCAGAGCTGGACCTCCTGACAACGTGATGCCTCCTGAAGAGATCCTTTGTGCTCTCACTGTCCCAGAGCAGCTCCCAGGCTGGATCCCAGAGGTGGCACCAGAGCTGCTGGGTCACTTGGTTTCAGAGCAGGACTGATGATGTGGTGACTCCATCCTGCCCTGGAGAGAAAGCCAAAGGAAAATGAAACTTCCCTGATGCAAAAGAGCCCCCCAAGCCCAGATCCCTCCTTTCCAGCCGTGTAGGGATGCACAAACTGCTCCTGGATCAGTTCTTACTTGTAAATGGAGTTTGCACATGGGGGCACCTCACATTACAGGGGGGTTAATTCCCAGTCAGAGCAACACAGGGGTGATCTTTCCATGTACTTCCTGAGGCAGTGGTTGTGTCTCTCCAAGGGAAGCACAGGAATAACAAACACTCTGATCAAGGCAGCAACTCTGGTTGTTGGAGGTGAGCAGCAAGTTGTGTTCCCAGTGCAGGCTCAGGTTTACCTCCCTGTGACACCCCCATCCCCGGGGAATTCACACTTCAGATCCCAGCAGGAGCCAGCTGAACAGGGCTCATTAGGAAGGAATTATGCTCTGATCTCTCTTCTGGTGACAAATAATGGTGGTGGTGATAAATGTTCGACAGGGGCACAAAAGCACCGAGGCTGGCATTTATCCCTTGGCTTGTTTTACCCTGGGAAGGGGCAGGGGCTGTTAATAAAGGCCCCTGATAACACCCAGGATTAACCCAGACTGTTTCCTGAGACCTGCAGAAGGGTTTTGATGTCTGGTGAAGAGCTCCCATGGGCTGGTTCATGTTGGTGAGCAACACGGAGGGGCAGCACGAAGGGAGGGACAGAAATAGGGGGAGCTGAAAGCAGAGTGGGACAGAGCAGCCTGAGGGGTGGAGGGCAGCACAGCTCCCCCGTGGTTTGGATATTTTAACACCTGGGAGATGGTCTGAGTGGTCTGGGGGAGCAGATGGTCGAGGGGGGCTCAGCCCGAAGGCGCCTGGAAAGGCTGAGCGTCCTGTGATGGGCAGGATGGTGATGATGATGATGATGGTGATGGTGATGCCCCCGTGGCAGGTGACACGGGGACAAGAAGGAGGGAGGGAACAGGAGGTGAAATAGCGGTGGCAGGACAGCAGAGGGTAGCAAAAGCCTGGATTCCTCTGCCGGGCTCGGCTGGGTGCAGATGCGGAGCGCACATCTGGGCAGGTTTTGTTCGAAAATAAAAGAGGGAGCGAGGCGTTCTGATGAGACCGAGATGTTCTCGCCACAAAGGCTTGTTCTGAAAGAGCGTTTCCTTTAGAAATTTCCTGCCGAGACATCCCCGGTGACCCCGGCGCTGCCAGGGGGGAGGCGAGGCAGAACGGGAGGCTTTGATCAGAATCAGAGGAGAAGGTTTTCACCGAATGAAAAGGAACTTCTCGGCGCGGGGATTTCATCGCCCGGGAACGGCAGCGACGCTGCATCTTGGCTGCTCTTTGGGCAGCTGCTTCTCGACTTTTTAAGGTCTGAGCTTCGCCCAGCTCTGCTGTGCCTGTGGGTTGTGGGGATGGAGATGCCCATTCCCATTCCTGGGCAGCCCCCAAAGGTCACTCTGCTCTCACTGGTTCAGAGGGAAAACAAGTTTCCTTACAGACAAAGCCAGGTACAGAACCAAAACTCCAGCAGTACTTTGCACTCGTACTGGGGGACCTGAAGCCTTAATCCTTCTTAAAATCTTCCCTTTGCAAACCAGCCCAGCTGGTCCTGCTGGTGCTTCACCCTCAGCACACCCCCAGCAGGTTTTCTGCTGCCCTTTGCCTGCTGCAGGTTCCCCATTTAACGCAGGGGACTGGACAGAGGGTGATTCTGAATGCTCTGAGTGTCTCTGGCAGCCCAGGGCTGATCACTGGGCTGCCTCCCTCCTTCCCTGGGGGTTCAGACTCTCCATGGCAGGCTCAGTGCTTTCCTTTGCCCTTCAAGCAGCTGGGACATGGCCCCAGCTGCTGGCTCGTGTCACCACATCAAATAGGATCATTCATCTTCATGAGGGAGCTGGCTGTGTGTGCCAGGCCGTTCCCAGGCTCTGGCTGGGCAGGGATTGTGATTTTTAGATGGTGGAAAAGGGCACAGAGCCCTGGGGGGGGGAACAGCTGCAGCAGCTGGTCCTGGGGGTGGCACCTGGGGCGTCCCAGGGCACAGCTAAGGCTGCTCCCTGCTCTTCACAGGACAGCTTTGAATCCTCACTGAGGTATTTTAGGAAGCCTGTGGATGTCTCTGCCGAGTGAAGGAGCAAGGTTTTCTCATTAAGTTTGATAAAATCACTTTTCAGGCTCGTGTCATCTGCCAAAGAGGCTCTTGCAGAGGCACAAGAGCAGAATCTTCTGTGTTCATGGGTGGCACTTGAAGAGATTCCCCACGGCTCAGTGCTGGGATGAGTCTTTAGCACAGCAAATGAGTTCCAGATGGGAGAGGAGCACTTGGGAGGAAGCCTCTTCCACGCTGCCCCCCTCATTACAAGGCTCCACTTAAATCCATGGGGTCTGGTGTGTCAGGCACACGGAGCAGGAGGGAGGTCCCAAATCAGAGAGCAACTGGGACATGCATTTGGAGCTTTAGAGGGTCCATATTCCCCATTTAGGCTCGAGATTTACCATCCTGCCCTCCCTGCACAGGAACCCACGAGCCAAACACGACCCCCTGGCCTTGGGATATGGGAAAGTGTCATCTTGAAACATCACCTGATGCAGGAAAACAACTGTGCAGGTGATTTTCAGAGCTGGTTTATCCATTTGCTGATTTACACACCCCATTTTACACCCCAACAGCACCAAATATGAGCACTTAGAGGGAGACAGTGATAGGGCTGGGACCAGGCACTCAGGAATATTTTCTCTGCAGTTTTTGCTCTGAATTCAATCTAATAATGCAGAGCTTTCAGTTCTGTTTTAAAGACAGATACATCTCTTTTCCCCCTTGAACAAAGGAAGAGATTTTCCCCTTGGTTTTGTATTTCTGAGTCATTCCACGCTGTAGCAAATCACTGGCAAAGCTGTAGTTATGGCTAAATGGTCACTTTAAATTTAAGTCTCCTTTCCAGCAGCTTTATACCTTTTTTAAAGCAAACAATTGCTCTTCTGGGATGAAAATTTCTCCTCATTTGGTCTCACTCTGATATCAAAATATTCTGGAACAGGGGAAGAAAAACAGCCCTGAATCCCTGACATAGCTGATAACACCTTTTCCTTTGCAGCTGCTTTCCCCAGTGCTGGTGGCTGAAGAAGACACAGCTCCTCTAATTTCAGCTGTAATTAGGGGTAATTTAGCCTCCCTCTGAAAGCCAGAGCAAACAGAACCACAGTGGTTGGCAAACAGAGTGGGATGGTGGGGCAGGGCTGGGAAGGGGGATTTTCCATCTCTGCTGTGCTTGGATGATTCCAAGCAAAGTCACTTTGGTGTCTCTCAGTCCCTCCCTCCACAGGGTGGGGGTGAGGGTCCTGTGTTCTGCCAAAGCCAAGCACCAAATCCTGGCCTTGGTGCCAGTCCAAGGTGCAGCAACCCCCAGGGAGGGGGGGAGAGGAAGACTTTGGCCCCAGCAGCCCAGAGAGGGGCAGGGGGCAGTGGTGCCACCAGTTCTCAGCCCTTCCCCTGCCCAAAGGAGGGGTGTGAAGATGGGGAAGGGTCTGGAGGGGCCACAGGAGGAGCAGCTGAGGGCACTTGGTGTGTTCAGCTGGAGAGGAGCAGGCTGAGGTCAGACCTCACCAGGGGCTGCAGCTCCTCCCCAGGGGCAGCTCCAGCTCTGGGTGAGCAGGGACAGGAGCAGGGAAGGGCTGGAGCTGTGCCAGGGCAGGGTCAGGTTGGATCTCAGCCAAAGGTTCTTCCCCCAGAGGATGGTTGGCACTGACCAGGCTCCCCAGGGCAGTGGGCACAGCCCCAAGGCTGCCAGAGCTCCAGGAGGGTTTGGACAACGCTCTGAGGGACAGGGTGGGATTGTTGGGGTGTCTGTGCAGGGCCAGGGGTTGGACTGGATGGTCCCTGTGGGTCCCTCCCAGCTCAGGATATTCTATAAGTCTGTGACCTTCCCACATTCCGCCTCCCAGGCAGCCCCCAAACCTGTGGCTCCAGGCACAGCAGGAGGGGATGGAGCCATCCCAGCTGCAGGAGAACACCTGGAAGGTGCAGAGAACATGGTGCAGCCCAGGGACAGCGAGTTGGAGGAGTCCCACCAGAGTGGCAGCAGTTTTATAGCCCAGAGAGGACCAACAGCCTGTGCTTTCCCCAGCAGGGAGCTGCAGGTGGGTCTGGGAGCAGTGGGAGGGCTCTGCCCAGCTCAGCAGAACAGCTCCAGGTAAAGAGAGAAAGGTGGGGAAGGGAATGTGGGGACCCAGCCCAGCAGGTTCTGAGCCCTGGGTGAGAGCCATGGCATTCCTCTGGGATCTGCTGGCTCTGAGCTCCTGGAAGAAGTGCCACTGGGTTTCCTTGCTCTGTCATTATTGCCCAGAGGGATGTTTGTTACAGATCCCCAGGAAAGCATAAAGGGCATGGAGAGCTGCTGGAAAAGCCAGGTGGGCTTGTTCAGTGAGCCCAAGCAAAGCAGAGGAGTAAAACAAGCCCAGATACACCTTCCAGACAGTGGAAGGTGACCCTGCCCCTGGCAGGGGGTTGGAACAAGATGAGCTTTAATGTCCCTTCCAACCCAAACCATTCTGGGATCCCCTGATACCCAGCTGGGAGTGTTTTGCTTTCCAGCCTCTCCCTGCTCATCCCAGGGGCCACAATGTGCATCTCCAGGGTGGGCTGGGAGCTGGGCAGGCAGGTGACAGTGGCAATCAGGACCTTGGGGCCCTTCTTCCATGCTTTTCATGCTCTGCTGTGAGGTTTGGGTGAGCTCACAGCAGGTTCTGTCGCTTCCCTGGCAGCTTCTCTGGGGCAAAGGTTTGCTCAGGATTTTTTTTCCAGATGCCCAGCTCCAAAGCTCTTCAACCCCCAGAGCTGCTCCTCCATGTTACACCTTACAAGGGGCTGCTGGAGCTTTTAATGACCCCTGTGCTGAGCACAGAGCAGGCAATGTCAGCTTGTCCCCAGAGCATTGCCTGGATCCCTCACTGCCAGGAGCGCTCCTGGATTCCATCAGGCCACGGAAAAAAGGGATGAGCCCAGCACTGCTCCAGTTAAGGAGTCTCTGGAGGTCAGCAGGGCTCAGTTTGGGCCCCTGCAGCCCCCAGCCAAGCCCCTGGGGCTCTCTGGAGGGCAGCAGGTCCCTTTACAGGTCGCTGCAGGGTGACCTCTCCCAGCTCCTGCCTGGTTTCGGTGTGTCCCCTTCCAGCCATTCCACGTCTTGCCACAGCTTTGCTCTGCTGGATAAAAAAAAAAGCTTTTCAGAATCTGGTATTTTCCCCTTTGAAGATGCTCATTTGCTGTGTGCAAGTCACCTCTTTGTCTTCTGTGACAACTAAATTGTCTGAACCACAACGCCTGGAACCAAAGCACTTCTGCTCCTGACAACAGGTACAGACCCATTGCTCTCCTGCACCTCCTGAGCTCTCCCAGGGGCAAGGGGTGACAACAGATTCATGATGGGCTCAGTCCCACTTGTACCTTATTCCACAGCCCTGCTTTTGATGATCTTCCTTGGCTGGTTCCTTGCTGGGGTCTGAGAGGTTTGTGAGCCCTGGCAGAGCTGGAAGGGTTGGGCCAGATGGATCCATGGAGGTTTGCAGATATTCTGGGTGGTTTGTAAGGTACTTGTGTGCTAATAAAGTGAAAGTCAGGTAAAATGCAGTATTTTGTGAATTCTGAGCATCTCCTGTTGTCAGTGGTTGTGGCTGTTCTGGGTGGGTGACAACAGCAGTGACTGGGAGATGGAAGCTGGGGCCAGGCTGTCATTACACAGTGAGCAGAAATGCTTTTGGTGGATGCTACAGTCAGATCCTTTGTCCCACAGCATGGATTTAAAACACTCCTTTTCTTCCCTCTGGAAAAGGAAAAAACCCCAGTGGGTGAGTGCTGATGCTCTGGGTGGGATGGGATTCATCCTCAGGCTCCCCAAGGCTGCCAGAGCTCCAGGAGGGTTTGGACAATGCTCTGAGGGACAGGGTGGGATTGTTGGGGTGTCTGTGCAGGGCCAGGGGTTGGACTGGATGATCCTTGTGGGTCCCTCCCAGCTCAGGATATTCCATGACTCCGTGGTGTCCCCAGACCCCTCTGCTGCCGGGGCAGGTCCAGGCAATGGATCTCTCCCGAGTTTTACCCACTAAACAGGTCAGAGGAGCACACAAGTGCCATGGACCTGTTGTACAGGGATCCTTGGGATGGGGGGACCCTGCAACTGCCCTCAGTGCTGAGAATTTGAGGATCAGGGACTCGGTATCTCCCTGAATCCCCCTCCCTTTGTTCAGAGAAGTGTCCCAAGCACAAAGCTGTGCTCGGATCACCCCTGAGCTCCTGTGCTCTGTGCTCCTGAGGGTCCAGCAGCACAGCCAAACCCAAACCCTGCCCTGGAGAAGAGCCCAGCACCAGCACACCCTGCTCTGGGTGACATTTGCTCACTTGGCACCACCTTCCCAGGTGCTTTAAAGCCCTTTTTTTGGCCGTTTCGCAGCGGGGCACAACGAGACAGCTCGGATTTCCTCGGATTTCTTTGTGGAGCTTTTATTTGTGGAGCTTCCATTTGAGCTGCTGCAGCTCGTGAGCACCTGTCAGCCCATTGCCAGGGGCTGATGGGTGCCAGCTTGGTTGTGCACAGGGTATTTTTAGCTCCTAGACACCCAAAGGATGGCAAAGCTGGCAGCTGAGATGCTTCCAGTGGGATTGAGAGGCAAACTCCCTCAGGGGGATTTTCTCCCTGGAGAACGGTGCCAGCCAAAAAAAAAAAATCAAAATAAAAATCTCCTCCTTGGAGGATTTGTTTGCTTAAAAAAAAAAAAGAACAGTTTAAATAACCTTCAGCTGAAAGTTTGTGCTGGAAATCACATCCCCAGGCTGCAGTTGCTGGTGGTGGAGCAGCAGGACAGGACCCCTGGGCTCTGAGAACCAGCTGGTCTTCAGTGCCAGGAGTCAGAGAGAAAAAAAAAACCACCTTTAATATCCTGCTTTCCAGCTTTACCAGCCCCACACTCACACCCATCACACCCTTTGCTTCCCATGTCCAACCTGGAGCTGAAGTTTTCAGGAGCTCGAAGAAAAAGCAGCTGAAAACTTTGGGTGAAGTTCATGTTTGTTTTTTTCCTGCAGAATCAATAAAGGCAGAGAACAAGAGCCCTGATATTGTACAAAGCCTCACCTAAGCTCAAAAATGTTTTCAGTACATTTTTGGAACTTCCTGCAGGAAATAATTGAATCCTTTTCAGTCTTCAGCCTGTCCTCAGCCAACCTGCTGTGCTGCTGGCCACCCAGCTGCAGCCAGGGTGGGACTGGGGGTGCTGGGGAGGGGAGAGGGGCATTCCCACCCCCCTGCTGCAAAAAGCACCACAACACCAGTTTGGTGACACTGCAGCAGGAGCAGGGGCTGCCTTAAAATCCCTTTTGGGGGTGGGTGAGAGGAAAGGACGTGGGGAATGACAAGGGTGGGTGGCTGAGGTTGGATCATTGTCAGCATCTGAGCCAACTTGGACAGGGATGTGAAGTCTTGGCTGCCTTATTTGGGGCAGTTTCTGTCTTTAAGTCCAAGCTCAGCCACGAGGAACAGGGTGGGAGTCCAGATTCACCCTCATCCAGGCCAGCAGTGACAGGAGGTTATTGCCACCTGCCAGTGCCTTCTAAGCTGCATGAAATGAGTTTGGTGGAGCTCAGTGACCCTTTAAATAAGTTCCTGGACAGCACACAAAGAGCCACTGCACTATTTGGCCTTGGACAGCACAGGGTGGTGGCCAGAGGGGACTATCTGGGGGTACCAGGGTGTGTTGGGTGCTCTGCCCTTGGACCTGCCCCACAGCAGCTGGAAATGGTTCAACAACCCACCAGTGAGGGAAAAACACACCCCAAGGAGAGCAACTGAGGGCTGGAGGAGAGAGACTGCAAATAAACCATCATCTCTTGAATAAGTGATTATAAAAACATGGAATGGTTTGGGTTGGAAGGGACCTTAAAGCCCATCCAGTGCCACCCCCTGCCATGGGCAGGGACACCTTCCACCAGCCCAGGTTGTTCCAAGCCCCATCCAACCTGGCCTTGGACACTTCCAGGGATCCAGGGGCAGCCACAACTTCTCTGGGCAACCTGTGCCAGGGCCTCCCCACCCTCACAGGAAAGGATTTCTTCCCAATATCCCATCTAACCCTGCCCTCTGGCAGCTTGAAGCTGTTAATCCTCCAGTTTAAAGTCCTTGATCCACCCTTGTGCCTGCACAGACATGGACATCCCAGCCCTGGAAGGTTTTGTGTTCCTGATCCCTCCTTGGGGAGTGAGCTGGTGCTTGGGGGCAATTCCCCACCTCCCTCTCTCCCTTTATCCCTCCCCATGGCTGCACAGGGTCATGCCAAACTTCTCCTTTCTCCACAGCTCTCCTGCTTTCTGGGTGTTGTGTGTGAGCACCTGAGAGCTGCAAACTCTGGGTCTCGGTGCTCTTTGCTCTGGGGGGTGTTTGTCCCCTCACCCTCGTGGCTGTCTGGTGGTGCAGGAGCAGAGCAATCCAGGGGAAGGTTTGTGGGCACAATATTGCTGAGGAGGACTTGGTTGCATCAGCAGATTTGATCCTGAAGAGGCACTTCCACCCTGTGAGTGTTTTTCCTTAATGGGAGGTGATGAACTGAAGTGTTCCTGTTGAATGAACTCCCCTTTGCTGCCGAGACTCCTGCAAATAAAAACCGGGAGAGGCCCCTGATGTGGCTTTGATTTGGTGACTTTTGCAGTGTCCTTGCACTGAGGGAAGTCAGGGAGGTCATTCTTCACGTGCATCACAAAAATCCCTCTGTTTCATGACACGTTCTGCCCTCTTTCCACAACTGCTTCCTTCAGAAGTTGTGAGTCTTGTGCCAGGAAACCCTAAGGAAGGGGCAGGACAGACCAGGAGCTGGTGAGAATCAACTGCACCATTGGCATCAGCTGGGAAATGCTGATTTATTGCCGTGGTTTCCAGGAGTGCAGGGAGGAAAGCTCCACACAAAAATAAAATTAAAAGTGAGTGCAGCACTTTTAACAAGGAGCAGCTGCTGCTGAACAACCTCCAGCTTTATTGCCCAGGCAGGTAAATAAAGCAGAACCTCCTGCCATAAAGAGCCCAATCCCCAGCAGCTGTTTGCTGGGAGCAGCTCTGGGTCCACAGGAGGGTGTTCACATTTAAACAACTGTTCAGTGCAGAGGGCAGACTTTGCAAATGCAAGATTTCAGTGAAACTTTGCAGCTTTTCCTCTTGCTGGTCCCTGCCCACAGCACAGAGCTGGAACTGGAGGACCTGGAAGGTCTCCTCCTACTCAAACCATTCTGGGATTTTCCAGTCCTAAGGAGGAGGAAATGTTAATTTTGAGCAGAGGACAGCAGGTGAGCTGGGGTGGAGTCAGCTCAGGGCTTTGGAGGCTGGTTTTCCTGGGAGCAGCCTGATGGAGGGATCAGAATGGTTTCTCACTGACAGGAGCTCTTATTCTGAACCCTGTTAACCCCCTTGGTTTATCAGGGAGTTGTCCCTGGTGCACACTCTTGAGAAGACTTGTCCACCAGCTTCCTGCAGTGCTTCTGGAGCTGCACAGAGGAGCAGGAAGGACATGGACACACAGGGATGTTGTAACCCATGTGCAAAGTGCTGGAGGGCTGAGGGAGAAGCTGTGGTGTGGAAGTGGTGTGACAGGAGCCAGGGAGGGGGTGGAGGTTGTGCAGGGCTGGAGATGGACAGGGCAGAGCAGGAGAGGCTTGTCCAGACTGGTTGGGTGACCTGGTGTTTTCCTGCCCCAGTTCCTGGTGTCACATTGGGGCAGCTCCCAAAGTCACCCTTGCAGAGTGGCCCTGCAGAGCTCGAGGGTGAGGATGGTCCTGCCAAGCTCTCCTGGCTCAGAGCCTGGGTCAAACCAAGGGTTTGCTCATTTCCCCACAGCACCTGCTCACCCCCTTGGGGTGTCCAACGGGGCTCCTTCTCAGCTCAGGACAAGCTGGTCACCATCAGCAGGAGAGCTCCTCACTGCCCGTTGGCATCCTGGCTCCCTCCAGGCTCCCACCTGGTGCAGGCTGGCAGAGCAGGATGTTTGGGATCCACATGCAATCCCCAGCCCCATTCCCAGCTCCAGGGCTGAGCAGGGAGCAGATGTCAGGGTGCTGCTCTCAGCCTCACATCCAGCTGCCCCCTCTCACCCTCGGTTCGTGATTCACGAGCACCCCCTGCCCTCCTCCCCCTCCTCCCCGTCGCTTTGTTACCACCAAACTGTTTCCAGGCAGATTTGATTGATGTCAAAGGCAGGCTCGGGATCCTTCTGTTCCTGCTCCTCACCATCTCCAGCAAGAGAAGGAAGATTGATCCTGTCTGTCTGAGTTATTACCCTGATGCCTGAAGGGCCATTAACAGCAGGAGGATGGTGCTGCTGTCACCCCTGAGCCTCCACAGCGCTGTCAGAGATGCTCCTGCATCCCCTTCCTCCAGCAGACACGGGCTGCAGTGACTCCTGCAGCGACTCCTGCAGCCACACAGCTCCAGCCTGGCTTTGGGATTGAGCTGAGCTTTGGGACTGAGCCAAACTCCAGTTTGGCTTTGGGATTGAGCCGAGCCAGGAGCTCGGGTTGCAGTTTTGGTCCTGCCCAGTGTCAGAACATCCTCAGGGGTCACACTGCAGCTCCTTCCCACATGGTCGGGGGGGAAAGCAAGTGCTGGGGGAAGAGCAGCAGCACACTGAGGGGGGTTCCTTGCCCCCAGCTGTTTGTGGCTTAGGGATTGGCGAGGCAGAGGGGCTTTCTCTGTGCAATGACTCTGCAGTTTTCCCTTCCCCGTGGTTATCTGGTCCCATCCCACTCCCCCGGCTGCAGCTGCATCTCCTCGCAGGAGCTCTTGGGGACACCCCCCTGCCCTCCCCCACACCGACAGACTGCATGACACAGATTTGATGAGATAAAACCGAGTTTAAGCTCTGTGCGAGGCTTTGCCCTCGGGGGGGAACCGGTCTCCTCTTTGGGAAAACCCTGGTTTTCCAGCCGGCAAACCCCGGTCCCTCCCGGCCACTGCAGCCACCCCTTGGCAGAGGGCGAGCAAGGTCCCCGAACAGAGAGCAGCAGGTCCTGGAAGGCGATAACACCGGGGAGGGGCTGGGTTAGGCAGGGGTTTAGCCAAGATGAGCTGTGTGAACCAAATCCTTCATTCAGCCCCGCAGCGAATTCCCTCGGGCTGCGATGGCGGGGCGGGAACGGGGCTGGCTGAGCAAGGGGCTCGCTCGGGTTCTTGGACACGGCTTGTGGTGTTTTGAGACCCCTAAAAACCCAATTCCCGAGTCCAAGCCCCCCTCCCGCATCTCACCCCAGTGTGAGAGGGGTTTTCCAGACACAACACAAGAAGGGAATTATATTACAATCACTACACAAATAAATACTATAATACATTATACACACTTAACTATCTTTCCTATGGCAAAGCAATATTTACAACGGATCAAATCTCTTCTCCCTCCAATAAAAGTCCAGAAGGGAAGAAGGAAAAGATCCTTTCCACTCTCAGAGCAGCAGTGTCTCTCCTCTTCCATGCAGCAGCTGTAGCTGGATTGTTGTAGCTGGAGGTTTTCAGAAGCACGTTCAGCTGATTTTGGAGCTGAGCACCAGGAATTGGAGCCCTTCCCAGAGGCAAATCCCACAGCTTTGAAATCAATTCCCGCTGAAGTTCATGGAATATTGGGAAATGGGCCAAGGCAGCTGTTTGGAGTTGAACACCTGCACATGTGACTCGTTAAGTGGAGCTTGTCTGTAGCAAGATATTTTGGTGCAATTATTTAAAAGCAGCCTCTGTCCAGGGGCTGGGGGCTGAGGCCTCATCCCAGGGACCAGGGGAAGGCTCTGTGCCTTCTCCAAAGGATAAAACACCCCAAACACTGTCCCTGCCTCCTTCCCACCCCTCCATGGATTTTAAATGCATTTTTTTCTGAAGTAACTCACATCCTACGTCAGGGCACGACTGGAGCTCTGTCTTCAAGCAGCAGCTCCTCTGGCCATGGAAAAATCATTATTTAAGTGGGGCAGTCCTGGACAACTTAACCTTGGAAGCATCACATGTGCTATGAACTCCTGGGTATTTACTGCTGTGGGATTCCTTGATGGACCTTTGGGAGTGGAGGAAAAGGGGAAGAAGGAGTAGAAGAAGTAACAGGAGGAAGAAGAAGAAGAAGAGAAAGACAGAGAGAAATGCTTGGATTTGATGATCTAAAGGGTCTTTTCCAACCTAAATAATTCTATGATTACACTTGTGGAATCAATTCCAGTTTAATCCAATTTGTGAGCAGCTGGTGGGCCCTTTGTACCCTCAGTGAAAAACAGGTAATAGGGCACAAATTAGGTAGGAGCAGTTATTTTAATTAACATAGAAAGTATAGCCAGGGAAGCACACTCCTGACAGAGAGGAAGATAAGGGTAAATTAAATCTCTTCAACCTGCTGCTGCTGCTGCTCACCTGCTGGAAAAGGAATTGGCACTGCATTAAATGTGTTTGGGGTTGTAGCAGATGAGGATTTTTTTATGGGTTTATAATTGAACAAAGACTCAAAGGAGAGAAAGAATGTGTAAGTCAGGAAAAAGTTCATGCTTGGGTCTAAATCCAACCTCTGGAAGTGTCCAAGGCCAGGTTGGACGGGGCTTGGAGCAACCTGGGCTGGTGGAAGGTGTCCCTGCCCATGGCAGGGGGTGGAACTGGATGGTCCTGTGATTTTTATGACTCTAAATCATTTGCATCCCAGGCAGGAGAGGGACAGCAGCCTTAGGAAGGGCATTTCTCTGGTCACACTGTGTTCCTGCTCCTTCTCCATCCTGGTTAGCATCTGCCTGAAGGGGCTGGCTGAGCATGTTTTAAAGATAAACTTCAGCTGTGAGGAATGGGATGGGCTTTAAGGTCCCTTCCAAACCAAACCATTCCATGTTTTTGTAATCCCTGGTACATGGGCTGAGGGTTTATTTGCAGTCTCTCTCCTCCAGTCCTCAGTATCTGTCCTTTGGAATTGGAAACGAGCAGGGGTAGTAAGTTAATAAATTCAGTAATTACTAGAGGAAGCTAAAGGGAGCAGTAAAATGTCCTCGGGATCCTGCTGTGCATTCGGAGCCTGGCTTTCTGCTCCAGCTCCTATTTATCACTCGCCTAAGAGGTGTTTTAATGCTCTGTCACACTCACCCATATCTCTCTGCAGGCCAAGAAATCCTCCACCCATACAACATAAATTCCCAAATGGCTTTTCACAGGTTTTGCTTTCAAGCAATGGCAGGGCTCCATTTGCAGATCCCTGCAATTTGTTATATTTAACCTGCTGGTAAAGACCCTGCAGCCTCCCGGGCTTCTCCTGCCTCGGGGAAGGGAAAAGCCAACACAAACCAACCCAGCAATAACCCTGTGCTGGCCCTGGGCAAACACCAGCACTTGCTGCAGCAGCAGCTTTTCTCAGCTGTCAGCAAAGTTGTCACAGTCAAAGGAGGGGATTGTCCCTCTCTGCTCTGCTCTCATCTCGAGCCCTGGGGGCAGTTTTGGGTGCCACGATATAGGAAGGATGTAAAGCTATTACAGAGTGTCTAAAGGGGGGACAGGGAGATGGTGAAGGGTCTGGAGGGACCATAAAGGTCCCAAAAGGGGGGGGACTGAGGTCAGACCTCACTTCCTCAGGAGGGGCAGCTCCATCTCTGCTCTGTGTGAGCAGGGACAGGACCCAGGGAACGGCTGGAGCCAGGGCAGCAAAGGATATTATTGTATATGGTTGTGTTGTACATGAATATTATTGAACTGCTGAAAAAAAAAACCCCACTCCTCTGGGTAAAGTAAGAGGTGCAGGTGCTTTTCAAAGTGCCTCTCTTTGGAAGCAGGATGGGCTGTTGAGGGGAGCAGGGAGAGCACAGGGAGCAGGGGGTATCAGGGACAGGCACAGGGAACATCAGCCAAGCCCCAAAGTCCACATTCATAAAAGCTCCTCCATAAATACAGATGACAGGTATTGATTTTCCTTTGCAAGCTGAGTGCTTTCCCCCGGCTAATGAAATGCAGCCCCTTCCTTAGACAGAGGTCACAAAGTGGTGCAGCCACGAAGGTTTAACGGGTGGGAAAATAAATGATGCTCCTCCGAGGGAAAACTGCTCTGCTCGGGTTGTACCCGCTGGAAAATGTCTCTTCCAGCCTGGAAATATGAGTTCAGACAACAGCATTTTGTGTTCTGAGCGGTGCTGGCACACAATAGGGTGTGTAGGGCTTCTGGTGGAATTTGTCAGCCTCCCCTAAAATCCAGAATGTCCTTCAAGCTTGAAATGTTTCTCTGTCATATTTCAAAATTACATGTTGTGGATCCCTTCCAGAAGATTGATTTGGGTGGAAATTTACTTCAAAGCCTTCTCCCCCTTTTTATTTTTTTGGACAGCTGCTCTCATCCAGTAAGGAATTCCTAACCCCAAAACAGATTCAGTGCTGGGGAAGGGAGGGGGGGGGAAATGCTTTACTTGACTGAGCAACCTGGTCTAGTGTAAACTGTCCCTGCCCAGGCAGGTGGAACAGGATGGTCTCTGAGGTCCCTTCCACCCGAACCATTCTGATATTCTGTGATTCTGTGATTCTACAACTTCCTGCCCCTCTTCTGAACCCCGGGTGTGTTCTCTCGTGTCCGGCAGCATCGTTCCTGCACCGAGACAAAACCCGCTGCCTCCGCACCGCCCGTGCCCCTTCCCGCAGTGCCCGGGTCCCCGGGAGGGATGCTGAGCTGACAAACGCTGCTGCAGCTGCTGCTGTGCCATTAAAATTCCTCTCACGCCCCGCGATCGCCCTCTCCGAGCGCGCTGGGAGCCCGGCAGGGCTTTTTCTCCTCAGCCCCGGCTGCTCTGCCCGCGGTGCTGCTGCTGGTGTTTGATGGAGAACCCCCCTCTCCTGTGGGTGATCATCCTCCTCCCGCTCTCGTTTTGCTGTGATACATCTCACATTTATCGTGCCCCGTGCCCTGGGAAGAGCCTTGTCCAGCCCCTTCCTCAACGCATCTTTGCCCCCATCAGATTTAACTAAACACGGTCTCCGATTGTCTGAAAATGGTACCTCTGAATGCAGCTTTCCCCTCCTTCCCAAGCACATCTGACTTTCTCAAACAGGCTCCCCAGTTATCTGAAAATGTTACCTCTAAACCCAGTTTTCCCCCTCCTTCCCAAGCACATTTGACTTTCTCACTCTGTCCCATCACGGGGCAGAGTTGAGGGTGTTCTGCTGCTTTGATGGGCTGATAACGGTGTCTATCAAGGCACAAACATCCCCCGAGTGACTCCGCGCGGTGCCGCGGGCGGGGAAACGACCTTAAATTCATCCCCAAGCCCGAGAATGTGACTCAGTCGCTCGCGGCTGCGTTTTGAAGCCACGCGTCCTGACACGCGGCCGCTTCCAGCTCCCCCTCCCTGTGCCAAAGCTGCTGGAGTTTCTCACACCGATAAGATAAGAGGCACTAATTCCCCTCCAGCGAGGCGCAGACGGGCTCAGAGCCCGCGGGTGTCCGTCCTGCTTAGCACCGGGCTGTGACACTGCTCGGGGAACAGGAGCCGTGCGAATTTTCCGGCTCAGTTTTCCCGTGCCCGGGGCAGGAGCTGCGGGAGCCCCAAGGGAAGGGTGTTAGCGAGTGGTTGTGAAGCACAGGGAGCGCGGGGCCGGTGCAAAACCCGGCCTGGCAGCACCCGAGCAGCCCCTGAACGGGGTCAGTGCCTCCCCCAGCTCCTGCTTGCTCCTTCCAGGCAGGAATAACCCATTTCCTACATTCCTACGTGTCCTCAGGGTGTGCCCACTGCCTCTGGTCGCACCCAGGGTGCTGGTGCTCCAGGACAGGGCAAGACCCCGATGGACACTGGCAGCACCTTCCCCAGGGGTGATCTGGGTACACAGTCACCTCTGCCACCCAAACACACCTCCCTGCCACGCGAGAGGCTTAATTTGCCTCGGGAAGAGTCAGTTGAGGCACGAGGGGGCTATTCCTGCTGAGGGTTGGGAGCAGACATATCCAAGACCACACCGTGGTTCACCTCTGCCCGCCCCGAGAGCCCCGGGGCTGCCAAAGGGATGATCCCGGCATGAGCAGGATGCTCCCGAGGTCAGTAGGATGCTCCCAGGATCAGCAGGATGCTCTAGGGATGAGCAGGATGCTCCCGGGATGAGCGGGATGCTCCCGGGGTCAGCAGGATGCTCCAGGGATGAGCAGGATGCTCCCGGGGTCAGCAGGATGCTCCCGGGACCAGCAGGATGCTCCTGGGATCATCAGGATGCTCCCGGGATGAGCAGGATGCTCCCGGGATCCAGCAGGATGCTCCCTGGATCAGCAGGATGCTCTAGGGATGAGCAGGATGCTCCCGGGATCCAGCAGGATGCTCCCGGGATGAGCAGGATGCTCCCGGGATCCAGCAGGATGCTCCCGGGATCACCAGGATGCTCCCAGGACCTGCTCCTCCGGAGCCGGCCAGCTCCGCCCGGCGCACGGTGTCACTGCAGAGTAATTAGCTCCCGCTTATCTCCGTTAGGTGTGCGATTAGTCTCTCATTAATGCAATTAGCGCCGTGGCGCCCGTGGAAGGCTGTAATTGGCACCGAGGCAGCTGCGGCTCAGCTGCTGAGCACCGAAGGCGCCTCTTTGGGGTTTATTTGAGCCAGGGGTCACCTCCCCAAGGGCTGGAAGGGATGGTTTTTATGTGCAGCCCTGGCTGGGCACCCACACCCGCTCCCCGCTCGCTTCAGCCGCGATAAAAAGTGATTTTCTACCGTCTGTTTTTTCTTCAACCCCCCCGAGCTGGTTCAGGGAGGTGATGAGGGGTGTCCCGGCTGCTCCCCAGGTTTATCCTTTTAGGGGCTCAGAGGCCCAGGTCAGACCTTGGCTGGATGCAGGTCCTTCCCAAAGCCTTTCACTCTCCGTGCCAGAGGTGCCCGTCCACCCAATCCGTGCCAGGGGGGGTGAGGGTGGGCAGGGGGAGCAATCCCGGGGATGAGAAATAAAAAATATGATTTTTTTATGGGCGTATGGCGAAGTTGTAAGATATTCAAGTCCCAGACTGGGACTGGGTCTCAGGGACTTTTTCAGCCGGATAAGGGAATATATAAAAATTCCTAAAAATTAAAATCTTTCGGGGCCACGTAAGGTTTTGGTACACAGGGGTTTCTTTTCTCTCTTTGGGCTAAGAACAAAGGAAGATCCATCACTTTTGACAGGGGATGGCCAGTGGCCAATTAGAAAGAAGGGAAAGCCCCTTTTCAGAGAAAAGTAACCTTTTTAGGCAAAAATGAATATATTAAGCTTATCTGAAAAAGGCGAGATTTCGTAAAACTATAAAACGCACGAAATTTAAACCCACGGGGTCTTTTCTCCCCGAAAACTCGGTGTGAGACCAGACCCAGTGCACTGAATACATTCTTATAAATTCTTTCTTTTCGTTTCATGACTTTTTGCCGTCTTTCTAAAATCGAGGGAGAATTTTTTTTTTTTCGCATTCCCGACCAGGGGTGTGAAACCCCCCCAGCCCTTTTCTGGAAAACCCGACACCCCAACCCCCCTCCTGCAGCCAGCGCTCGATGGCTGAGCAGGGGAAACCTCGGCACGAGTTCCCTGCCAGCCCTGGCTCCCGCATTTTTTGGCTTTGGGAGAGCTCCTGACAATCCTGATTAACAACCTCTCCATCCATTCACCGGCGATAAGCCCCGGGAGCTCTGGGCCGTCGCAGCTCTATAATCGAGACGGTTTGAAAGAAGCGATTTTCTCCTCCCGCAGCCCCGGTTAATTCTCTTTTAATTGCTTCCCATTCTGCCCAGATTTCCCCTGGATTGCCCTGGCATTGGCTCCGCTGCTTCCTCCTCTCCAGCGGTGCTTGACTCGCCCCTTGTTTTTTGCCAGGCTGGGATTTGGGATGGTTTGGGTCGTGCCAGAGCCTTCCAATCCCTCCGTGCAGTTTCGGTGCAACGTGCCCTGAAATGCAGCTTTTAGAGGAGCAAATCTCCGAGGGCTGGGCTGGTTGTTGCTATTACACAGCGTGTGTGAGCACTGCTCTTGGAAAAAGAGATGGAAAAGCAGGGGAATTAGACACAGATGGGCAATTTTAGTGGCAGGACAAACACACACACCTTCTTTACAAAAAACCAACCAACCAAGCAGAATTTAATGTTTAAGCAAAATTGTTTACCCAGAGGCGAAAAGAGATGGATGAAGCCTTTGTAAGCTGAATTAAAGTATGTAGGTTTGGTCCTTTTTCAAGGTGGGTTTGAAGCCATTCCCTGTGTCCTGTCCCTCCATGCCTTGTCCCCAGTCCCTCTCCAGCTCTCCTGGAGCCCCTTTAGGCCCTGGAAGGGGCTCTGGGGTCTCCCTGGATCCTTCTCTTCTCCAGGTGAACCCCCCCAGCTATCCCAGCCTGGCTCCAGCCCTTGGAGCATCTTTGTGGCCTCCTCTGGACTCTTCCCAGCAGCTCCACATCCTTCCAGTGCTGGAGGAGCTGGATGCAGCATTCCCTGTGTGGAAAGCTCCATGGAACGAGCCACACCTCGCTGGGGAAAAGAAAGCTACTTTATGTGCTTAGTCAGTCTGTGTCTCTAAGCACATCTGAATCATAGCAATGCATTAAAACACAGCTCCCACCAGCCACCCAAATAATTGTCATCAGAAATGTGACTGTTTCTATTACCATGGTTTTGGGTTAGTGATGGAGCATCAGCCACACTTCAGTCAAGACTGAACCCTTCCAGCCTGTAATCCAGGGCTTTTCCTGAATATCCCCTCAAACCATCAGGCACAGTCACTCTGCTTTTTCCTGGCTTCTGCTGAGCTCCCACTTGTGTTTGCTGCTTGTTTCATTTGCAGGTGGTTTGCAGGCAGCAGTTTTCCACTCTTTGTGTCCCTGCAGGTCTCTGGCTCCTGCTGTGCCAACAATTCTCCCTCTACAACTGCTGCAAGTGCTTAACCCGGGGCTTCCCTTTCTGTCCCATATTTCACACTCCCACAGGCTTCTCCAGAGCCACCAGTTCCCTGGGATTCTCCAGCCTCCCCACTGAAGTCATGCTGCTGCAAGAAGGGCCTCACCCAGCCTCCAAGACCTCACCCAGCACCCCCAGAGCTGCAAGCACGGGACAGGAGACCCTCTTAACTGCAACATCCCTGGATCATCTACTCTTTCAAAGGCTGGTTTCATCCCCAACAGCTGATGTTTGGAGATGCTAATAGTCCCTGGCAGCCACAGAAGATCCCTTGGGACCGAGCCAGGAGCTCTGACACCTCGTGCTGGGGGCTCAGCCACACTCAGCACACAAACCCTGAAGACTTTGTGCTGGCTGAGCTGTGCCAGCCCTGTCACCCACCCCGTGGGCTGGGAAGGGCAGAGGAGGACATGTCCTGGGGGATTTGCCTCCGTGGAACACGGGGAGGCAGCAAATGAAGCAGCCATGGAAGGAGCAGGAGAGGAGCTGGGCATCTGCCTCTCAGGCACTTACCACTGGCAGTGCCCAGCTGGGTGTTGGGCCCCGTGGGGGAAGCTGTGACTCTTCTGCTGCACCCAAAATGAGGGTGTCCTGCTGTGAGGGGCTGGCAGGGCAGCTGGAGCAGGAATCTGGCTGGAAATGGATGCTCCTTGGAGCAGAAAGCAGCCGTGTTTGAGGGGTGGTTGGCTGGGTCGGGGTGGGGTGCTGGGCACAGTCCCAGGGGCAGGAGGAGGCTGTGAGCTGCTGAGGAGGGTCCTGAGCCCCCAGTCACACTGATGGCTCCTGAAACAGGTCTCAGAGCTGGAGGATGTCTGGCAGGGTGGTGCTCAGCCAGCAGAGCCCAACATCTCCCTGTCCACCACGGAGCAAATCCGTGCCTCTGCTTCCCCTGCTAGCAGGAGGCTCAGGGGGGATTTGAGCAGCCTCAAAGCACCACTGTCCCATGGAAACTTGGGCCTATCAGGGTTGGGCTGTTTTGCAAGGGGCTCTCCTGGGAGCAGGTGGTTGGGAACTGCAACTACTCCCAAAAAAACCTGGAAAACCTGGGCAGCCCTGGGTGCACATCCCCGTGGGAGCATCACCGAGGGCTCCAGCAGGAGGATGGGTTTGGATGCTGGTGGCCACAATCAGCTTTTGGTTGTGGGATTAACCCACCCCTGCTCCTTGCAGGTGCCAACTCCAGCTCCTGTGTGATTCCCACAGCTCTGGTGCCTCGGGGCTCCTCGAGGAGCCTTTTTCTCCAGGGCTGGATGGAATCACTTGTGTTCTCTGAGCTTTAGTTTTCCTCCAAATTGGAAAAATAGCCCTTTGAAATTTTCATGAGGGTGGCAGGGAGCTGCCCATGAAAGCCACTTAATGTGACTGCAGTGACAAATGTCAGTGAGAGGCTCGTGCTGGGGGGAGGGCAGCGAGGGAGAGGGCACTGGAATTAAAGGATGAAATATTTATTTGGGAGTTTGGCAGCACTGGAAGGGCAACACACCACGGGCCAGAGGCACCTTGGGGCAGACAGAGCTGGGAGCCACAAATGGGCTGTAAAATGCCACGAGATTTCCTCTCCCTCCCCACCTCCCACCCCTTCCAGGGTCGTTGCCAGCCTGGGAAGGCACAAAGGGGGTTAAACATCCAGGAATGGCCCAAAGCTGTGGACAAGCAGGCAGAAATGTGGGGTGTGAGCCAAGGTGGAGGCTGGGGAGTGATGGTCTGGCTTGGCTGTAAATCCCAGCTCTGACTGAGGGCTGGAGCCTCATCCCTGGAACTGGGAACTCCTGGCTCTGGCAGGGGGGGTTGGCACAGGGCAGCCTGGCTGGAAGGTGGGATGAAAGCCCAGCTCAGCTCCCTCCACAGGGAATCAGGCTCATCAGCTTTCCTCTGCCTCCAGTCAGGCTCTGCATGGGAGATTTTCTTCTCAGGACCCCCAAACTGTGACCCTGGGGGGTGACCAGGGCTGGGGACAACCCCCATGGTGGGCTGGCTGTGTTAACCAAATAAAGAAGCTCAATAAAAATCCATCTCTGTGTGCTGGAGAGGCCCCTGGGAGTCCCCTCATCCCACTGGGATGTCCCACAGCACCACGAGGTCCCATCCCTGGGGTCCCACTCTGCTTTTCCCAGCCCTGAGAGGGGCCAGAATAACACCAAGGGTTAACCCACAACGATCTCAAGAGGCTACAACCTCGTGGAGAGCACAGGATTGGCAGGTCATTAATCTCAGAGTTACTTGATAACTTCAAATACAATCATGTAATCAGCAGGAACCTGTAATTATTATTTATGTGCATGGTGCTTACTAAATTACAGCTCTCTCCAAGGCTCTGTGTGATGAACAAATTAATTCTGCATCGGAAGAGCTTGACCAGAAATCTGTTTGTGTCTGAATTTCACTTGTAAACATTGATGTATGAAATGAAATCCGGGTTTAATTGGCCCTCCCTCCTGCTGAGAAGCACATTATGTTTTTATTCTGCGTTAGCTGAGCTGGGGAGGGGGAAAATTTGGAGGAGTTTCTGCAGCCCTGATGGTGGTACTTGTGTGGGAGACCCGTGTGGGATGTTCCTCACTTGCCTGAGGTGAGATGTTGTTGATCTCCATGCCCTGGGCCTGTGGATTTGGGGTGGAAAGGAGACAAAAAAAGCCACCAGGTGCCTCTGGAGCAGTGGGATGCTGAGCAGTGGGATGCAGGGCAAGGATGATGCCGTGGAAACCTGGGGAGGGTTGTCTTTTCCAAAAGATAAACGTGCCCCAAAAGTCCTCGTGAGAGGAATCCAAGTAGTTTTAATCAAACAAGACCGAGAACACACACACACACTTTTCTCCAGCTACGGAAAGCAAAGTCACATCAGTCAGAGCAAACCACCCAGAGGAGAAGGGAAAACCAGGGATGTGAACACAGATGCTTCTCTTTGGGTTTCTTTCTTTGGTTTTTCGATTTCCAGCTTCTTTTCCCCCCCAGACATGGACCTTGGCTTTAGAAAAATCCAAGTTGAACACGTAGCACATCATTTTTTTTTGGCACCATCACTTGTGGGGACGATGAAAAAAAACTCCCTGGGGCATTTCCCCTTCTTCAGATCCAGCAGATCTTTATTAACCTGCCAGAGCACCCAGTAGAGAAACCAAGATAGGAGAGAAGACACAAGTCTGCTCCTTGTAGGAGCATCTGCAGAACTGGGAGGTGCCACTTTTCCCACTGCATAACTCTGGGGGGGTCTTTTTCTCGCCCATATATTGGATTAAGGGCAGTTTTTGGGACTGTTGGTGATGGATGAACTTGTACTAAGCCTAAAACCTGCCCCATATGCAGGGTGTGGCCCTCACTGGGTCATACTGGGAGCTGTTGCTTCTCCCAGTGCATCCCTGGGGGCAATGGGATATTTCTGGTTTAGCTGCACTGGGGACATGCAGGTGGGAAACCAAAGCAGGAGGGAAACGTGAGGAATTTGCTTCAGACTCCTGAACTTCTCAAACGTTTAAAGAAAGAACCCAGAGGTTTTTTTTCCCCTATGCTTTCCTTTAAAGAAAACAAACAAACAAACAAAAACCACAAAAAAAAAAAAAGGAAATATTTTTCCTCCTTTCTGGTGGTGTATCCTGAGGAAATCACAGAGCACTGAGATTTCAAAGCTGCTTAAATCTCCCCAGGGCAGGACACACTTAGGCCTGTTCTTTATTGGGGGGAAACTGAGGCACAGAAGTGTGAAGGGGCTCCCACCACATCCTGTAGGGCCCCTGCTGGAAAAATCCCTGGGATGCAGAGAGCAGACTGGTCCCATAATGCCCTCCTGGCATCTGTCCCCCAAGCAGATCTCATATGGGGCAAGGAAAATGTGGCTCCAAGGAGGTCAAGGCAAACCCCAAAACCCTCCACTTGCATGGGCCTCTCTGCTCAGCTGCTTTCAGTGACCACATGGAACAGGGAGTGGGATCAGGGACAATCTGGAGTCTCCAGCGTGGGAAGGGAGAGAGGCAGGGATGGAGGGAGGGATGGAGGCAGGGATGGAGGGGGGGATGGAGGCAGGGAAGGAGGCTGCTGCTCCTCCAAGGCACTTAACCCCAGCCTGGGGATGGTTTGGTGCCATCCCCTGTGCGAGAGCAAGGAGCAGCTTTGGCACTGGGCTCACCTGGCACGGGGAGAAGCAGGGCAGGGGGAAGGGGAGCAGAACTACAGCGTGTCCCTGTGGTAGCTGCCTTTGGGGACCTCAGCCACCCCTCCAGCACAGGGTTCCCCCAGCTCTCCGCCCCCTGAGCAAGGACAGGGGGTCAGCCTGAGGGGCAGGGGCTGGGCAGGGACCTGGGGATCCCTCTGGGCTGCACCACACCACACAGTTACCTCACTCTCGTGCCTCCCTTCAGCCCAAACCCCTCTGTGGGGCTGTTCAGAGTCCCTGGCACCATCCCTGTGCTCTGTGTGGTTCCCCCCCCCTCCCACCCCCCATCCTTGGGGTCAAGGTGAGCAGTGACCTGGTCACACCAAGCAGCAGGTACAGGACACCTGAGGACCCAGCACGGGGCAGGGGAAGGGCTCCAGTTATCCCAGTGGCAGAGATGACCCCAGGGCTCAACTGAGAGCCCCCTCAGGGCTCAAGTGACCCCAGTGGTACAAAAACACAGCCACATAAAGCAACGTCTGCCATCAGTCCAGGGCTCTCCAACCACCCCCTGCCAACGCAGAGAGCTTTGGCCCCTCCAGAGGGTTTTCCCACACCAGCAGCATCCCAGCAGGTGCTCACTGGAAGGGCTGACCCAGCTTCCCAGGGATTAGCCCCATCAGCTGTCCCAGCAGTGTCCTGGTGTCCTGTCAGCTCAAAACTGTGACAAACTCAAGCCGGGCAGCGACGAGGGGCATCGTGCCCGGGCTGGAGCAGGCAGGGAGGCTGCTGCGACCTCTCCAGCTTCCTCTGGCTCCTTCTTCCATCCCACAGCAGGTCACAGCAGTGCCAGGGAGACGACCAAGCAGCCTCTCAGCTGTGCTGTCCCGCAGGTCCAGGCAGGAGCTGTGCAGGTCTCCCGTGGCTGCAGCGGGGCCGGGCAGGACCTGCCCCTGTGCTGTGCCCCCTCGGGGCAGGGCCATCGCCTCCCTCAGCCCCTGCAGGCCGTCTCCTGGGGCTCTCCTGGCTCACACAGCCGTGGATTGCTTGATGCTGTGGAAGCTGACTCTGGTGGGGGAGGTGGGGATGGACATGGCCCGGGCCACGCGGGCGCGGATGGAGTGTTTGTCCTGCCAGCGGTGCCAGCGCTTCCGCACGGCCGAGCGCACCTGGGGGCACGGGGAGAGGGGCACTCGGTCATGTGGGAAAGAAACAATCTGTTTTTGTTATAAGCCAAAGGAATTTGGTGGGAAACAGAGGGTGGTGGGATTTGCTTAGGCGCCTCGGGGAGGCCGTGAGGTGGGAAGGCCCCGTCCGGGCCTGAGGCCAGGGAAACATCACGGTCGGGATAGGGAAAAATATAAAAATGGGAAAATATCCCCTGGCTTCATAGCTGGCCTTTGTGTGCAGAGAGACCCCCTGTACATGTACAGGGGATCATCAATCAAATCAGGAGGGAGGGTGACACCCCCTCCTGGGTTTGAAAAATTACCTTTTAATGTAAAATACCTGTCACCGGTTGAATATTTAACAGAGAGTACAAAAAGAGCATGTTTTTCAATGGGATGGTGCTTTTTCCAGGCCATGGGACTTGGGATTGCACCCAGCGCTGCAATAAAGAATTTCTTGCTGCAGTTTTCCTTGTCCTGCAGGTATTTTTTGCCTTTTCATAAATGGAAAGCGAGGGTTTTTTCTGACAGTCACCACACAGCCATCCAGAGCCACCAGCCACCCTCAGCCCCAGGGCTTCCCACCAAAAATGCTGCTGAAACCCTGCTCAGCCTCCCCTGGGGGTCCCAGGAACCCCTGTCACCTGCCCAAGGCACCCAGCTTTCTTTGGTGCTGGTGAAATGCAGCCCTTGCACCTACCAAGGGAGATGAACCCATTAATTGTATTAATTAACACAGCCTTAAGCTGTGCCAGGGGAGCTTTAGGTTGAACATCAGGAAGGAATTCTTTCCAGAGAGAGTGATCAGGCATTGGAATGGGCTGCCCAGGGGGGTGGTGGAGTCACTGTCCCTGGAGGTGTTTAAGAAGAGAGTGGATGTGGCATCAGTGCCATGGGCTGAGTCATTGTCACATGGGTGACAAGGTTGGACTCAATAATCTCGGGGGTCTTTTCCAACCAGGTCGATCCTGTGATTCTCTAACATTAACTATTAAGAGAGATGGTGCCTCTGAGCTTAAAGTGGAAACAAAAGGGAGAAATAAATCTGAGCCAGGGGCTCTGTGGGAGAGGCAGCAGCTCACACCTGCACTGGGTGCTGTGAGGGGCTGGCAGAGCTACAGGAGCAGTCAGGGAGGTTTAATGGCTTGTCTGGTTCATGCCAGTGGCATTCCTTGGACATTAATGCCACCCTCCAGCAGCCCAAGTGCTTTGTGTGGCAGGTAAATGGTGAAGAAAGGCCTGGGATGGCCCTGGGAAATGGGGGCTGAGGCTGAGGTTGGGTGAGCACCAAAGTCCTGAGAGGTGAAGGACCATGGTGTGATGTGTTCCTGGGTCACCAGCCAGCCCTCCTCCAGCCCCTTTTCCTCCTGCATCAATTAGATGTGATTTGGTACCAAAACAAGCTCATCTGGGGCAAACTCTCCTGAGCCAGCAAAGGTGCAGGAGCGTTTGGAGGAGACAGAGGAAAGAGGTGCCCAAATAACTGGCTGCAGGATCAGCCTCTGCTCTCAGCTCCTTTGCTTTCTGCTGCCTGTGTTTTGGGGCAGAGCCCAGGAGGTGCCCTCACCCAGGAGCTGGGTACCCACCTGTGTTTATGGGGTCACCCTGGGGATGGAAGCCCAGGACTGGCAAAGCTGAGCTGTTTTCCAGTGCAATCCCCAAGGGACTGGGCTGGTTTGAGCACTGAGCACCTGCTGTGGTTCCTCCAGCCAGAAAAGGGCAGTGGAGAGCAGAGGCCTGACCTCGAGCTGGCGTGAAGTGATTGGGAAGGATTCCCCAGGGATGGGGGGACCCTTGGCTCTGCTGCACCAAATCCCACAGGGGCACCCAGAGAGCATCTGTTCTGGGGGGGTGGATTTTCCTCCTCCAAAGGCAGGGGCTGACAGCTGCCATTCCCATCTGTGGCTGCAGATGTGCCTGGGGCTGGAGGTGAGGCACTGACTCTGCTCACCTTCAGCTGGGGAATTGGGGACCAGCACCTTCCAAACCCTGGGCAGGGGCAGAGCCTCAGGCTGAGCTCGTGTCTGCAGACCCCCCAAGCACCCCCCAGCCCCCAGTGCTCACCTCACTGTTCAGGAAGCAGTAGAAGACAGAGACAAAGAAGCCCTGGAAGGAGACAAACAGCAGAGTCACCTCCAGCAGGCACCCCAGGACTGGGAGCTTTGGAGCAGCCCTGGGGTCTGGGGGGTCTCTGTTTTTGGGAGGGGGCAGAAGCTGGGGGAGGCATCAGCCCCATCCCTTGGTGGGGGAGCTGGGATGAAAGCCAGTGCTGAGGCCCATACCTGGAAGGACTCCAGGAAGGAGTTGAAGTAGATGAAGACTATCCTGGAGATCTCATCCTCCCCCGGGTTGACGAAGAACAGCATGTAGGTGATCCCCAGCAAGGGCAGCAGCACCAGCGTGGCCTTGACTGCTTTCCTGGGGAGAAAACATGGACCTGAGCTGCTGCAGGGCAGCCCTGGGCACGAGGACTCTGCCCATCCCACTCCCAGCACCAGCATGGCTGGGACTGGCCTGCCTGGGACTGGTCTGACTGGGAGGAGGAGGACAGAGCAAAGCTGAGCTGTTTTCCAGTGCAATTCCCAAGGGACTGGGCTGCTTGGAGCACTGGGACTTGCTGTGCTTCTCCATCCAGAAAAAGGGCAGTGGAGAGCAGGGGCCTGACCTTGAGCTGGCGTGAAATGATTGCTTGGCTGATCCCGGGCTCGATTAAAAAGGAATTAAGGAGGGCATAATAATTCATGCCCTTCAACGTGGGTTTATGAAAACCTCATCTCAGGTAATTAATTTGGTATCTTGCCTTGATGAGATTACAAGTGTGGTTTGTGAAAAGCCAAAGTGCTGATGCAGGGAGTGTGGGAAGGCCCAGGGCTTGGCATTCCTGTGGATCAGGGGACAAGAACAATGCCAAGCCATCGCTTTTTGCTTCAAGATCCTGTTCATGGACAGATTCCAACAGTAGCTGAGCATGGGAAAGTCATCCCTGGTTAGTCTGGGCTGGGTCTGTGTTACATCCCAGACCTGGAGCAGAGCACAGCCCCTGACACAAATGGGCTGATGACATGGAGGAGCTGGAGGAGACTGAGGACAGGAGCATCTTCAGGCTGGAAAACAACAGGAAAACACGTTCTTCTCATGGGAGCAGCCATGGCAGCGTGAAATCCATTCATTTTTTTACCAAAAGCCATCATCTAAGGTGAGCAGGAGCCCCCTCCAGGGCTGTCCCTTGCTGGTTTAAGCAGGACTGCACAGTTTAGAACCTACCAAATTCTCCAGGTTTTCTTGTCCCTTGAAATATTTCTGGGAAATGAACACGTTCTCCTGTCCAGAGGTGAAAAACCTTCCCTGCCAAAATCAGGCAAATACCAGAAAACCAAAAGTCTCTCAAAATTGCTGGCTGAGGCCCACCAGCCTTTTTCAAGAACCTTTCTCTTTGCTCAGCCCCAGCTGAACCATCCATCCCAGCTCAACACTCCATGAGGAGGAAAGCTGCTATTTCCTCATAACTGAACCAAAATACGTCCATTCTTGGCTGAAAAAGCCCCCCCTCCACCCCAAACCTACTTCTCTTGACCCAGCACTCGCTGAGATCCCCCAGTCCCTGCCCACAAAATGCTCCAGAGAGAAGCACTGATGAAGAGCAAGGTGTCTTCTCCTGCTCCAGGTACTTTGGAGAGCTGCTCTGACCACACACCTCCCAAGCTGCCTGCAAAACATTCCCCAGCAGGGAAGGAAGGGTTAAAATCCTCCTGCCTTGTGCTGTGGGAGTGCTGCCTTCTTCTTCACAAGGAGGTGTTGGGGTGGCATCGATTCCTCCCTCCTTCCTCAGCCTCTGCTCTGCTGTCAAGCAGCGATTTAATTCTCACCTCCGTGCCAGGATTTGCAGCTCCGAGCCTGGAGAGCTCATCAGGTCCCACCAGGACAGGCTTTTTTTTTTTTTTGCAAAGAGACTCAAATCCCAAGGGCTCCCTTCCAAGGCAGATCCAGCCATCCATGTTCTCCAGCAGCAGGCTCTCACTGATTTAATGCCTCCAAAGAGCATTTGAGGTGCTCTTGGGTGTCTGTCCGTGCTCCCATCACCTCAATGCCCGGCTGCTGGGGCTGTTCCCATCTCCCCTGATCCTGGGGGAAGCCAGGTCTTGCTGCAGGGTCAAGCCCTTTCTTACCTGTACTGGATGGTCTCTGAGGTGGTGGAAGCTCGGAGCTTCGTCATGAGGATTCGGACGATGTTGAACAGAAAGATGAAGTTGATCTGGAAGGAGGAGGGTCACTGCTTAGTGTCTGCTGCCCCAACATTCCCTCCCATTCCCTCAGCTGTGCCAGGGGAAATGGGAATGTTTCCTCCTGCACCTGATCTACTGCCTTCCCTGTCCTGTCCCAGGCACGTGCATTTATTGTTTTTAAAGCATTTCAGCAACAAGATTTAGGAGTTTGCTCAAGGGATCAGGGCAGCAGGGCATGCCAGGAGACTGGTGAGGCAGGACAAGTGTCAGAGGAAGGGCTGAAGGTGAAAAAGTTGGAGGGAGAGGAGGAATACAAGGCTGGGAGTTGCTGCCACCACAGCCAGCAGCTGCTTGGCCTCTCTCCCTCTGCAGAATCACTAATGAGGGCACGGGAAGGTGGCCCTGGAGCTGAGCACAAATGACATTTATTAGCAGTGGCCTGGCTACCTGACAGGCTGGGAAGTGGGAAGCAGGATCAATTGTTCCAGGAGGCTGGTGATCAGTCCTCCCTTGGGTGGTTTCAGCACTGGGCAAGTAGGGAGGGATGGTTTGGGGACCTTGTGCATGGCTCTCCCCCTGCAAACACAGGTTGTGATCTGCCACCACTGCTCTCTTTGTCCCTTCCCAAAAGGACAAAGTCCCAGCAAACTGTGCTCCCTGTGACCCCTGGGTCAAGCATCACTGCTCAGCCAGGAGCAAAGAGAGGTGGATCTGGGAATGGAGTTGAGGTTCCCAGGCTTCTGCAAGTGCAGAGCACCCACCTGCACCCAACCAGTGCCAGGGCAGGGATGGAGGGGCTTACTGGTACACATGGGAGTCTGCTGATGGGACATCCCTGTCAGAGTGAGGTCTCCAGGCACATTTGCAGCCCATCCCAAGCCCAGATTTTCTCAGGGGGCAGTTTGGGTGAGGGCAGTGCTGCTGTGGGGCAGCAGAACCAGTCACAGCAGAGTGAAGCTAAAGGAGGGGGCCAAGCCCTGGCCAGGAGCAGCTGCATCCCACCTGCAGCTGGAAGGATTCTGTTCAGCCCAGGAGATCACTTTGCTCTTACCAGCAGCACCAGGATCATGGGGCCTTGGTAAATGTAGTCAGTGTAGACCCCTGCTCGCTTCCCAAACCAGCACCTGCAAGGCAAGAACAAAGATAAGCAGTGTTGGGGACAAGCCTGCCATGGGGATGACCTGGAACCAAGGAAAAGGAGGTGCCCAGGGCTTGTGGGGCTGGTAACAGGCCCCATATGGATGTGGGAACTGGTTATTGTAGGATAAGCAGGGACTGACCCATTCATGAAGGAGGGGATTGTCCCTCTCTGCTCTGGTGGGGCCTCACCTGGAGTCCCAGGGGCAATTCTGGGCATCACAATATAAGAAAGGTCTAAAGCTCCTAAAGTAGGGACAGGAAGATGGGGAAGGGTCTGGAGGGGCCACAGGAGGAGCAGCTGAGGGCACTTGGTGTGTTCAGCTGAAGAGGAGCAGACTGAGGTCAGACCTCACCAGGGGCTGCAGCTCCTCCCCAGGGGCAGCTCCAGCTCTGGGTGAGCAGGGACAGGAGCAGGGAAGGGCTGGAGCTGTGTCAGGGCAGGGTCAGGTTGGATCTCAGGCAAAGGTTCTTCCCCCAGAGGGTGGTTGGCACTGCCCAGGCTCCCCAGGGCAGTGGGCACAGCCCCAAGGCTGCCAGAGCTCCAGGAGGGTTTGGACAATGTTCTGAGGGACAGGGTGGGATTGTTGGGGTGTCTGTGCAGGGCCAGGGGTTGGATGGATGATCCTTGGGGGTTCCTCCCAACTCAGGATATTCTGTGACCTTGCCCAGGTGTGGGTTGGTTCTGCTCCCAGCAAACCCTCTGGGGTCCCTGTCCTGGGAACACCTTGCTGGGGTTGTTAAATCAGTGCTGTGTGAGTAGCACAGGGCTGCTGAAATGGGGGAGCAGAAAACCAGCTGTGGAAAACAGGACAGGCTGCCTTTCATCTCAACAGGCTCCTTTTAACTCCCCAGTCCAAGGTATGAACTCTCAGGTGCCTGCTAAGACCTTCCTTTGCAGGTGCCTGTGAAAATGGCCCGGGGGGGATAGTTCAGATCTCTGCTGGTTCAATCCCAGCTGCATTTGGCAAACCCATTGTAGGAGCTGTGGCTTAATCTTGCCTTTTTTTTCCCCCCTTAAAAAAGATCTCATTTGCCTTTTGAGAAGAAACAAGCAGGGACAGGGCTGCAGAGAGACCAAAGGCAGGATAAAAGAAAGAATGGAAGAATAACATCCTTTTTTTCCTCCCTGCCAGAGCCCCTGGCACAAGTGGTCTCTGGGGATTTGGGATAGAGAAGGGAATGGGGAACAAAAGCAATCAGGCTCACTTCTCATTGTCGTAGTAGAGCTTCCCAATGGCCCAGGCCACGATGATGGGGAAGGGGATACCTGCAAGGGAACACTCAGGTGAGTCTCAGGGGGTGTCAGGGTTGACAGCAAGCCTGTCAGCAGCCTGGCATTTATCAATGAAGCAGTGGACACAAACAGGATTACAGCACAGCCCTGAAAGGAGGAGAACACAGCATGCAGAGGAATGTGGGCAACTTTCAGGCAGGAAGAAGATGGAAGGCAGAAATGGACTTCCTGTGCTTTTTACAAATCAGGATGACTCGACAAAAACTGTGTTTGTTAGTTTGCAACCAACCCTGGTGTGGGTATACATGAAAGTACCAATGGCAGGTTGACATGTGGATGGCCTGATGGCCTGATCTATGTGTACCAATAGCAGGGTGACATGTATGTGACCTGATCTATGTGTACCAATAACAGGGTGACATGTATGTGACCTGATCTGTGTGTACCAACAGTAGGGTGACATGTATGTGACCTGATCTGTGTGTACCAATAGCAGGGTGACATGTGTGTGACCTGATCTGTGAAGGCACCGACAGAAAGTTGACATGTGTGATGTGTGAAAAGTATAAATGTTTGCAACCTGTTGCAATAAAGTGATTACAGCCTTCTTGCAATCCTGTCCCTGCTTTGGAAGAAGATTCTGTGTCACATTGGCCGTCCCTGACACAAACAGCGACGAGGGGGGGGCAACACCACAAAATCCCGCTGCAACAGGGGCTCCCTCACACACATCTGCCAGTGCAAATCCCACCCTCCTGCTCCTGGCAGATATTTGGGTGCCAGACCAGGAGCAGGGGGTGCAGGGGGCGGCCTGGGACTCACACCAGCCGATGCAGATGAACATCCACTTGCGCAGCTTGTCGGTGGAGTAGGTGAGCACGATGGCCGTGTGCAGGTAACAGCCCTCCCCAAACATCCAGAAGAAGTTGGTGACGTGGAAGTAGTTGTAGGCAGCAGTGACCAGGCGGCACCAGACCTGCCAGGAGGAGATGTGGAGCCTCCAGAGCTCTGGGTTGCAGTGGGGAAACCAATGCCACCAGCAGAGCAGCTGAAGGTGTGATTCTCACGCGCCTGGGTTGTCCTCCAACCACCACACAGCCCTATCTGCCTCAAACTGACAGAGAGGAGGGTTAGATGGGATTTTAGGGAGAAATTGTTCCCTCTGAGGGTGGGAAGCCCTGGCAGAGGTTGCCCAGAAAAGCTGTGGCTGCCCCTGGATCCCTGGAAGTGTCCAAGGCCAGGTTGGATGGGGCTTGGAGCAACCTGGGCTGGTGGAAGGTGTCCTTGCCCAGGGCAGGGGGTTAGATCCTTCCAAACCAAACCACTCTGTGATTCTCTGATCTCAGGATCTCTCTACAACTACCTGAAAGGAGGTTGTAGCTCTCTACAACTCCCTGACAGGAGGGGGGAGCCAGGGGGGGTTGGTCTCTTTTCCCAGGCAACCATCAGCAAGACAAGAGGGCTGGGTCTGCAGCTGTGCCAGGGGAGGTTTAGGTTGGATATTAGGAAGAATTTCTTTGCAGAGAGGGTGCTCAGCCCTTGGAATGGGCTGCCCAGGGAAGGGGTGGATTCTCCATCCCTGGAGGTGTTTAAGGACAGACTGGATGTGGCATCAGTGCCATGGGCTGGGAACCACAGCGGGGTTGGATCAAGGGTTGGACTTGATGATCTCAGAGGTCCCTTCCAACCCAGCTGATTCTCTGATCCCATGATCCCCTCACTCCCCCCCAGCTGCTCAGGGCCAGGCTCAGCCCAGCAGAGCTGCACCCACCACGTTGCTCTCGTGCACCTCCGGGTTCATGGTGAGCTGCACCACGAACCACGTGGCGTTGCGCAGGATGAACGCCGTGATCAGGTTCCAGTGGATGATGTTCCTCAGGCACCGGATGCTCCTGGACAGGGGTGGAACGAGGCACCATCAGAGCTCGGGGACAGGGCTCTTTGTGGGGCTGAGTGTCCTTGTGGGACCCCAAGGGCGACCTGCTGGGGCCATGCCCTGGGTGAGGGGGGCAGGAAGGAGGCCAGGAGGGGGAAGGCACCAAGGAAGGCACCCTCTGCCTCCATAACCAGGGGCTTTCAAAGGAGGAGAACAACCCTGAGATAGGCATGATCCCTGTGGGATTCCATGGCAGGAATGGCCCTGGGGGAGTGTCAGGGTTGACAGCAAACCTGTCAGCAGCCTGGCATTTATTGACGAAGCAGTGGACGTAAACCAGATTACAGCACAGCTCTGAAAGGAGGAGAACACAGCATGCAGAGGAATGTGGGCAACTTTCAGAAAGGAAGATGATGTAGGACAGAAATGGACTTCCTGTCCTTTCTGCAAGTCATCATGACTCAACAGAAGCTGTGTCAGCCAATCCTGATTTATTTATACATCAAGACACCAATAGTAGATTGACATGAATATGGCCTGATGTGTGTGTACATAAAAATACCAATAATTAAGCTGACAAGTATGACCTGATCTATGTGTACCAATAGCAGGATGACATGTGGATGGCCTGATATATGTTTATATGAAGGCACCAATAGAAAGTTGACATGTGTGATGTGTGAGAAGTATAAATGTTTGCAACCTGTTGCAATAAAGTGATTGCAGCCTTCTTGCAATCCTGTCCCTGCTTTGGAAGAAGATTCTGTGTCACATTGGCCGTCCCTGACTTTAACAGTGACAAGGAGGGGGAAGGCACCAAGGAAGGCACCCTCTGCCTCCACAACCAGGGGCTTTCAAAGGAGGAAAACGACCCTGAGATAGGCATGATCCCTGTGGGATTCCATGGCAGGAGTGGCCAGGGGGGAGGATATGGCAAAACACGGGGGCTGGGTCCATCCCTGCCTGTTCTCCTCCTTTGAAAGCCCCTGTTATGGAGGCAGAGGGTGCTCCTTGGTGCCTTCCCCCTCCTGGACTTCTTCCTGCCCACCTCACCCAGGGCATGGCCCCAGCTGGTCTCCCCTGGGGTCCCAGCAAGGACACTCAGCCCTACAAGTGACCTCCCTGGGCTCGTCCCCCCGGCAGGGACACGTTTGTGTCACTCACCTGAGGCGCATGAAGAGCACAAAGGCCACCAGGAGGGCCCCCAGCGAGACACAGTGGCCCAGGTAGTTGATGATGACAGCAATGTGGTAGTGCAGCTTGCTCTTCTTCTGGGGGGGGACACGGGGAGGGGGGTCAGAGCAGCCCCAGCAGCCCCACAAACCCCCCTCCTCCAGCACATCACCCGCGGGAGCTGCACTGCCAATTTGGGGCCCTTTTTCAGAAATCAGAGGGAGCCCTCCCTGGGGCAGGGCAGGGATGGGAGGGGGTGGGGGTAATGTGGGCAGGGGAGGCACCAGCCTGGTTTCACACCCCAGTCCTGAGCCCTGCTCAGAGCTGGGCCATCCCCAGCCCATCCTCTGGGGAAACCCTGCTGGAATGGAGCTGAGCTCGCTGCAATCTGATGTCTCAGTTCATCCCCCCCTGCCCTGGGGGCAGCTGAGAGGCTGGGATGAATTCGGGCAGAGGGAAGGTGTGAGTGGTAATTAAATTAATTGATCACTCCTGCTGTTAGGCACTCATCCAACCTGTGAATTAGCAATTAACTGAGTGAGAAAACCATTCCTGGCAAGAGATATCAGCATCTTAAATACCAGAGGTGGTATCAGCTGCAAATGAACAACCCTTATCTCTTCCCCTCTGCTCTGAGGGGTGGCTCGAACCACTCAGGGGCTTGTAATTCTTGATCCCTGATTTTTATACCTTCCAGCTTCCTAAATACCTCCTTTATTTCACTGCCAGCAGGGCAGGATGGGGTTTGCCCTTAGTGCTGTGTCAGGAGGGGGATGGGGCTGAAGAACCTGTATCCAGATGCCTGGAGACTTCACACTGCCAATTCCCTGGGATTTTTAATGGGGATGGAAACAGGCTTTTCCTCTGACAGGGAACACAAATCCAAGTGAAGAAGGGGGGTTACCACTGCCACACACAGCCTCACATCCCAGAGCTCCCACTGGGCATTCCTGACCTGGATCTGCCTCCTTTCCCAACTCATCCCCAGGGAGGGCTTCCCCAGGTCCTACCTCTTCGCTGAGGATCTCCTGGCACTGGGAGTAGTTGACCCGGGCTGCCCAGCTCCCGTTGGCAAGGCACTCCCTGTAGCCATTGTCTGGAAGAGAGGGATGCCTTAAAGGAGGAGGAATAAATCCCTGGACTATTTTGAGCATTAAAAGGCAAAAAGCACCCCCTTATTATTGAGGATGCACAGGAATAATTTGCACACACACCCTGAGCTGCACAGGCTTCACAACTTTACACCATCATCTAATTCCAATATTCGGATCCTAATTACAATATTCAGATCCTAATTACAATATTCAGATTACAATTACAATATTTGGGCATTACCTCAGCTGTTACACCCACTTCCAAAACTGTCCCTCCCATAGCACCGCCCTCACCACGTCTCCGAAATTGGAATTAGGATCTTCTTGACCCCCAGCAAGGACAGTGAGTGGCAAAGGCTGAGTGGGGAGGAATTCCAGGAATTCCAGGAGGAGCCTGGAGCAGCCTGTGCTGGTGTGAGCAGTGGGGTGATGGCAGAACTGGGGTGATGCTGGGCTTCCTTCAACAGGACAGCCCCTGAGCCTCATCAGGGGGATGGGATGGGACAGGGATGAGAGGGGTTGGGAGGCAGGGACAGGTAGGGAGTAGTGCAGGGACAGTCCTGCAATGGCAGCAGAGGCACTACAAAGCAGGAGCCCCGTGCATGTCATCCTGCACTGCTGCAACAACATGGGGGATGGAAAAAGTGATGTTTTTTGTGGGAAAAAAGATTTTTCTTTCATCAAAAGCAGCACTTGGGTGGGCAGAAACTCCACTCTGTGTTAGGAATGGCTTTGGACACTTTTTCTGTGCCTTCACTTCGTCCCCTGCTCCCAGCACGTCCCTGGAAGTGACAGTGCAGCCACCCGTGCCAGGAGGGGCTGAGCTGCAAAGGCCCCCAATCCCTGCTCAGCTGGGAGCTGCAGACCCCCTGTGCCACCTGCAGTGGCTGGGCAGGCTCACTCCTCTGCCCTTGTCCCCAGGATGGGGACAGCAGCCCCTCTCCTCCATCCAGGAGAACCTGCTCAGGGAGCTGCTGCCGCGAAACCACCCTCCCCGAAATCCGGGATTCTTCGGTGGAAAAAGAGCTCTGTGCCCAGAGATGCTTTGTCCCCCGTGTCCCCCAGCCCTCCCCCAACATGTCCCCGGGGGTGCTGCCCCTCTTACTGGTGGTGTTGTACCGCACCCCGTAGAAGAACTCGGGGCAGGGCCGGGCCACCAGCTGTCCCACGGCGCTGCGGGGCCAGCACGTGCCGATCAGATCCACGGAGGCATTGCACTGGGGACCTGTGGGGACAAGGCCACGGGGTTACTGGGGGGCTGGGGGCCACCAGGGGCCACCTCCAGGCCGTTGGAGGGTCAGGATTTGCCTGGAGAGCTGGGCTGCAGCGCTGGATGAGCCCCAGGAGCTCAGCCCCCAAACACCAAACAGGGTCTGTGCTGAGGCTCCTGCCCATGGCTGTGACCCTGGTCTTGTCTAAATAACCAGATTAAGCCCAGTTCTGGCCAAAGGCCTGGCTTCACATCAGCTGGAGGTTCCCTGGCTCTGGTCTTCCAGCCCTGCTCCTTCCTCCACCCATCCAGCCCCACAACAGGCAACGAGCCAGAGTTTCTGTTTCCCAGTGGTGACTCCAGCCTGGTTCTGCTGGGATGCTCCTCAGAGCCCCTCCAACCCTCCCACACCTCCTGGCTCCAAACCCTCCCTCCTTCCCAGCCATTTCTGTTGGTCTCTTCCAGCCTTTCCCGGGAAAAAAGACTCCAAATGTGCTGCTTCTATTTCAGATTTCAAGAAGGACTTGTGTGCTTTTCCCAGCTCCACGAGTGTGCTAACGTAGGCATTAGGTAGGCCAGATTGCAGGCTTTTTTATGTATAAATTGTATATATTTAGAACAACATGTCCTGAAGCTAAATATGTCCCTGCTCCATCTCCCAGCGAGGTGGGAAGCACAATGGCTGGAATATCCATAGAATATGATCCCAGACGAGCAGCAGATGGATGGGCAGGAGACACTGGAAGGGGCAGAGTTCAGTCCAAACCACTCCTGGATAGCAGAGATGTTTGTGCTGCTGGCACAGAGACAGGAACTGCCCTTTCCTAAGGCAAACCCACCCCAATTCACAGCTCCTTGGGTGCAGGAACACGGCCTTTCCTCTCCCCCAGAATTCCTGGCTGCTGTTTGAATGCCTTTCCCAAAAAGTCCTATGGATGGAGCTGGCTGAAGAGTGACCAAAAAAAAAAAAAACAACTGTTTTTATGGAGGAATATTGTTATTTTTGGACCTTCTCAGAGGAAATTTGCAGCACTTCCAGTGTTTTCCTCAGACATCTTAGCAAGGGAGAACAACTTCCAAGCATGTTAGACAGGGAAGCATCAGCGTGGTGAGTGTTACCTTCTGCCTCCCAGAGCTTGTAGGGAGAAATTAATTTTAACAATGACCTTTGCTTTTAGCTTTGCTAATGTGTAGGGTTGCTGTGGCAACCTTGCCTTTAAATTAACTGTTTTAAGCCTCTATTTCATGGGAAACAAGGTGCCCTTAATCACGTGTGAGCGTCTCTGCCTTTTGCATCCATTTGCATTTATTGAGCTCCTTCGTTGTTTTGACCCAAATTTGACAGAGAAATGGAGGGTCACAGAGAAATGAAGGCCCTGTTTAAAATTTTATGATTATATTCAGCCATGTAAAGAAAAAACAAGCAGTAATTGCTTCGACTGAGGACAAAGTTAATCTGCAAGTGCTCTCCCTGGGAGCCACCCAGGTAAGGAGCTACTTGAGGGTCTGGAATGGGAAAAGCTTCACTTGGAATAACCCAGCCTGGAAAAGTGGGGATTGCACAGTGCTGATGCCCAGAGCAGCTCATGCAGCCACCAAACCCTCCCATCCTGGCACTGGTGGGGCTGAGCACAATAAAACTCCGTTTTTTCCACATCCCCTCGTGCCTCAGCTTCCCTCCTGCATCCCAGGGGCTGTGCTGGGGCACAGACAGAGGCTGCTCAGGGAGGAGAGTCAGGAATGACAAGCCAGCAGGGCCAGGGAGCAGCGAGGATGATGTTCTCCATCAGCAGGGCCAGGAATAACCAAACCCAGGCTAAACCCCTGGAGATGATGTGGCCAGACAGAGGTGGCGTCACTGGGTGACACATCTGCTCCAGTCTGGGTTTAATATCTCCCAGGTGCTTGATTTAATGGGTTTAATATCTCCCAGGTGCTTGATTTAACGCCGTGTGGCACTGGCAGAGTGTGACACACACCCACCCACCAGGTGACAAACCCGGGGGGTCCCACCGGTCCCACCACGGGGGAGGTGGAGCAGCAGCACCAGGAGCCCAACCCCCTCCTCATCCCACGGCTCAGGGCTGACATTTGGGGTGACATTTGGGTCAGGGGGTGCAGTCAGGTGCTCACCAGGCTGTGGGTGCTCCGGGGACCTCCCCCTGTGCTCAGCAGGCTTTGCCCCTGCATTGATTTCTGGGTCTGTCCCACCAGTTTTTAATCCAGTGGGTGGCTGGAATACTTTTCCCAGGCTCACGCTGAGAGATGCTGGATGAAGAAAAGCTGCAGAAAGCAGAGGCTGCTCTTCCTGCTCTTCCAGCACGTGGGGAAAGGGAAAAAAACCCCTTCCTGCTGGGGAAGGGTTAAGTAAAACAGCAAAGGCAAAGAGCGCCATGAGGGCTGCGAGATCCCCTCTGCTCCAGCTGCTCCCAGTGGCACACGGCTCCCAGCACTCGGAGCACTGTTTAGCATGGAAATTACATGTATCAGTGCTAAATGCTTCCCTGTCTGCTCGGCAGCCCATCCCTGTTTGCAGGGGGATTATCCTCCCCCGTTCTCAGCTCTGTTGGCTGCACAGGTTTGGGCTTTGCAGATTTACAGCAGGAAGGGTCAAATGAATTTCCTACCCGCGCTAAATCCCCCTGATTTGGCTTCTTCCCGCACAAAAACATGGAATTTTGGTTAGGAGGGAGCTGGTCCTGCTTTGAATTCCCCTGCTTTTTGGGGAATGTGGCACAGGGGAAGTCACTCCAATCCCTTCTCACCCCATTGCCTTTGGAAGTACTGCAAGCAGTATAAAGCATTTACTTTCTTCTGCAGGAAAAACGTGCCTGTCCAGGGACTTACACTGAGACAACTACATCACAATAACTGTCTCAGGATAACTGTAGCAATATCCCATCTGCTTATAGAAAACATCCTTCTCCAGCCTGCTCCCAACACTCGCTGAGGTCCCCCCGAGGTGGCTGCGAGCTGAAGCCACACACCCGAGTGAATCCTGGCAGGGCAAAGCTCTCCAGCCCCGGCTTCACCTGCCAAAAGATTCTCAGCGAATGTAAAGAGGATGGAGCGGGTTTATCCCGGGCCAGCGCCACCAGACGCGTGGCCACGATGCTCCTGAGCCGGTGCCAGGAGGTCTGAAGGGTTAGAGGAGGAAAGCAGAGGTTGTGCTGATGAAACAGTGCTGCTAAACACGCCCTCGTCTCCCCTGGGCAAAGCTGTGCCCCAGTGGAGGCTGTGCCCCATCCCAGTGTGCTGCTGGGCACAGACACTGCTGTGATGGTCCGAGGGTGACACCTCCCTCCCCTGTGCAGCGCAAAGGAGCCGGCAGAGAGGATGGAAATGTGAATCACAGCAGTGACGGGGTTATTTATCCGAGGTGTCTCCAGAGGCTGAGGAGCAGCCGAACGTTGTTAACTCCTATCACTACCTGTCCCCAGCTCTTATTCAACCGCAGTTCTCTCTGTCCATCGCTGGTGTCCCCTGTGACTGCCCTGCTGCCGCCTCAGCCCCTGAGCGTGTCCCCCGTGTGTCTGCTGCAGCATCTGCATTTGGCAATCAGGGCTTCATCTCCACATCTAATCAAGATACACTCACTGCAGCGCAGGCACGAAGGGCTGCTCGTCCCTCCCAGACAGCTCCACCACCCTTGGGGAGCGGAAAGAGCCATTTCACACCTTATTGCCCCAAAACAAGGGCCTTTGGGAGGGGGATGTTTTTATTTCAAGGTGCTGATGTGCCAGGGAGGGGCGACTCCGTCCCTCCCTTTGGGCCACTCGGGTGTTAAATGCTGCACAACGCCGGGAAACGGCACTGGGGGACAATTCATGTTAACATGGGGTAGAATTGGGGTGGTGGAGCTGCTTGCCCTCCCTCTGAGGCAGGGCTGGGGCCTCAGGATGGCTGGGAGAGGCAAAACACGTCCCTGCTCACACTCTGCTTCCAGCACTGCTTTTGGTGGCATTGGGTGCCTCTTATTTACCTTTGTCAGACTCCAGCCCTTAAAAAAATCCCCAGCCATCCTCCCAAGCGTTTCGAGTCCCACACTTCTCCATGAAAAATAATTACCCAGGCTAATTAAATGTTATGATAGCAAAGTGTCTTGGTAATGAATTTTTGGCTTGTTGCTATTTACCATCACTGACTGTCCCCTCGAGTCTTTGCTGCTGCTCTGGAGAAGAATAAATAGGAGTCACCAAGCCTGGCTTGTTGTCACTTAAGGCTGATCCATGAACAGCTTTGCAGCATGTAAATTTACAGAATATAAAATGTAGAGGGTTGGGTTTGGGGTGTATCACGTTCTCCTGAGATGACCCCCACAGTGGTGGGATTTGTGTTATAACCAAGAATGGCAGCAAGTGGTTCATTCCCTGCTTTTGGCTGGGGTTTGGTGGTGGGTGAGAGAAGCAGCACAGTCCCTCCCTGGCAGGGTTTTCCTGACAGAGCCTTCTAGTTTGGCTACAACTGCACAGAGCAGCTGGCAAGGACTTCTCTGCACCCCCTGCAAAGTACAGTTTGACTGCTGGGGCTGCTGCTCTGTGCCAGGACACTGTTTCCTACCAGAAAACCTCATCATCTTCCCTCCTCCACTACAATAAAACCTATGAATATGAGGGAGTTGCTGCTGACATCCCTCTTTCCCAGATGATGGAACAGGATGGCTTTATCAATGCCAGTACACACTTAAACCACGATGGTTTTCCATATAAGGTGATTTCCCATTTTTTGGTTCCCAAACCAAGTATCATGTCTCTCCTTCCATCCCTGCCAGGACTCATTGCTGCCTCTTTAGCCCCTGCTCAGCTCCTTTATTAATATTTCTGCCTTGGTGGGAGAGATGCCAACGAGGCTTGAAGGGAAAAGAGGCACTGCTGCTGTTAATTTGACCTTTCTGAATTTAAATTCCAGTCTCACCCCAGGGGAGTCAGGGAGTGGATGGAAGAGCAGTGGCACGACAGCTGCTGGAGCAGCGTCAGCGCTTTGGGGAGCTGAGCTGGAGTGGGTGGAAAAGCTCTTGGTCAAACTTGTCACCCGCTGGGAAAGGTGTTACCAAACCTGTCTGATAAAGTGCCCGTGAAAGAATTGTTCTCATCACTCGCTGCTCCTCAGCCACAGGGTTTTGCTGTATCTGGACCAATTAAATTTGCTTTATTCAATGCAAAGCTACGCTCCATTTCCCCCTCGAAAAAAACCTCCAGTTCAAAAAAAAAAAAACCAAACAAAACCAAAAAACCCAACCCAGACATTTCTTTTCAGTTCTGCCTCGCCGTGGTGTCATTTTTCCTTTGCTTTAGGTGAACTTGCCGTGGCAGGAAACGTTTCTTTGCTGAGAAGGAATCGCCTGCACTCCCCTCTCTCTCCTGAGCAGACACACGGGATTGAGGATAAGAATTTGTTGTGGTAACAAGCTTAAGGGAGTGGACCAGACAGGGATATTGGCAGTTGGGTGGCAGCTCCTTGGGCTGATCCCAGGCTTGAGAGCTCCGAGCAGCAAAGCAGCCCCACGAGTGCTCCGAGCTCGCTCCGCTCGGGAAGCTCCAGTGCTTCCCGCTGAGCTGCTCTGGAAAAGCCTCGGTATTCATGAGGAAGAGGCTTTCCCATCTGCTCAGATTCCCCCTCCCTTCCCCAGGGAAGCCATCCTGCAGCTGCAGGGGGATGCTTTGCCCCTGGGTGGATGAAAGGACCTCCCCGGTGGGTTTTGTGGCAGCCACGCACAGAGCCCGGGAGCTGAAACCATCAGCGAGGGAAATCCAGGGAATGTGTGGGCTGGGAGCCCTTGGGACAGCACCCATCCACCCCAGACAAGGGCTGCTGATCCTCCTTTTCAGGCCTGAGCTGGGAATTTCTTGGTTCCAGCTGCCTGGGGGTGCAGCAGATCCTACTTTCCGAGTGCCCCACGCTGGCCTCGAGTCCAGCCTGATATTCCTGCTTCACTGCTCCTGTGGGATGCAGCTTTCTGAGGGAGTCCAGCTGGGTGTGGGTGCCCTGGCCAGGATCAGGGGCTCCTCAAGGGGTATTTTGATGGATACCTAAACTATCAGGACCATCACACCTGTGCAGGCAGTCCAAGGGGACTCAGAGGGGGCTTGGAGAAGGTGGGTAAATCCGTGGTGATAAGAGGGCAGGCCAGGGGAGCTCTGTGGGGCTCAGCTGCTCCACTTCCTGGGATGAGGGTTTGCTTGCACTGCCCTGCACTGGTGAGCATCACCCCAGTCTGCCCCCACCCCACTGCTGTGGCAGAGACCTTCCCAGCTCAGTGCATGTGTCTCAGGGAGCGCTGGTACCCTGGTGGCATCACTGGCAGGCCACACATCCTCCTCAAAACCTGGGACAGCAAGTAAGGAAGGGACCGGTGGCTTGGGGGAGGAGGAGAGCCCACGCTGGGCTGTTTTTCAGAGGGGGGATGCTGCACACAGGCACAAGGCACTGCCCCTGTGTGCATCCAACAGATCCCCCGCCGAGCCCTGCGCCGGGGGAGCCCTGGGCTCGTGTTCTCAGCATGTGCCATTTCCCAAGGGCTGTGCAGGCACTCACAAATTAAGTCTCACGGCCTCGCTGCAATTCTCATTAGCATCATCCCAACAGCTCTCCATGTTAAACAGCCTCCAAACAAAGTTCCCAGCTCTGTAAACATCCCTCGGTGGGAATCGCTGCCTCCACCAGGCTGGGCTTAAACGGACCCCAAGGAGCGGGGCTGGCGCTGAGCTCCGCTTACCACGCAGACAGAAGACAATTAGTTTATCTCTGCCTCTTGTTCTAAGCCCCCTCCTGCGGCTGGAAGCGTCTCTCCTGTGTGCCAGCCCCATCCCAAATTAATGAGTCGCTCGGGGATGGCAGGGCGGGGGGGGTGGAGCCGACGGATGTCGCGCAGATTTGAAAGTTGTCCCCTGTGCCAGAGCGATGGGCACCGAGGGGCACTCAATCCTGCCTGGAATCACGCTGAGAAATCCCCGCTGAGCAAAGCCCAGTCCTTGCAGAAAGCAGCTCTCACTGCTTGGGGCTGGGGGTGATTTTTGCAGGGCACATCCATCAGCAAACCACGGCAGAAATTCTCCCTCCCCTCTCCCCCCTCTCCCCTGGGCTCGGGAGGTTCCAGCAGCGGGGGGAAAAGGCCACGAGGATTCTCTGGGACCTGCCTGCTGCCCTGGGTCAGCATTTATCCCAGCCTAACACAGCCAAGCACAGCACTTCAAGCAGCAGAGTGATGAAACCTTTCAGGGAGCAAAGCACATGAGTGATGACCGGGTTTCCTGAGCAGACACCCGGGCACTGCCATTCTCTCCCCAGGCTTTCTGCCTCCACCTCTTGGGATTTGGGATGCTCCTTGCAGGGCTCTGTGGTGGCCTGGGCTTGGCCAGGCATTGAATCAGCTGTGCTTTGTTAGGAAGGAGTCTGTAATGCTGCTGTTAACGGGAGCTGGGTGGTGGGCACCCATCCACCAGGGCTGGGTGCCCGTGGCCATCCCTCACCCAGGTGGCCCTGGGCTTCATTCAGTCATGGGAAAACAAAGCCTGCAGCATCCCTGAGCTGGGGAGGACTTTCTCCTTGTCCCTGTGAGCTCCTCTCTCTCTCTCACACCTCTCCTCCCCGAAACCTGCCACTGAACCAGACCTGTCACTGCTGAGGTGACATCCAAGTCACGTCCCGAATACAGGCTAAAAGCCACTTTTGGCACAAGCCCTGACCTGATTGGATGCAAACCCATGGACAATGCTGAGGAGGAGTGAGCTGCTCATGACCCTGCTGCTGCCACCCAGCTTGGCTGAGCCAGCCCTGGCCATGGCCACAACCCCAGCCAGCTCCTCGTGGCTGGTGACCTCCCAAAGTGCTCAGTGGCACATGTCTAGGAGGGCTGGGGATGGAGGGTGGCACTTGGTGGCCACACTGTGCTGGTGACACGATCTCCACAGAAGGTCACAACCTCCAGCCACCACCCCTGGGCAGGGGGATGGCAGAGAAGGGTGGACATAGGGGACAAAGGTGTCCCTGGGCATGGCAGAGAATGGGCACTGAGGGAGCAGGGGCTGGACAGATGTCTCTTTACCCACTTCCCCCCAAAGCCCAGCCCAACAGACACTTATTTCCCCTGTTTTTAGCTCTCCTGAGCTCTGCATCTCCCACCTGCCTCAAGTGTCACTCCGAGAGGAGCGACACGGGGCTGTGACAGCCTCAGCACATCCCACCTCCCCAAAAAGGGTCCAGGCAGCTGCACATCTGCCCAGAGACGCCCCAGAGACACCCCTGGGGGGGCTGGGGGGGCTGGGGACGGGGGGCACTCACCACTGTGGTTGGTGGCAGGCGCCAGGCTCTCGCAGTACTGCTCCTGGATGGAGGCTGCAGCCCGGCTGGCCCAGAGGAGACACGCCTGCATGGGGAGAGAGCAGACCCCAGGCAGGGTTAGATGGGCAATGTGCTGCTTCCCCAGCCCCACATCCCTCCTCGGGTGGGATCTGAGCCTGGCTTGCTGGGTGCCACCCCCACAGTGCTCACAAATCCACGTGCAGGATGGATTCCCAGGGCTCCTCCAGCTCTCTGCCCTACACACCCCTCCTCAGCAAACCCTCCTGCACAGCCCCTGCTGAGTGGTGGTGGAGAGCTTGTGCTCTTTAGCATTTTAATCAACACTGTTGGGTTTTGCATCTCTGAATCCCGGGAGCAGGCAGGGGGAACACGCCGAGCCCGACGCCGCGCTCGGATTTGCAATCCCTCATTGAAATCCCAGCCTTGTAAGCTGTCAGTGGGAAGATGTTCATACATGTCCTTAAGGAGATCAGATCCACAGACAACCAGGGCTGGTAAAGGCTTTTTTTTTTTTTCCCCAGGAGAACTGTCAGCAGACACCAAAATCCCATTGTGTCGGGAAGCACGGATCAGGATCTATCCCTGCTGCTCTGCTAGGAGTGAAAACCATCAACTCTGTGCACAGGGAGCTATTTTGGAAAAAACAACTATTGAATTATCGTGCCTTTGCAGGAGTTTGGGGAAATTAAAGCAAGAAAGGGAATTGCAGGGATGCAGGGATTGCGAGGGTGGCACAGGGATGGTGCTGTGAGTCCCAGATGGGGGAGGGAGGGGACCTGGTGTTTGGAAGAACAGAGATTTCTACCTGACCAGCTGCCCACTTTCTCCTCTGGCTCAGAGACAGGTTTGTCCCCTCTGCTCAGGGGATGGGGCTGATGGATGAGGCTGAACTCCACTTCTCTCACCTTCCCTGTGAGGACTGACCAAACCCCCTGGAGAAAACCCACTGACTGAGAGGCAGAGCTGTGCCCCTAAATACACCACACACAGATCCCTTGGGAAAAGCCCTGAGCCTGGAGGCAGGAAGGGCTGCACCTCCTCTGCTTGCAGGTGAGCTCCCCTCTCCTTGGGGTGGGGGGTTGGATGTCATCCCACATGGAACCAATGTCATGAACAACAACCTTCACCTTCCCCACCAGCCAGTGCCTGATCCCCCTTCCCAAGTGCCATTTAACTCCCAAACTGCTCTGAGCAGGGAGAAGACATTCCTCCTCTTGCCCTTCAGCCTTAGGAACACTGTCTGCTCTGGCTGGCACACCCAGCCTTCCCCGGGCCTTAGGAAGCATTAGCAGGATTTATTCAGACATGCAGACAAGCTCAGCACCCACTTGCTCTTTTCCAAACAATTGTTTAACTGCCTTGGGAAGCTGGTTTTGACAGCAAGAGAGCTGTCAGGTAGAACTGGAGCTGAGAATAGCTCCCTTGTTGTGACTGCTCCAAATGGCACAGGGGATCCAGGAGTTGAACCCCACCCTGGGAGCTGCATGGAGCTCCTGGGGGGCTGATCCTGCAGGAGCCCAGCACCTCCTGTGTCTCCTTTCTGAAAGCTGAGACCACCCAAACCCCAGAAGTGGAGTAAACAAGGTGTAGGGGGTCTGCACCCCTCTGTTCCCCCCTGCCTGGATGCCCACAGCTCCTGCCTGACTGACCTGGTGGCTCTTTGCACGGGTGGCTGGGACAAAAGGGTTCATCCCCAAAGGGGCTGGGATGCTCTGCCTACCTGAGCAGGCTCTCAAGTGTTAATTGGATGGGTTTCTCCTAATCACAGCCTGCTCCAGCCTGGCAGTGCCCAGTTCTCCTTCCAGACCCAGGGAGAGGTCTTGGCACGGAGCAGCACACGGAGCAGCACATGGCCCGAGCTGCAGCTCGAGCGGGGTGTGGATGGAGCGTAGTCCTGGCTCCTTGCAGCCTTTGCAAACGAGCTCAAACAGCTACAGAAGGCAGAAAGAAAGGGGAAAAAAACCTTCCCCCAAACCAGAACAAATGCTGAGAGCTTTTTCTGCCAGGCTCTGAGTCTCGTCTCGCTGCAGGGTGGCCACAGCCCTGGACAGAGGTTTTGTCCCACTCGTGCCAGCCCGTGGAGGGTGATGAGCTGGGGGAAGTGGCAGCTGCAGGGGGATCTGCCCCAGCCAAACCCCCCCTGAGCTGGCACCAGATAGGCAGGGGCTCGTCTGTTCTGCTCTTTTTGGGTCCCTGCAACCCCTCCCCAGGCTTTGCAGCGAGAGCAGGTCAAAGCTCTGTCCTTGAGGAGCTGCTCCTGCCAGGCCATCGCTGCCGTAAGATGCCACCTGGCTCCCAGCAGGGCCCAGCCTGGCGGGGCTGAGCCAACCTCACCTCACCAGCCCTGGCATGGCAGGGGTCCTGCTCGGGTCCTGCTGTCCCTCTGCCCCCCAGCCCCCCCAAACCCTGCTCTGCAGTGGGGAGAGCTCCCCCACCCCTCCCAGGCTGCCAAAATCCCGGGGAGCTCCAGCTGAGCGCTCAGCTGCCCGGGAAGGAAGGCAATCTGCTCCTCCAGGAGCTTTGCACAGAGGTCCCAGCCAGCCCTGGGAGCTGCTCCCAGGGGTTTGGGGGTTCTGCTGGGACCTGCACTGGCCCCATGAGGGCCCACACTGGCAGCAGCTTCTCCTCCATCAGGAGCCACCAATGTCTCTCCTGTTGGTGCCTCAGCACCCACCCAGCTCCCTTCCAGGCTCTGCTGACGTCCCCCTTTCACACACAGCAGATGCTGAGGGTGCTGGTTTAACCTCAAACCTCCTGCCTTTTAGCCCCACATTTTGTGCAGCAGGCAGCCAGTCCTCCCTGCACGGCTCAGACACCAAAATCTGACACTGCTGCCGTGTTTGCTGCCTCCCACCCACAGCAAACACCCACTGTGGTCCATGTCCCACCACCCACCACGCCCTGGCTGGCCCAGAAGGGACACTGAGGCACTGAGGAACATCTGCCTCGGGTCTCTCAGCCTGTGGGGCAGGTCACTTGGATCTGGATGCACCAGCCACGTCCTGGGGCAAACAGGGCTCCACAAAACCACTGTATATCTTGAGTTGTTCCCTGTGCCTGTGAGGGGCACGAGGGTGGCAGGTCCCCTGGGCCAGGAGATGCAGCTCAGTGAGCTGAGACAGGGTCAGCACTGGGGGGGTTGAGCAGCACAGCACACACACACACATGGTCTCTGTGGCCTGCCACTGACCTAGCAGCAACCTTCAATTAATAACAATTAGGAATTAATAGCCCCCTGCAGAGCTTTCCCTCTCCAGAGCAATCCACGGATATTAATTAATACATCCACATCCATTAATTAATACATCCATATCCGAGTCTGGTGTCACCCCCTGGCACTGTGGTACCCAGAGCCAGGCCTGTCCCTCCCCCCCCATGTCCTGCTGCCTCAGACAAGATGGGATGTGCGTGGCAGGGAGGGCTGGCAGCTCTGAGCAGGAGAGGGATGGCTCTGAGCCTAATTAGCAATCCAGGATGGGGCTGGGGCTTCCCACTGCTGGTGCTGGGATGGGAGAGCCCAGGGATCCCTGGGATGGAGCAGCACGAGCTTGGCACGGAGCTGGGGTGGCCACTGGGACTGAGGGGGTGCAAACCAGCCACCCTGGAGCTGTTCTTGCTGTAGGGACTGTTGTCACCCATCAGTCCTGCTCCCCTGGGCCCCTGCCCTCGGCAACACTCGGGGTGGAATGGGAAAGACTTCCCGGGACACTCCAGGAAAGGGCTGAGCAGCCACTGCCCTGGGCCTTTGTGAGGGCCCTGGGCTGGGCTGGAGCCTGCTCTGGGCTCTGAGACACACTTTGGGTGTTAAACACAGGGAGTGCTAGAAGAGCTGGATGCCAGCCTGGGGTGGCAGAGCAGCACCAGTGGAGAGGGAAGGGAGGGGGCAGAGCAGGTCCTGCCAACGCCACAGCCATGGCTGGAGGTGGCTTTGAGCAGCCTCACTGAAGGGGCTGCCCCTCCAACGTGCTTGGAGGTGTTCAGGGTGTCTCCAGCCCTGCCTGTCCCCTGCCTTCACTCTGCAAAGGGTCCCTTTGCCTTTGTCTCCTCTGACTTCCAGGCACCCTCAGAGAGCTTCTTCCCTGCTCCACCTTGAGGCCTTTCCCTGGGGTAAGACCCATCCTCAGTCCAAGCCACGAGTGAGACCCCCAGGGAGCATCTGGCCCATGAAAGACCCCCTTTCCAGCCCTGTCCCAGAGCTGGCAGTGACCTGCTTTGCCCCCCACCACGAGCTCAGGGTTCCTCTGATCCTCCTGCCCAAAGCCCCATCCCAAACCCTGCCAGCATCGAGGCAAAGCTCAGGCAGGGAATGAGGCTCAAAGCAAGAGCCACGGGGAGATTTTCCATGGCTGATGATACTCAGGGGAAGAGCAGCAGTGAGAATGCCTCCATCTGGCACTAAAACCCCTGAGTTTATTAATTTATCCACATTAGAGGGCCTGTCCCCATGGTGTGTAGACAAGAGGCTTTGGTGAGAGTATTTATTCTGCTTGGGAGTCTTTCTCTGAGTGTGCTGGATGCAGATCCTAACAAAAGAATATCAATCAGGGCTAAATGAATGCCCTGTAAAACCTGATTTATGAGCAATTAAAGGTTTTCCTGGATTAAGCTCTGGTCTCCCTCTCTTGCCATAAATAATTCTGACTTCATTTATCTGTCAAGAGAGACATGGAGATTTTGGGGGACAGGTGGAAAAATGACTAATGGCATTTGGCTATTGGAAGCTAATGGCACAAACACGCTGGGGAAGGGGACACAGTCCAGGGGGCTCCTGTGGGATCTGGATTTTCCAGGGTGGAGGCTGCTATGGAAGAGTTGGAGTGGTGGACACAAGCATGAGGAAGGGCTGCTTTTCTAAGGTGGTTATGTTAAACTCTTCTGCAGACTGTACATGTGGGACTCCTGTGCGTTCACAGTGTTTTTGGTTTGGGATTGGAGGCTTTTTTTCCCCAGCTGCATCCCAAAACCCACCTCCCCCCTTCACCCATCACCCTTTTAGGGTCGTACCCCGGGGGGGGGAACATCCACAATTTCATTCACCCCTCATTTTCTTCCCGTTTATTTGCATTCACAGCTCGGGAAAACTTGGCCACACCAAAGCTGCATCTGCCATTGCCTTTCCAGGGTGGATAGTGCAGGATTTCAGGAAGATTTCGGGGGGGAAGAGGGGCTGGGATCTGCAAAACTCCAACCCCCTTTGCCCTCTGCCATCAGAGTGGAGGTGACTGCTGCTGGGTGGGTGCCTGTGGATGAAGCAGGACACCCTGCAGAGAAGGAGGGTCTCTCCATCAGCTCAGAACACAGTCAGGGAGAAGGAAAAACAACAGATGGGCCCCTGGGTATGTGATTACATCTTCAGCAAGAGCCACCCGCTCGTGAGTGACAGCTCCCAGCGTTGGCCAGCAGCTCCTGGGCCCTGCTTGGAGAGGGAACCCCAGGATTTGGGGGTTGATCTGTGCTTTCTTTGGGTTCAAAAACCCTTCTCCCAGATAAAACCACGGGCTCAGCCTCTCTCAGTGCTGCAGACTCGGATCTCAGCTCGAGCCTGTCGCTCCCAACAAACTTCTGAGCCAGCCCTGAGCAGGGTTCTGGGGGAGCAGAGCTGGATTTCAGGGCAGGGTTGGGCTGGTGGTGCAGGATATTCTCATCCTATTCCTATATATTCCTGCTCTGGTGACAGAGCAGCTATTCTGGGAACAGGCTGTGCCTTTTCCATTCACTTCTTCACTGGAGATGCGAAACCACAGGGATGATTTCATCCCCACTGAATCAACTCCAGCCTGGAAGGAGAGCAGGACTGGGAGAGATCCCCAGGGCCAGCACGTCCTGCCACTGCAGCTCCACGTCTTATGCAAGGATTGGAGCAGGGAAGGGATCAGGGCTGGTTTTTGGGCTTCTTGCTGCTGGAGGTGATAAAGGGAGAGGGGAAAACCACCCCACCCCCAGCAGCAAACTCTGCTTTTGCATGAAATGCTTCCGCAGTTTTTTTCAGCCCCAGAAATGTCATCGGCTCCTGGCAGAGCTGCAGGTGAACTGGTTTATTTTAATCACTTTCTGAGTTTGTTTAAATGACTTGCAGGGTGCCAGGGAGCGTTTTGCAGCACGTTTGGCTGCCTGTCTCCTGCTCTGACTGTCTGATTCCCCCTCCAAGGGATGCCCACCCAGCAAGGCAAGGTGGGCAATTCGATGCTAAACTGGAGCTGCTGGGCAGGTGAACGGGGAACACCCAAACTGTGCCAGGCAGGATTCAAAATCTGCCCAGGCAGGGGAGGTTTGTCCCTGCTGAGCTCTGCTGAGCTGGAATGCTGCAGGTCTCTGCACTCCCAGGCTGGAGGCTGCTGCAGGTACACCTGCCTGCAGGGCTGTGCTCACTGAAGGCTGGAGTTCTGAGCTCCTTTAGCCCCACTGTCCCCAGGAGAGGGCTGGGATTGTTCTGGAATAGGGTCTGAATTTTGACGCCATGCATTTATGGGAAAAAATAGACAGCTGGTCTTGCAAAGGGGGGTTTTGGAGATTGGGTGTTTCTTTTTGGAGCCAGCTGGGAGAGGCTTCTCTTTGCTTGGGCTGGTTTTTGGGACCCCCTCCCGGTCCCAGCCCCAGCACAGGGATGGTTTTGTCTCAAACTCAGGAAGATTTTCGAGGATTTGCTGCTCCATCTTCCCAAGGAGCCCGTCCTTGGGGAATACCTCGGGATGCCCAGGGAATCCCCCGAGCCTGAGGAGGTTTGGCAGAGGTTGGGAGCTGTGTCTCAGCACCTTTGGGAGATTTTAGGAGCCTTTTTTGCTCACCCAGAGGCTCTCCCCAGGAGACCCTGCCCCTGTTGCAGGTCTGTGCTGTCCCCACAGACCGGCCAGGAAGGACCAGGGGGGGCAGAGATTCTGCCCTGTCTCACCTTCATTTCTTGCATCAGAGCCAAACCAAACCTGAGCAAAGCCAAACCAACCAACCCAGGGAATATAAGCACAAAAGAGCTCCCATAAATCAGGCTTAGGGGGTTGCAGTGACAGGAGGGAGCAGCTGCCTGGAAGAGGAGCTTTTAAAAGCAACACCAACTTGGCAGGGATGTCTCCTGGTGCTCATCAGCTCCTCTCATCACTCGGGTGAGAACTTTCCTGTCCCAGAGGGGCAGTTAATGCTCCCTCTGCTCCTGCTGCCAGGGATGCCCAGCGGGCTGCACAGCCCGAGGGGTGGGAGCCACGGAGGGCTGACCCTCTGCTTTTCCTGCCCTTCTAACTCTGCAGCCACAGCTGGGCCACTCAGACATCACTCTGCAGCCAGCCAGGCAGGTTTTCTCTTTTAACCCCCTTTAACACAGAGGTTTAGTCAAAAACCTGATCGTTTTTGCTGCCTCCGTAGGTTCGTTCAAATAATATTCAAGATTTCACCGGAAACCTCTTCACCTCCTTTGCCCAGGCTTTGGGATTTAAACGTGCTTTGGGCTGGCAGCGTTTCCTTTCCTGATGAGCCCTGGAGGAGGAGGAATATCGCTCCTGACAAAGCATTTGCATGTTGTGCAGAGCTGCAGAATTAGCAGTGGCTGCACTCGCACGGCGAGCAAACGGGAGAGGAAAAGTCTTGTGCTCTGCGGCTGGCGGGGGGGGAAGAGGAGAGGTTTCCTCAGAAAATCGGTTACGGGGGGCACAATTAGACCCCGCCTTTGTGTTGTGCCCATCCATCACCCCCTCCCAGGCAGCTGCTTTCCCTGGGAGGTGCGAGGCGGGAGCGCTGGGCTGCGCTCGGGAGGACCTGCCTGCAGTTCTTCTCCCCCTTAAACGAAATCCTTTCGGTGACTTCAGCCCCCTCCCCGCCAGTTTTGGGCATTGGCGAGCTCTTGCCGAGCCCCCCAGAGCCTCGACCGGAGGAATTCTCCCGAGGGGGGCCCTTGGTGTGGTGGTTTCTCCTCTTACTTTTCCCTTCCTTCCAAAGGGATGGAGAAGTCCCTGCGGGGAAGGCGAGCGGAGGGTGATGGGGAGGGGGCAGAAGGGCCCTTTCTGGGAGAAGAGAACTTAAAAGCGCCTTACCTGCAGGAGGAGGAGGAGGGCAGGACGTGGGCCGGGCACCATCCTTAGCTGCCCCTGTGCCCAGCTCCGCGGGGCATGGCTGGCACCGGCCCCGCTCCCGCCGGGCTCCTTCTGCCGTCGGGGGAAAAATCCTCCGGGCTTCGGGCGCAGGAGCGAGGAGGGTCCCTGCGGAAGCTGCGGGTCCCTTTTGAGTCCCCTCCGCTCAGCGCCCCAGCTCCTGCCTTTTATCACCTCCCCGGAGCCGCTGCTCCCGCTGCCCACCTTGCAGCTCGCCCGCCGATGGGCTGCATCCCTCCTCGCCAGCCTCCCACTCCCCCCTCTCTCCCTCCTCCTCTTCCTCCTCCCCTTTTCCTTCCTCCACCTCCCTGGTGCCTTCCAAGTCTGTTTGAATTTTTTTCTTTTTTTTTTTTTTCCCTTTCTCCTTCCCTCCCTCAGCATCCTTAGCAGCAGAAACTTCCCTCCTGCCCGGGATCCCCCCCCGGCTCCCCCTGGAACGGGGTGTCCCCTCTCTGCCCCCCGCACTCCCCTCGTGCAGCCGCCGCGGGGTCTCTGCTGCCTGTTTGGGGCCGCAATTTGCGGAGGGGGGGGGGTTGTTATATATTTGAGGATTCGGCTCCAGGGCTCTGGCAGAGGGACTGAGGGAAGGGGAGGCTTCCCCTGGCAGCCTTTGCAGCCCCTTTGCAGCCTGGCTGGTGAACAGGGAGGGAGGGGAGAGCTCCTTTCCCTTCCCGCAGGGATGGGTGGAAGGGGCTCCAGACCTTCCTGGGCTGAGGGAGATGCTCCTGAGACAAGGAGAGGGGTGTGGGGCAGGGGGATGGAGGTCCTTTGATCATAAAGGGGGGAACTGAGCCGCGGGGAAGTGGAGGGGGCTGCCGGGAGCGGGGTTTGTCTCCGGGGGTGGTGGTGGGAGGGGCAGGGGCGATGGGACGGGAGCAGGGGGGCTTGGACTCATAGAGCAGAGGAGCGGTGTTTTGGGGGACACGTGTCTTGGGGAGAGTGGGAAACAGCAGTGGGTGATGTGGGGGAGCCTGGATGATGCTCCTGAGGTCTTGGATGATGAGATTTATCCTCCTTCCCCAACCTAACCCCCAGACTTTAAAGGGTCTCCTGTCACACCTCCGTGTCTCAGTTCCTGCCGTGCCCTGGCAGCCTCCCCCCGGGGCTCCTGGGGAGGGATCCCCCACATCCTGTGTCCCTTGGGGGTGCCATGGCCAGCCTTGGGGCCATCCCTGAGCTGGAGGAACCTCTGGCTGGGTTAAACCTGCTCCCTCATGCCGGGGCACTTTCAGGGCATCCCTCCTGCACCCCCGGGGGCTGGGGGGGTTTGTCCCATCCCTGGGTGCTGTGCCCACCCTGGGCAGTGTGGATCACTCTGTTCTGAGGGGAGCTGGCAGCAGAAAGCTGGACAGCACGTTGTGGTTCCTTCTTTCCTGGAGGAAATCAGGAGATCCAAGGCGTGTTGGGAAGGGGAGGATGGAACACATCATCTTGGGGGTCACCACCCTGGGGGAACCTGAGTTGTTCCTTATCCTGGGGGAAGGGAGGGGGCAAAGGTGTTTCTCTACCTGCTGCTGGTGCATCCACAGGGAGCTGGATCAGGCTCCCAACCACAGCCTGTGCCTCTGGAGTGGCTGCAGCCCAGGGCAGGTTGCAGACGGATCGATAGCAGGGCAGTGTCCCTTGATGGATTCCTGGCCACAGCCTCCATCCATCTTCTCAGAGCCACTTTGTGTCTCTGAAGCACAGGAGAGGGCAGGGGGGGAGCAAAGTCCCTCCTGATCTGCTGCACCAGGGCACAAGAACTGCACCCCAGCACGTGGGGGCACCCACTGACCCCCCCAAGGCCCCACAGGGTAAATGTTCCTCACCCAGTAATGAAAGGGAACAAACAGCACAGCCAAAAATCTTCAGGCATTAGCTGGGTTTAATCAATTGTGTCACTGCTTTGGCAAAGAAGTTTGAAAATATGTGAAGATCTGGTAAATTTGGGAAACTCTTTGTTCCTTAGGTCTCTTAACACCCCTCCCCTGCCAAGTGATGGGGTGGGACGGACTCCAGAGCCACCCCTGTGTTACCTTTCACTTCAAAAAGCCCAATGGAAAATGGAAAACCTCCCAAAAAGGGCTTGAGAAAGCCCCACTCCTCCCCCCCCTGAGCAGCCTGGATTCATCCAAGTAAATCATAGGATGATGGGATGGTTTGGGTTGGAAGGCACCTTAAAGACCATCCAGTTCCAACCCTCTGCCATGGGAAGGGACAACTTCCACCGTCATGGGTGTAGGACACAGCTCCACACTCTGGTTTTGGGGATCTGCTCAGGGCTTTGTGCACCCCAGGGGACAGAAGGGACCTTGCTAAGGGAGACCCCATTCCCACACCAAGGGCTGAGGATTATCCTTCACCATCTCAGCCTGCCCGTGGCCACCAAGTGGGACAGGTGTGGTGGCCACACTCTCCTCAGGTGCCCAAAGTGGGAGGTCATGTGGGAAAAGCAAAAGGGAACACCCACTATTTTTAGTCAAGGAATTGGTTGCCGGGGACATGAAGGTAATTCCTTCCCCATAGATCAGGGAAAAGGCTGCAGTGCTGTTTGAAGGGCCTAATTGAGGGGATTTATAGTAAAATGCAACTTGTCAGATGTGGCAAAGGAGAAATAAAACAGTCCCTGAGACAAGGAAATCAGTCCATTTGTCATGGTTAATCTCCAACTCCTCGGTGAGGAGCAGAGACAAACGTGGGAGATGGGGATTAGGGACAGGGAGAATGAAGAGAAATACCAGATTTCCAGGAAGGAGGGAGAGGAGTGATTTGCTCTGACTTATCTGCCTTTGCTATACTATTCTTATTTTATGTAACTGCCCATGGTTTGTGTCTGAGCTGCTCTGTGGGGCCCTTTGTGGGACTTACACCACTGCCCTGCTCCCACCCTGCCCCTGCAGCCATCCCCTCCCTCTTTTTGGGATAGACTCCACGTGTCCATCCTGCACAGTGGGGATGGGACTGGGCTGGTCCCTGCACTGGGGGAAGGGGGCACGTGTGTCCCCACTTCCCACACTTCCAGCTGGGACACCTGCAGGACAAAATAATCCTGGATGTCATGGGCATGTAGGTCAGGTTGGTGAGGAGTGGAATTTGGCTTCTCAGCTGGAATCACACCTGGGAGCAGCAGCTGCCTGTGTTTCCCCATGTGTGTTGGGGCTGTTTCTGAGGTGGAAGGTGCTCTGGGCCCGGGGCAGGGAGGGCAGCACGTGAAGCTGCCTCAGCAAGGGTAGGCTGAGCAAAAACCCAACCCAACCCCGTGGGTTTCTCCCAGGGGACTTGCTTTTTTTGCCCTGGTTTTAAAATTAATTTTCAGCCTTTCTGTCCTGTGTCCTTTTCCCTCTTCCCAAACCCGCTCTCAAAATCCCTCTGACAAAAGGAAGTGGTTGCTGGGGTCGGGTTTCCCTCATTCCAGGTCACCACATCACATAATCATGTCCCAGATTTGGGCAGCCCCGTTGTATTTGACAGCTCTGTGTCTCCTGCCTCATCCCTGCAAGTCTTACATCTGCTCTGAAAGGAAGAGCAGGAGAGCTCAAACCTCAGCCCTGCTGGATCATTGCAGGGAATGGAGCCAAAGGCTTGTTATTCCATCACCAGGCTCCTTTAGTGGTTATCACCTTGGAGCTGTGCTGGCAGAAGGTTTTTCCTGAAGACCTTGTGAGAGGCTTGGGTGGCCCCTGGACCCTTCAGGCACCTGTTCATCCCCTCAGACCCTGCTGGAGAGGCAGGAGTTGGTCGTGCAGGGAGAGAAACCAGCGTCCTCCCGGGAGAAGGAGAACTCCCACGCAGCTGGGGCTGGGTTTTGCTCTGACTCACTGCTCCACGCAGCAAACAACCAATCCCTCCAGCACAGGGATAATTCCCTCCTGCCGCCCCTTCTCCCCCATCCCACGTGCTGTGCACTGATGGGAGATCCCACTTCCACAAAAACATGGGAGCTGCAAACTAAAACAAGCAAACTCCAGGAAAGCCACACAGGTCTGGGATGTGACTGAACCTGCCATTTGCTTCCCAAGTTTCTCCAAAGACTTTGCCATGTTTTTCAAATTGCTTTCGGGGGGGGTGCATCGATTTTGAACAGAAAAGAGAGACACAAAAGCTTTTGTTTTGCAGCTAATTAAACCTCAAGGCAGAATGCAAAACTAATCACAATAACAGTCATAATTATTATTTCTCTCCTTCAGAGCTAAGCCAACTGAAATTTTCCAAGCAGCAGAGTGGCATTTCCCATCAAACACAACGCCCGTGGTTTGTGGTTGGGAAGGACTCCATGGTTTTACTCTTGGAACCTGATGCCATCGATCCACCAGCTGAAAGTGGCTCTGTTGTCACACCCTGTGTGACAGGGACATGCAGGGCCCTGCCAGCCTGGAGCCTCCTCAGGGCTGTGTCTGCAGGAGCAGCACAGGGACCCCTCATGAGGACCTGCACTGGGGGTGAGGCTGTTGCACGGATGGACAGGAGTTCCATGGATGCACCTGAGTTCCATGGATGCACCTGAGTTCCATGGATGGACCTGAGTTCATGGATGGACATGAGTTCGTGGATGGACACAAGTTCCATGGATGCACACGAGTTCCATGGATGGACACGAGTTCCATGGATGCACCTGAGTTCCATGGATGCACCTGAGTTCCATGGATGGACCTGAGTTCATGGATGGACATGAGTTTGTGGATGGACACAAGTTCCATGGATGCACACGAGTTCCATGGATGGACATGGGTTCCATGGATTCACCTGAGTTCCACGGATGGACCTGAGTTCCATGGAGTACATGAGTTCCATGGAGTACATGGGTTCCATGGTTGTACTTGGGTGTACAGATGCTGTTGCAGGGATCAAAGAATCATAGAAGGTTGGAAAAGACCTCCAAGATCACCCAGCCCACCCTGTGCCCAATGCCCACCTTGTCCCCCAGCCCAGAGCACTCAGTGCCACAGCCAGTCCTTCCTGGGACACCTCCAGGGATGGGGACTCCCTGAGCAGCCCCTTCCAATGCCTGACCGCCCTTTCCAGGGAGAAATTCCTCCTGCTGTCCAACCTGACCCTCCCCTGGCACAGCTGGAGGCCGTTCCCTCTCCTCCTGTCCCTTGTTCCCTGGGAGCAGAGCCCGACCCCCCCCCGCTCCCCCCTCCTGTCAGGGGGTTGCAGAGCCAGAAGGTCCCCCCTGAGCCTCCTTTTCTCCAGGCTGAGCCCCCCCAGCTCCCTCAGCCTCTCCTCCTCTGCCCCATTCTCCAGCCCACTGGCTCTGCTGACACAGGGACATCCCTGTGCCCCTGGGGATCTGCCAGAGGAATGGCCACAGCCAGAGTGTTGCACACCTGCAACCAACACCCCCTTCCTTTGGGCACGACCCCACAGCAGCACGGGCATGGACAAGCCATGGCACATGGAAATGTCCTGCAGACAAGGGCTGTGACTCCCTCAGAGTGGCAAAAATACCTCCCTGCTCTCCAGGTCTGTAAATGCCCACGAAGGCAAGGAGAGATCCTGGATGCCTCTCAAAGCTGGTTATTTATTCGATGAAATATTAATCTCCTCATCTCCAAAAGGCAATCAAATAAAGCCCAGGAGCGCTGACGCACCGAGGCCTCCGCGCGGAGAACAAAAAACAACCCAGCAGAGTGGAAATGAAATCAGAAAATCCAAACCTGATGTCAGATTCTATAAAACACGTCTCTGTGGTGGCACAAAGGGCACAGATGAAGTGACCTGGTGTCCTTTGGCTGGGCAGGCTGAGCAGGACCAAGGGGGTGAAGAAGACTCGGCTCAGGGGGTGAAGAAGACTCAGCTGCCTGGGCGGGTCTGAGGCTTCTCTGTGAGGGCTGCTGGTGGGATTTCTTTGAAGGTTTCCCTTTCCTTCTCTGCTGCCTTAATTAGAGGGTGGGTTGGTGCCAAGGCAGCAGCCAGCTTGAGCCCTGCTGCTGGGGTGGGAGGGAGGCAGGCGGGGGGTGTGTCGGAACTGGCACCGGCTGTTCCTGGTGGCACAGGGACAGGAGCCTCCTGGGGAGAGAATTCCGTGGGGGATGTCCCTGCTTCCATAGGGGATGTCTCCCTGCAGAGCTCAGGGCTCATATAAGGCCCTGTCTCCATCTGCTTCCAGGGTGACACAGCCTCCAGCTGGGCTCAGCCACTGGTTGAGGCATTCTGTGTGCCCTCCAAAGCCACACTCCTCTGCCTTCCCCAGCCCAGGAACGTGGCTCTTGGAAAACATTCCTAGCTTCTGTGGGTGGTGCTGGTATAAAAGGGTTTGCACAGGCAGCCAAAAAGAGTCTGGCAAAGTGCTGTCCATTTTGTGACCTTTGTGTGTTTGGGGCACATCTTTTCTTTACAATGATCTCCTGGGATTTGATGAGTCCCAAAGCTTTCCACCATCTCTGTTTCTCCGGCCGTGGCAGCTCCCAGATGTGCTGGGAGGTGGTGGGAGCAGCTTGCCTGCCTGTTGCAGTGATAAAATAATTTGGCCACTTCGATAAAAATCCCCTTTCTGTCAAATTTTTCTCTCCAGGCACATGTTAATGATGATCCTGTAGGTCCTCACTGCGTTGGCTGGGGACAAAGGCCAGTCATTTCTTTATAAATTCATATCTCTTCTGGTTTGCTCTCTTGTTCTATAAAGTCCCTCAGTCCATGAGAAGCCCAGAGATTATTAATATATCTGTGATGCTTCATCCCACAGAGTTTCAGGTCCTTGGCAGTTTGCTAACTGTATTCCTCATGCATATTTTACTCCATCATTGCTCAGCCAGGAATTTTCATTCCTCAGGAATAATTAACTGCTGGATGAGGGTCACCCAAAGGGCTGCAGTTTGTTACAGGGGGGAAGGAGGAAATCACAAAGCTGCTCTGCAGAAAGGGCTCCAGGTTGGGCAGGGATGCATTTCCCTGTTTGGAATATGTCCTTGGACGAACTGGTGGCCCTGGGGGGGAGTGGATGGGAGGGGAAGGGAGGGTTTGGGAAGGTTTGGAAGGTTTAGGAAGGGAAGGTTTGGGAAGGTTTGGGAAGGGAAAGGAAAGGAAGGGGAGAGGAGGGGAGGGGAGGGGAGGAGAGGAGAGGAGACCTGCTTTTCCTCCTTTCCCACCTCCCCACAAATCAGCATATCCCACTTGCAGATCTCTCCTCATCCAGCTCCCCCATGCCTGTCCCAGGCTCTCTGGGATGGAGCCAGGTGTGAAGCCAGAGGAATCTCCCACATCCAGGCTTCTGCATGGGGGGTGTTTGACCTCAGGCTAGCAGGGAATTCCCACTGTCAGGAATGATGCTCACTCAGCCTGGCTCAGACTCCATCTATGCTTTCCCAGTTCTCCATGGGCAGCTCCAGACTGTGCACTGGGAAGGACACTCCTCCTCACCACATCCCAGCCCTGGGTGTGCTGAGCCAGGAGCCAGGACATCCCTGAGCCCTCAGCACTGCAATTCCAGCGGCAGCAGATCCCTCTGGATGCACTGCCAGATGCCTCTGCTCCAGCTCCTCCCTCCCTCCCATCCTTCCCCTGGATTTTCCCTGCCTGCAGCACAGCTGACGGGGGGCTGGGACCCCAGAGCAGGGCTGGGATGTGCAGCTACATCCTCAGTACCTCGTTCAATTCTCCAATCAATCCTGCTGCTCGTGTTTGGCCAGTTATCCCGGGAAAGGGCTCCGGGAGCAGCACCCGGATAACTCCGGGTTACATCTCCAGCACGGGAAGGAGAAGGGAAGCAGCTGGAGCTGCCTCTGCTCCTGTGCCAGGGGAAGGTGCACTGGCAGCACTTTTACCTGCCAGCAGGTGATACCCACACTGAGCTCTGCTATCCTAGCTCCTGAGTTTTACAGGAGCTCAGCCCCGTCCCCTCCGGAGCAGGGCCGTGTCTCTGGGGCTGTGTCTACTCGTGTTTTGTTGCTGCACAGGGTGACTCAACACAGCTCAAGGCTCCATATTCCCATTAACTGGAGCATAAGCATCTAATTTAACTAATTTGACGAGGTTTGGCTCCAGCTTGGCACTTCAGAGCTCTGCTCTGCTCCAAGCTGCCTCTGGCTGCCAGGTGTGCTCAGCGCTGGGCAGGATTTGTCCATCCCAGGCTGAGGGAGCTGCTGCCTTTGGAGGCTTTGCTGCTGCTCCAAAAGGCATCACCGTGTCCTTGAATTCCTCCCACGTGGGAAGGGACTGCCTCTGTTTGCTTTCTAGGCACAGAGGCGTTTGTGCTGCTCCACTTTTTACTCTGAGTCCCAAAAATGCTGGTCTGTGCTCAGGTTCCAGCTCCTGAACCTGCAGGAATGGTCACCTCCCATTCACACAGGAAAATCAGGAAAGGAAGGCCCAAAGTGGCCCAAAACCACTCAACCTAGGAGGGTAAAAACCCTGAAATGGGTATTTTTATTTTTATTTTTTAATAGACCACATGGAAATTTAGGCTTTTTAAAAACTGGGACCTTACAGTCAGTGGGGGTGGCTCATTCAGCACCAGGCAAGAGGCTCCCTGGAAGCTGAAGCTGCCAGAGCAGGTTGAGTGAGGCACAGAAATGCCCTTTGAGAAGCAAAGTCCACGAGGTATTTTCCCTGGGCACTTCCAAGGGCAGGTTGCAGGAGCTCTGTGGGAATCTGTCACTTCTGCCGCCCTCAAAAACTCCGGATTATTTCCCTCCAGGAAGCCACGGGGAGAGACTCTGTTCTTCCAGAGTGCCTGGAGCATTCCTGAGGCTTGTCAGCTGCTCAAGGGCCTTTAACCTAAACTGAGCTGTGTGGCAGCAGGAGAGGAGAGGGCAGGGGGAGCAGGTCAGGCCAGGGGTGCTCAGGGTGCTCCCCTGGCTCTCAGTAACATCATTTGTGGTTCTCCTCAGTCCCTGGCATTTCTAGGGCTGGTTCATCTTTCTGACAGCTTTAAACCCAGCCCAGAAGGGCACCAGCTCTGTTAGACCCACCTGCCCTGTGAGCTCAGCTCAATGCTGAGGGAGTGCTGGGTTTTCCAAGAGGTCTCTTTTCCTCCCAGTGTGTCCTTCACGAGTTCATTTTGCTCCTCTGGGCCAAGTCACACTCAGAGGGGTGAGCAGAAAAACCACCCTGGGCTGCTGGGGTTTAAATGGGAGCCTGGTCCAGCCTCCCAGGGCTGCTCTAAGGCCTTGGTGTCCTTACCTGCCTGGTAAAGGATCCCAAAAATGCCTCAGCCAGGTGATGCCTTAAGATTCTTCTAGTTTTTTGGTTTTTCTACTTTTTCTAAGCTTTATAAGTAGTTATATAGTAAGGAGTAGATTTTAGAAGCAGCAGCCCTTATTCCTCTACCCTTTAGCACAGTAGTTTACACATTCCTCAACCCCTACATGCCCCATTCCATGCTCCCAGATTGATATCCCCTGAATTCCAGTAGGAAATGTTTAGTCTCTCTTTAAGTGTGGGCCCTTTTGTATAAGGACACTTGTGCCTTGGCCTGAACCACAAAAGGACAGTCAAGAACTGGGTGTACCCTTTGTGCTCTGAAGAAGATGATGAAGAAAAGCCCCCAGCCCCAATTCCAAGGGGGTGGGATGGGGGTGGACCAGGGCAAAGCTACAGGGTGGAAACACTTGGGCTTGGCCAAGCAATATTATGAATTGTAACACCTGTACACGGCCAGGGCATCTTGTAATCTTATGCCCGGGCCCAAATTAAACCCTTTTCTTATCTCATCTCCCATTAAACTGCTCTGGAGTTTTTTTTCCCTCAGCTCCAGCAGGCAACACAGGTAACATTTTGGAAGGAGGAGGCTGTGCCCTTGTCCTTGGCCGAGTTCTGTCAGAGTGGCCTCACTGGGGCTGAGTGCTCAGCTCCCCATGGGCACAGAGGGCACAGCTGCAGGAGTCTCCAATCAGTCACTGCCTCTGGGCACGGCCTGGACATTCATTATCCCGCTGGCACAACTGCAGGGAGTGTGTGTCCCGTGCTCCCAGCAGGCCCAGCAGCACAGGCAGGGACCAGGGATGATTTATGTTGTTCTACCAATGTGCTGAGCCAGCTGGAGGGGTGCTGGATCCCACAGCCCTTCCCAGGGCCCTGGAGTGCCCCCCCAGCACAGCCACACGTGTGCTCCGGAGGCAGCACGGCCCAGGCAGCATCCTGGGGGAGCAAAGTGGGTCAGGGAGATGCTTCTCTGAGGCACCTCCATCCCTTCAACCTCCTCAAGTAGGGGAGAGGACAAATTCCAGGGTTATTGGCAGGGCCCTGCAGTCTAATCCCAGAATCACAGAATGGGGTTGGAAGGGACCTTCAAAGATCATCTGGTCCGACCCCAGCAGGTGTTTGCTTGCAGGGGGCTGCACTTGGCTGGCATTTCCTCAGCTCCTGCCTTCAAGGGCTGCCATTTCCCTTCTCCCTTTCCCAGCCTGGGCAGAGCAAAGAGGGGCAGCAGCCCTGGCTGGGCTCTGTGGGGTCCCCAGGAGGTGCTGTCTGGTGGGAAGTGTCTCTGAGCTGGAGGAGGAGGAGGAGAAGGGCTGATGGAAGAGCAGCAGGTGCTGGTTTGGAGGAAGCAGTGAGAGCATGAGAGTGCCAAGGCTGGAAGAGCAGATCCCAGGCAGATGGAAACCTTTAGAAAATTGGGCTAAAGCAAAGTGGAGTCCCAAAGGCCAAACCCTCCTTAGGAGAGGGACCTGCCCCAGCATCACCTCTTCCAACTCCCTCCAGCTGCACCTGCCAGAGAGCAGCAGCAGTTTGGGAAATCAGGCCCTTTTCCAGGGTTTTTCAGTCCTATGAGCAAGTTTCTTGGGCAAACCAGGGGCTGCTCTGTGCTTTCTTTTCCCTTATTGCAAACAAAGTTTAAAGCCCAGCTGGTAAAGGATGTTACAGAGCAAAGCAAAGTGTGTCAATGCTGTGAATCCCAGAGCAGGGGAGCACTGTGAGGGCTGGGGGGAACTTCAGGGGGGTCGCTGAGGTTCAACCCCAGCCACCAACTCAGCCCCACACATCCCAGTGTGTACTGACTGTGCAAGTGGCACAGAATCAGAGAATGCCAGAATGGTTGGGGTTGGAAGGGACCTTAAATCACCCAGTTCCACCCCCTGCCATGGGCAGGGACACCTTCCACCATCCCAGGTTGCTCCAAGCCCTGTCCAACCTGGCCTTGGACACTTCCAGGGATCCAGGGGCAGCCACAGCTTCTCTGGGCAACCTGTGCCAGGGCCTCCCCACTCTCACAGTAAGAACTTCTTCCTATTATCCAACCTAAATCTCTCCTCAGAGGTCTGATTAGATATCAGGAAGATTTAGCTTTAGATTAAACCTCCTCAGTTCTGCTCAGCAACAACAAGACCTTCTCTGTGTTATCACCGAATCTCAGGATCACAAAGGTTGGGAAAGACCTCCAAGGCCAACAACCACCACTGTTTCCAGCACAAATCCAAAACGCAGCCCTGTGCCAGCCGCTGGGAAGAAAAAGAACTCCACTCGCAGCTCCAAGCCCAGGGGGAAGGTCCTGCTGGGTTTAAAAAAATGGGTTTTCCCGAGGAGATGCTGTCGGTGCCCGGTGTGGGGACGGCCGTGGACGGTCCGGAGATGCCACCTAGGGGACACCGGCAAGAGCTGGCTCCGGAGCCTTCCCGTGGGCAACACAGGTCCCAGAAGGAACGAAAGGGGGGTCCAGAGACAACCAGCGGCTCTCCCCCGGCTGCTCAGCCGGTCCGGGAGGACTCGCTGCTGCTTCGGGGGGTTTTGGGGTGAATCTTCTGTGTTTGAGGCCACACCTGAGGATGAGCAGGTTTCACCTGGGCTTGGGCTTTACCACAGGCTGCTGGGACAGGGGTGTCCTGCCACGTTCAGGGGACAAAGGAATACAGGGAGAAAAAAACCTCCTGGCTGCTGAGTCTTTGCACACCGAATTTTTTAGCAGGGGGAGAGGAAAAGCACTCAGGACTGCAACTATTGCACCCTGCCATGATATTTATGCTGATATGAGACAGCATCTTTATCCAATCCTGTCTAACCTGAGGCAATCCAGGACCTTTGTCAGCGTTCACAAGCTCAAGGGGTTGCAGAGACAATTTGCTTCTCTCTGACAGATGCCAGAGATCATAAACCAGGAAATGGTTTGGGTTGGAAGGGACCTTGAAGACCATCTCATTCCACCCCCTGCCATGGGCAGGGGCACCTTCCACTAGCCCAAGTGGCTCCAAACCCCATCCAACCTGACCTTGGACACTTCCAGGGATCCAGGGGCAGCCACAGCTTCTCTGGGCAACCTGTACCAGGGCCTCCCCACCCTCACAGGGGAGAATTTTTTTTCTCATCTAAACCGACTCTCTTTCAGTTTGAAGCCACCAAACTGCTCTGGTTTGACCTCTGGGCACCCTCAGGTGCCCAGGAAACTGTTAATATTGCCAAACTCTCCCTGGCTTTGAAGCAGACACACCTTGATGAGCTGTGGTTTTGCCTCCAGCCATCAGTGTGGGTTTTTCCCTGTTTTCACTCTGTTCACTCATCATTTAACAGGCTCAGTGGTTAAACCACGACACTCCTTCAGCCAGGGACCAGGAGCATTTGGTTTCAGTGGTGGGCAAAGGGATGTTGTGCACCTTGTTTGTGATCAGCCCTTTTTCCCTGCGCTCCCATCAGATGCTGGGCTTGCTCTGGTCCCTTCCAGTTGCTTTTGTTTCATGTGGATCTCTGTAAGAGCTCAGCTGTGCCTTAGTTTTACCCTGCCATGAGCTTTCTAGGACTGCAGCTCCCATCAGGAGCTGGGAAGAGAAACCCTTCTGCTGCAGAGCCAGGCTGTGGATTCTGGGACTACCAACCAATTCCCCTCCCTAAATCAGCGTCTGGGAGCTGAAATCATCCCATTTCCCAACAGCAGGACGAGCCCAGAGCCTGGATCTCCTCCAGTGACATCTCTGCCCTGCTTACCCTGCAGTGATGGAGGTGCCTGGGGAGCCTGGGCCACCAAAGTGATAGTGGGAGAGGAGTTTGTGTGATTAACCTTGTTATTGCTCCAGAGGAGCAGGAGCAGCCCTGGCCACTTTAATGGCATCTCTGTGGATATTACCCAGCCCATCCATCTTCCCTGCAATCACCAGGCTGGAGGGATGAGACACACTGATCTGTGGAGCTCTCCTGGATTTCACCAGCCCTCTAACTGGGATTATTTAACTCCAAATGATTCAGGGGCTGAGAAACACTGTTCAGTGGGAAATGGGATGGATTCATTGGGGAAAAGGCCAAAGGGTACCCCCATATTGATTTTTTAAGGCACTGAAACATTCTGTCAAGCAAAAACTACATCTTTCATCTTTGTTCTTTCAGTTAATTTTGGTTTAAGTCTTTCATTGCTTGCTGGGGAAGGTCATCATTTGTCACCATGGAGGTCTCTCCTCGCTGGGACTGGTCACCTCCAGCTCCTCCTTCCCAAACGAGACATCTGTGTTAAATCAGCTGAATCAAACCCTCAGCAAGGCAAAGAGGGAAGTTGTCAGATACAGGGAAGAAAAATCAGCTCAAGGAATGGACCAAAATCCTGGGGTGAAGGACTTGCCTGGGCTGGGTGGAAGCTCTGCAACGTGAGTCAGAGCTGTTTGCTGGGTAACACAGACAAAAATTTCCTGAAACCCTTCCTGAAAAATGAGATGTAGTTGAGCTGATGGAGGGGAATTATCCAGAGGTACCCTGCTAATATGTTGTGACAGGCTCCCTGCTGCAAGGCATTAAGTCTGCACTTAAAAGCAGCAGCACAGAGGGAG